>NC_022010.1:18929429-18964941 GCF_000317375.1 Microtus ochrogaster
AGAGAGAGAGAGAGAGAGAGAGAGAGAGAGAGAGAGAGAGAGAGAGAGAGAATATGATTGGTTTTGAAGCTGAAATTCCCGGAGCCAGGTGAAGAGTGGGAGCTAAGACAACAGACAGACGGTGATGGGGCGGAGAACCTCGTGCATCTGCGAGCCAGCCCTAGGACAGAGGGAATAGATGAGGCGTGGACAGAGAAGGGCGCACCCACTTTCCAAACTGGCTGAGGCAGGCATGACGGATGCTGCAGGGTGCCACCTCACCCAGGTTATGCTTGTCTCCGAAATGTGCAGCAAATCACACAAGCTGCAGACAAACCCTGGAAGAGATGAACCCAGGTTCCCTCCCATCCTCTCTCACATTCCATAAAACAGCTGGTGCATTCTGGGAAGGAGGGGCATGGCTAGACTCCAAACAGACAACTCTCTGGGATGCAACCTGCTGACCTGGACAGGAACAGAGAGGAATGTACATCATCTCTAGTGGGCGCTATCTTGCCTGTCAACTGGATTTAGAATCTCCTAGGAGATAGTCTGTGGGTGTGACTTTGGGAGTATTTTCAGAAGTAATTAATTGACAAGGGAAGTCCTCATGCTGAACCTGGGCAGTGCCATCCCACGGTCTGGGGCCTTACATTGAATGAGAATGGGAAATTGAGAAATTAAGGGTGGGGGTGCTGCATGCTTGCCTAGCGTGCATGAAGTGCTGAGTTCAATTGTCTGCATTGTATAAACTGGGTATGGTGGCACACATCTGTAATCCCAACTCTCAGGAGGTAGAGGCAGGAGGATCAGAAGTTCAAGACCATCCTCAGATACATGGTAAGTTTGAGGCCAGTCTGGGCTACATGAGACCTTGTCCAAAATAGAAAAAGGAAAAAAAAATAAGAATAAAGGAGAAGCTGAACTGCATGCCAATATTCGTCAGTGTTTCCCTCTCTACTGACATGTGAGGAGGTAAGCCATTTTAGCTGCAAGCTCCTACCTCCATAGAGTTACCCACCACCTGTCATAATGGACTGTTGACCCTCAGACCATGAGCCAAAATGAACCCTTCCTCTCTTAAGTTGCTTCCCCCAGATTTTTTTTTTTAACCAAAGCAACATGAACAATTGCTAATACCGGAAGCTCATGGCCAGAGCGGGACTTTAATTCTTTCTAGTCCCCTGGGCTTATCTTCTATTCTACCCCTATAGATCCTCCACTTTATGAGTCTCCTGTGGGTCTTACCACAGTGTGAAATGTTCCTGCAGGACCACAAACTCTTCCCCACCCTCCTTCCTGCTATCTTGGGCCGTTGAGCATCTCCTCTTCTGGATGCAGAGTAGACAAACTAGTAGCCAAGAATCTTACCAAGGGGCTAGTTCTCAGTGTCTCATACACGGCATCCATGGTGGTTTAACTGAGGTGTCCCACATAGTCTCAAGCATTTGAATATTTGGTCCCCTGTTAGTGGCACTGTTTTGGAAGGCTTGGGGTGTGGCCTTTTTGGAAGAATGATGTAACCAGACATGGGCTTTGATAATATAAAGACTCTCACCATTTGGAGTTTGATTTCTCTGCTTCATGCATGGGTTCAAGATACAGCCATCAAGAACTCTTAAACCCTTTGGAACCATAAACCCAAGTCAATGCATCCTTCTGTAAGTTGCCCTGGTCATGGCATTTTATGACAGCTATAGAGAAGTAACTAATACAGTATCCACATGGTCACACTGCTGGCTGTCCCTGAGCACACACGGTGAAGGCCCCCTTGAAGGACAACCAAAAGCCCTGTTTCCCCCAAGGCAGTATCTACCCAGTGCCATGCCTGGTCCCTAGGGCCTTGTGCTACACAGCGAGAAAACCTTATTTATCAAAAGCAACACCAATTACACACCATAAGGGGGAAAAAATCACCATTTTCCAGCCTGCCTATGGCAGGATTTATTTTTTTCTTTTTTTTTAAATTTATTTATTTATTAAGGATTTCTGCCTCCTCCCCACCACCGCCTCCCATTTCCCTCCCCCTCCCCCGATCAAGTCTCTCTCCCTCATCAGCTTGAAGAGCAATCAGGGTTCCCTGACCTGTGGGAAGCCCAAGGACCGCCCACCTCCATCCAGGTTTAATAAGTTGAGCATCCAAACTGCCGGCCTGGGTCTGAAAAAGCATGGGATAAAACCGGACTTGCTGAACATGGCAGGATTTATTTTTAAAGCGATGGTATTTATAGCTGGCTGTCAACACTAACCATGGTGCTTAGGTTGCCTACAAAGGTCAAGGGCGACCTCCTGAGGAACCACGGCTGCCATAGGAGCGGCGGACATGGAGCTAGTTGAGATATCCCCTCTTCTCCTCCTCAGGGTCCTGTGCTGTGGGCTGCCCTGTTTGAGCAGAAGCATGAAGGAAACATGGCTTCCCTTGGCAGGTCTTCAAGGTAATGGCTTAGAAAACCACACTGGGGATTCTGTTATACCGTAGTGGTAACAGACTGGGAGCCATGTTTTGTTTTGTTTGTACACAAGCACATGAGTATACAGGTTCTGTGTCTGCATCTTCAGACATGGGAGGGAACACATCAGGCTGTTTGTGTTCAGTTCGCACGACTTCCTAACCCATATTTGCATCAGGTTTACTCACCACAGTGAGATAGTCACTAAAGTTCCAGAAATTAGAACCTATTTTCACCAAAACTAGGCTAGTATCTCCAAACTGGGCGGAAGAACTAGATAGGAACCTGAAGAGTCTCCCTGAGGACTGCTAGGGTGGTTCATCAGATAAGGGTATGTGCTACCAAGACTGATGACCTGGGTTCAGTCTCTGAAACCCACATGGGAGAAGGAGAGAATCAGCTCCCACCGAGTTGCCCTCTGACCTCCACAGGCTCCAATGGCACATGAGTCCATGCACATGCAAACACACATTATACAACAAAGTACATAATAAGGTATGAACATTAAAATAAATCTCTGCTCTTTCAGCCACCCTTTTGCCCGGCATTTCTCTATTCCATCGATGATGGAGGAAGGTCATTGGTTAATTAAATAAAGAAGCTGCTTGCCCTGATAGGTTAAAACATAAGGTGGGAGGAGTAAACAGAGCAGAATGCTGGGCGGAAGAGGAAGTGAGGTCAGACTCGACAGCTCTCCTCTCGGGGGCAGACGCCTCAGAGAGATACGATGCTCCACTCTTGCAGGCAGAGGCAAGAGCTCTGCTCTCTGAGGCACACGCGATGAAGCTCCGACCCAGGATGGACGTAGGCTAGAATCTCCCTGGTAAGCCACCTTGTGGGCTACAGCAGATTATTGGAGATGGGCTAGTCCAGGTGCGAGAGTTAGCCTAGAGGAGGCTGGATAGAGATGGCCAAGCAGTGATTAAATGAATACAGTGTCCGTGTAATTATTTCGGGGCATAAGCTAGCCATGCAGGCGGCTGGGGTGCTGGGGACGCAGCCCCGCAGCTCCCATTACTACACATCGATTCCCCCAACGGACCCTGAGAACCCAGGATAGCGGAACCATCACTCACAAGTATGGAAAAGCTCCTCCCAACACAATTCACATCCCACATCAGTGGTCCCCAAGCCCCAGCCCCAGGGATAGAGACCAGGAGTTGGGGAGGGGAGACAAAGTGAATCAGACTGCCTTCAAATGCCACTTGGTGTACGCTAGCCAGCTGTATGCTCCAGCACAAGGAACATGCATCGCTGGGCCTTAGTTTTTTCTTGTTCGCTTCACCAATCAATCAGGAGCCAGCAGGGAAGCAGCATCTAGTGTCTTCAGCGACATTAAATGATCATGGTTAACAGAAAAGCCAGTGTGTGAGAATCCAAAAGCACCTTAACGCTAGAGACTGGAGAGGGAGCCTGTGATGTTTCCATCCCCCAAGTCCATGCTGATTAAAAGCCTGGGGACAGTACATCACGTGGTGACACTATAATAGTAAGAAGTAGATTTGGCACCCCAAGACTCTGAGGACAAATCTAACTTCTTAGGCTCCTCACACTTCGACATGGGGGTGCTATCCTGTTGATACTGACAAGACCCTCCCTCACGTCACTTGGAAACATCTCCCTCTGTGTGTGAAGGTTTCAAGCACATTCCTAAGATGCATCCCATCACCTTACCAACCCATGAGTTTTTCTTCAGAACACCATCCCCGTGCTCCATCCCCGTGCACCACTGAGGGAGACTATGTGTTCCGCCAGCTTGCTATGACAGTGCATGAGTGATGGTCACTACCTGGTGGCATCTGGAAGTGGACACACAGTACCCTCAAAGCCACGCAGGGTACCACTGAGAAATCTTGCTGTGTAGATCCCATGCAGAAACACTGCAATGGTCCTATCCCTTTGACAAGGACACTAGGGGCCCAGCATTCTCTGACAGAAATGGTAGGTAAACACACAGTCTCTTCAAACAAGTACTATCCCCAAAGGAAAATGGACAGACAGCATCTCATGGGCTTTTAATCAGCATGGACTTGGGGGATGGGAACATCACAGGCTACCTTCTCCAGTCTCCAGCGTTAAGGTGCTTTTGGATTCTCCATGTGTGGTGGCAACCTGACCTGACCCACTCCCCCCGAGTTTTCCTGCTATGGTTAGAAAGGGAAGCCTCAAGAACCACATGCTGCCTTGGACTGTGTCCTTCCCCTAACATAATTCCCTGCCCTGGTGAGTTCTGAGGGTTTTGTTTTAGATTTTCAAGGCAAGGTTTCTCTGTGTCACTCTGGTTGTCCTGGAACTCACTTTGTAGACCAGACTGGCATTGAATTTATTAGAGATCGGCCTGCCTTTACCTACCCGAGTGCTGGGACTAAAGGCATGTGCCACCACTGCCTGGCTCTGGTGAGTTTTTATTGTCAACTTAACCATGGGTCAAGATCTAAGCAGGAGTCTCAACTGAGGGATGGCCCATCTCAGGCCCTACATAATGAGAATTGCCTTAATTGTTGATTGATATGGGAGGACCCAGCATACCACCCCTAGGCAGGTAGTCCTGGTTTGAATAAGGAAGCTAGCTGAGTACAATCCAAAAGAGCAAGCCAGTAAGCAGCATTCCTCCATGGTTCCTGCCCAGAGTTCCTGCCCAGATTTCCCCAAAAGAGACTGTGACCTGGAAGCAGAAAGTGAAATAAATCCTTTCCCCTCAAGTTTCTTTTGGTCATGGTGTTTATCACAGCTACAGAGACCAAAGTAGCACACACACACACACACAAAGAAGGGACAGTGTTGCCAAAGAGTGCCCCACAATTCAGGTGGAAAATCCACTCCTGGCTCTAGGGTTTGCCATCCTTAATAAATTTCGGCTCCTTTCTCCAAAACGGTGGAATGTATGGAATGGTTCACATCCCTGTTTACATCCAGTCTCCCTGGGTACTTGGAACCAAGGTAGACTCTGGGGGAAGTCTTGTCCTCCTCAGTAATTCTCTGCCATTTCATATATGTTTGCTTATATTATTGCTGTTGTTACTCTCTTTAGTATTCGTGTGTGTGCAGGTGTATGGGTGTATTCATTCAGGTGTATGGGTGAGGGTACATGCTTTTGTGGACGTGAGAGGGCAATCTTTGAGGATCCTCTTCTTTCACCACGTGGGTTACAAGAATCAAGCTCAAAAGCAATCTACAGATTCAATACAATGCCCATCAAAATCCCAGCAAAATTCTTCACAGACCTCGAAAGAACAGTATTCAACTTCATAAGGAAAAAAAAAAAACCCAAGATAGCCAAAACAATCCTGTACAATAAAAGAACTTCTGGAAGCATCACAATTCCTGACTTCAAACTCTACTACAGAGCTACAGTACTGAAAACAGCCTGGTATTGGCATAAGAACAGACAGGGGGACCAATGGAACCAAATAGAAGACCCGGATATCAATCCACACATCTTCAAACATCTGATCTTTGATAAAGAAGCAAAAAATATCAAATGGAAAAAAGAAAGCATATTTAACAAGTAGTGTTGGCATAACTGGATATCAACATGTAGAAGAATAAAAATAGACCTATATCTATCACCATGCACAAAACTCAAGTCCAAATGAATTAAAGACCTCAACATAAAGCCAGCCACACTGAACCTTATAGAAGAGAAAGTGGGAAATACACTTGAACACATTGGCACAGAAGACCACTTCCTAAATATAATCCCAGCAGCACAGACACGGAAAGAAACAATTAATAAATGGGACCTCCTGAAACTGAAAAGCTTCTGTAAAGCAAAGGACACGGTCAACAAGACAAAACAGCAGCCTACAGAATGGGAAAAGATCATCACTAACCCCACATCAGACAGAGGTATGATCTCCAAAATATACAAAGAACTCAAAAAATTGGTCACCAAAAGAACACATAATTTAATTTTTAAAAAATGGAGTACAGACCTAAACAGAGAACTCTCAACAGAAGAATCTAAAATGGCTGAAAGACACTTAAGGAAATGGTCAACATCCTTAGTCATCAGAGAAATGCAAACAACTCTGAGATTCCATCTGACACCTGTAAAACTGGCCTGTCTCAGTACCGCCAGCATTTGGTGTGAGATAATTCCTTGCTATTGGGTCCTGGCCTGCATGACAGGAGGTTTAGCATACTACTAGTGGATCCCTTTCCTATACCAATCAATGTGCCTCTGGCATCACCAAGTGACTCCCAGGTCTTCCAAGAATGACCAATTTAAACTGTCCCTCCTAGTCACTTCCATGCGTGAGCTCCAGATAGCCAGGATTCAAGGTTTACCCTCCATCAGCTCTACCAGACACTTTCTTTGTTACAAAAAAGAGGTGAGCCAGGGGTTGGGCAGTTTATGTCCTGAAGAGTGCCCGCTAGGTAGAGATAGAAGCTTAATGATTGACGTGGTACTCTCTCTCTCTCTCTCTTTCATCAGAGCCTTCTGAACTAGAAGCCCACAGAGAAGCCAGCTGCACAGAGGAGCCTGGGTATGTCTCCACCAAAGTGCTGTGTGGACATACATTTCTTGTGAGTCTCCAAGTGAATTAGCATTGGTTTCTAAGTGCTGCTCAATCTGAAGAGTGGCTGTGAGGGCCACACCAGAAAAAAAAGCAAATGACCAAAAGGCCAGTAGGGTTGGAGATGATCTGCCCTTTGTTTCTGACTTAGGGTTTCTATTGCTGCGTCAAAACACCGTGACCAAAAAGCAAGTTGGGGAGGAAAGGGTTTATTCAGCTTATACTTCCATATTGCTGTTCATTATCAAGTCAGGACAGGAACTTAAACATGGCAGGAACCTAGAGGCAGGAGCTGATGCAGAGGCCATGAAGGGTGCTGCTTACTGGCTTGCTCCTCATGGCTTGCTCAGCCTGCTTTCTTATAGACCCCAGGACCACCAGCCCAGGGATAGCATCACCCATAATGGGTTAGGCCCTCCCCCATCAATCCCTACTTAAGAAAATGCCTACATCTGGATCTTATGGAGGCATTTTCTCAATTGAGGTTCTCTTTCAGGTGACTCTATATCGACAAAACTAGCCAGCACAGTATCCTTCTAACATCTAGTGGTTAATATGTTTTGAACATCACAAGAGCAACAAAAACAAACAAAAAAAACTAAAAAAAATGCATTCATTGTCATTCTGCAACAACAGCATAGCCATCCGTCCATTACTTGCAGAGGGGGCTCTGCCCACATCAGGCATTTGTAGGCAGCACTCGGTTGGTCTGATCCACATCAATAGAAGGGATGGTGCTGTTCTAACCATGGCAACCTCTGAGAACAATAGGCACCTCATAGAGATTAGGAAGCTGGGCTTAGCTAAAGCATTCCCATTCCCACCTCCATGGTGCTGAGTTGTGTTTAGCAACCTCAGAGATGGAACACACAGTCGGGATGGCTTCCAGAAAACATGGTCTTCCACCAGTGACAGAGTCAATGTGGCCCCAAGAGTCCTCAGTTTTGGAGAGATTTTCTGAGCCTCTAGGAGAGTAGTCACCTTCCCCATCCCACCCCACCCCATTGCTGCCTGCAGAAGGGTCGCCATGAAGCCTTCCTACCTTCAGGACCTGTTCCAAGTTCTCCAGTTTGACTTGGAGCTGGCGTTTCTCCTGCACAGTGAATTGAGCTCTCCTCTCAGGTCACCAGGGAGAGCCAGGCATGTTCAGCCTTCACCTGTGAGCAGAAGGACAGGAGACATGGAGGCCATTAGGATCAGCCCAGAATGGGAGGGGTACCATGCTGGTCCCCTCCAGTACCTGTACAGGCTCCTCTGGAGTGGTAAAGAGCCTTTGTTTTTTTCTGGACAGACTTCCTGGGGCTGTTCATACAAGTCAGGGCCATCAGGAATCCAGAGGTGACATCCCTTCTGCCCCCTCACACCTTCACCACATCCAGAGTGATTGGTTCCAACTTGGAATAAGACCCACTCCTGGTACATGGGCAATACTCTATTCCCTAGATATAGTCACTGGCTGGGGAAGTCTTGTGACCCTTGTGTAAGACCCTGATAAAAAGGAAAAAAATCTCCTCTTAGGGGACCTTGGAAATTGAGAAGAAGGGCTAGAACTACTATGTCATTTGCCACCATAAGGGAACAACTGGTCTTGGATGAAGTCAATGAGGACACAGGGCCAAGACAAGCAGAGGGAAAAGGCTTAAGTACCTAGATCCAGCTGTACCTGAAGCTGTTTATCCTTCTATCAAAGTTACTGAGGTCAATTGGAATCATTTTCTGCCCCTGATATCATGAGAATCCTAATAGATAAGAACGTGCTAATTCTGCAAGTACTAATTCTGTCTAAAACCTTTACCCAGCCAATGATGAAATGGATGGAAATGGCATGTGTGTACACACACACACACACACATCCTTTTCTGTCTCTCTTATTGTTTCTACAAAGTAGGTCAGGGCATGCTACTGATGAGAAAGCTCCCTGAACTGAGCTTCTATTAACTCTTAGGGGAAACAACATATTCCAACCCAAAGGCAGACTTCTAGCTTCCTTCCCGAACGTTGGAACAGACTGTCGCAAAGCTCTGTTTCCCACCTCCAAAGTCCCTTGTCATCTCAGAGATCTCGTGAAGCATGAGGCTTTTCTCTGCTAGACAATTCCCCTGACTCCAGGAGAAAGGGGGCAGGCCTGTGACACTCCTGGTGGCTGCGGGGGCTGCTACTGGGGGTCATGGGGATGTCTGGTACGCTGGAGCTCATGCGAGTCATCTTGTCACCACCGGAGGCCTCTGGCAACAGTCTCGGAAGAAGATGTCATCTATTTTGGTTAAATGCTCCTCACTCTTGAACCTCAACCCCAGGGCACAGGTTGGCTGGAAACTGCCATGTCTGATGTTCCAACTTGTCAAGAGAGTAAAAGGGGGTGGGGTGAGGGAGGGGGCTCTGAGCACTCAGAAGTTGGTCTCATCTTGAGCCCAGTACAGCTTCATGAAATGTTTTTAAGCCCAGCCTCTCCCTGCTAGAAACTTCTTGGGGTTGCTATAGAAATCAAAATAAAATCCAAACTCCCCAAGAGTCGGAGCTTCTACAAGATCTCCCTCTCTTCTGCTGGTTCTGGCCTGGGCTGTCACATGCAGAGGACACCCTGGTCTCTGATTCCTAAACAAATCAAGTCCTTTCCCACCCCTGGTCCTTGGCACTTAGGGACTCCATTGCCTGTCAAGATGTACCCACCCATCCTGCACCATCCCCATCCTGGTCCAGCCCCGTTATGGAGCAGAACACCTTGGGCAGACTTCCCTGCCCACAGAAGGTAACAGAAGCCTCATCCGACCACCTGCCTCCACCCACTCCCAATTTGCCACACTCCCTTTCTCCAGGCCTTTGCAGTGTGGGTGACAATCCTGCACGGAAGCTGGTTCCTGTTGAATGTCATTGGAACTGTCCCCAGAAAGCACCCTGTGCTGCTTCAGCCTGTTCCCAGACAGCATCCTCTGTCAGACCTTGTGGGGTCAGTTATCCAAAGTTTTATACTGATGGAGACACAGCCTACTGCCCAGGTGGGGTCCAGCCCTCAGGTGGGGGTACTACCCAGCCTTATCCCTCTTGCTCTGTGTCTGAAGGCTGTAACCCCAACTTCCAGCATACTCCCACCCCATAGCTATTGACCCTGTCTTGTAAGCCCCCATTCTTCATAGTGACCCTGACTCAGTCTCCCCCACTGCTTTATCAAGGGATGGCACTCAGCTTCAACCAACAGCTAGGACTCAGAAATCCATGTGACACAAGCCCCAGTAACACTGCAGCCCAGTGACAATGACTATTTGAACCTAAAACCATGTAAGAAAGGTTCTGACAGGTCTTCTTCCAGCCACACTGAGGATACAGTCACAGAAGTATACCCTGCGACAGTGTCACAGAAGCCACTACAGGGCAGAGCAAATCAGGACTTGTATCCAGGTCCCTTCCTCATTAGTAGCCCTACCCAGGATGCTCCTCTCAAACACCCATGAACACTGCCTTAGTCGGAGACCTGACTCCAATTTCTGCTGGGTAAAGAGGGGGAGGGGCACTGAAGCTGACAGGCCAGAGAAGGGCCCTGTCAGTGGCCACTGGTTTCATTAAAGGGACATAGACCCATTACCTCTATGTGCAAGCCTTCTTAACCCTGCTGCCACCTCAGGGCCCAGTGAGTAGAAGAGGCCCAACTGGCAATAAGAGTCCAGGGCACACCAGGAACCTAGTAATTTAGCACACGGGTCCCAGCAGAGCCCGGCACATGTGGGGAGGTGAGGAGGGAGGGAAAAACAGATGTGTGTCTAAACAGAGGTGTGGGGCTCACAGTCCGCATTCCTAGGACCATACAGCACCTCTTAAAACACTCCACATTGCCGTCAGAGATGTACTTGGCCTAGAATGTTCTCCTGGGAACTGAGCCAAGGTGCATCCTGCAAGAGAGGAGTACTCAAAGCAACAAGGAATCCCAGGACAAACAATACAGGATCCAAATGGCCAAAGAACGAGGCCATGCTGCTCTCCTTTATCCCAAGCATAAAGATGACTTGAGGTCCCTGTATGCATGCAAGTATCTCTGGAATAAAATGGGAAATAAAAGCAGGGGCGGGTCATGTGCTTTCCTTTGCTTAGCTTATCAAATCCTAAACCTATGTGTCGTTCCCACAAACCTCCACAACGTTCTCAATTAAACTAATGCCAATATTTTTTATACTGGCATTCTGTAGTTGGATGTGGACTCTGCCAACAGGGTCACTGGATTTACAGATGGCGTCTCAGAAGTCCTTGGGCTATAGATTAACTGATACAACACCCGGCTTGGGGACTTGGCACCTCCAGGCTTGCGTGCTGCCCTGTCAGGCAGACAAAGCTCACTCAGCAACACTAGCCACCAGGTATCTGCTCGAACATTTCCAGTTCACAGCTGATTCGAGAGGGAGCCACAAGGTGCCTGGCAGAGAGAAGCTCACAACACTTAGCCGTAGCTCCCGGAAGCAAACAAAGCCTCCAACCTCAACCTGCTACAGGACAGCTGTCCTGCCTGGGGGCAGCTCCCAGCTCTGTCTAGCTCAGCCAAGGAATTAGTTTGTGAGATCAGTACACAGGTGACTTTGCAAAGCCTCGGGGTATCGGGGACATTTTCTGTACTGCGTCCCAGATTTCCGGGCTCGACGCTCCTCCACAAGGCTGTCCACCAGAGGGACTTTGGTGCAGTATTTAATAGTCTGGACCACATCTGGATCTCAGAATCTATCAGCTCTGCTCAAGCTTAGGAAGGATGAGGCCACACTTCTCCTCTCTTCCATAATTAATGCTGCTCTCTTCATGGGGGCTACGAAAAAACAGATTGCAACTCCATGCAAGAATGGAAAAAGGAAAGAGCGGACCCTGAAGGCTTCCCCGGAGCCGGGTTTGTATTGACAAGCCCCTGCCTACTGTGAATCAGATGTAGCATTCACTGTTGTCGTGGGACTTCCCAGCTACTCAAGGACACAAGATGCTGAGCCCACAGGCAAGCTGGTGAGCTGCTGTCTTCCGTGGAAGGCTCTAAGCCTGCAAGCTAGCTTGCTCAGAACTGGGAAGAGAACAGAGCCCAGGCAGGCTGGCAAGGGGGTGGGACAGAGCTGGGAACATCTCTGCCAGCCTGTTGTTCCTGTCTGGGCCCCGTGAGTCAGCAGGCTCCTCTGACATCCCTACAAAGCAGGAGGGAAACAGTCTCTTTCGGCACCTAGAAGCCTACTCAAAGGTTTATTTTTTACACATATAATTTTAATTATGTGTATATGTGTCTGTCTATGTGTGAGGATATATACATGAATGCAGGTCCCCAGATCTCAGAGGTATCAGATGTCCCTTGGAAACTGGAGAGGCAGGTGTTTTTATGGGTGCTGGGAACAGAATTCAGGTCCTCTACAAGAGCATTAAATACTTTTGACTTCTGAGCCATCTTCCCAGGTCCCTGACAGCCCGTTTCAAAGGGAATGCTGGGAAGGGGCCCATAAGTGACCAGCCTTAAGGAAAACACAAGGCTGAATGAAGTCCTATTCTTTAGAAATAAGGTTGTCAAGGGCATCCCAGAGGCTGGGCAAAGAGGCTGCTTCGGAGCCAAAACTGTACCTGCTTCTGAGGGAGTGCTGTCTTGACCAGAAACCCACAGAACCATCCCACCAAGGGGGGTGACTTGAAAAGGAGGAATAAAGCTAGCCCATGGGCCAGCTTCCCATCGGTTCCCCACCAGCCCTGTCATTCTGTATATAGAGCTTAAAACAAATGTCATCATCAATTGATGTCATTCTTGGGCTGAGAAGGTCACTGAGGCTTCTCCTGTGTGTATCCTTGGTGTGTGTGTGTGTGTATGTGTGTGTGTGCCTCAAGTTCTTAGTCTTCCCCCAGAGTTGCTTTGAAAGAAGAGAAGCTGATGGGAGCAGGGGAGAGGGCATCAATGGGAAAACACATTCATTTGTAAAATGAGATTAAAATATCCACGATATCGCCTCAACTGTTTTCAAGTCCAGTGACACTAAATAAGCCTGCTCCCTGTCCCCATGACTGCCACACGTGTCTAGAACTCTGTCCCCTTGAACAACGACTCCCAACCTCTGCTCCCTTGGCCCCAGGCACCCACCACTCCAATTTCCGTCTCACGTTTGGCTATTCCAGGGACCTCGTTTAAGTACAATCAAAATCAGGCCTATAGTCACAGCTATTCAAGAAACTTAGTCGGGGGTTGATAGTTCAAAGCCTGCCTGGTGACTGAGCAAGGACAAAGTCACCTTGGACGACTTGAGAATCTGTCTCAAGATGAAAAGCAAAAAGAGGGCAGGTGGTGTGGTTCTGTAGTAGAAGCTTGTCTGGCATGCACAAGGTCCTGCCCCCCTCCCCAACCCTGCCCAACTTCAAATAAACAAACAAATAAAAAGTTCAGTTGTTCAGTATCCATCATTTTGTTGCCGGCTTCCCCTGATGTCCCCCAGGTCCACCCATGCCCTAGCTCTTATTAGAATGGCTTCTCATTATAGAGAGAGCCCAGCCAGGCTGGTGTGGGGGTGGGAAAGGCCTGGGCACACCCCTGCCAGTGTGCTGTTACCGTCTGTACCCTGTGAGTCACCAGGCTTCTCTGACACCCCTACAAAGCAGGGGAGGGGAGGTACACTCACTCAGAACCTCAAAGCCTGTTTAAAAGAGCAGGAAGAGCAGGCAGCAGAAGCAGACATTTCTGGTCTTTAGGAAGAGTCAAACCAGGGTACCTGTGGGCTCCTTTGTGTGTCTGTTAATCATCAGGGAATACATGGGTGTCTTCCAGCTTTGGGTCACTGTAAGTTCATACTGTGGACACACAAACACAGTTCCGGTGCCCCACTTTTGATGTCTTTGACCACACACCCTGTGACAGCGTGAACTGTCAGCTTGACAGAATCTAGGCTCACCTGAGAGACTGGCGAGCATACCTATGGGGGAGGAGGGTGAATCTGATTTAGTTAACTGATGTAGGAAAACTCATTTCGATTGTAGCTGGGACTATATTCTCTAGATAGATCCTGGTCTGTGTAAGATGGAGAGAGTGAGCTGGATCCCGGCATGCCGTCATCCCCTGCCCTCTGCTTCCTGACTGTGGATGCGATGTGACATCTGCCTCAGACTCCTGCCCCTGTGCCTCCTCTGCAATGGTGGACCGTAAAATAAAGTTGATTTCGTCAGAGTATTTTACCACCGCATCAATTAGAGGAACTAGTACGGACCCCAAGTGGAGCTACTGGATCGCACATAGTCCTAGCTAAATGCTGGAGGGACGTCCAGCCTACCTTCCCCACTGGCTGCCTATCACCCACCAGCAATGTACAGGGGTCTCTACTCTCATTGACACTGCAATTTCTTGACAGAGAAAAAGACCCTCCCATTTTTAAGATTTTATTTTTAATTATGTGTTTACAAGTTACAGGGAGGCTGAGCACGTGAATGCAATGTCCATCATGGCCAGAAGGGGGCGATAGGAGCTCTGGAGCTGGAGTAACAGACTGTGAGCCACACAACAGCGGTGCTGGGAACCAAACTGAGGTCCTCACTCAGTTCATACTCTTAGTCACTGAGCCATCTCTCTGCTCCCAGGGTTGTTTTTTTTTCTCTTTTGAGGGTCTTTTATATACAAGTGCTCTACCGTAGA
Source organism: Microtus ochrogaster (assembly GCF_000317375.1). NCBI lineage: Eukaryota > Metazoa > Chordata > Mammalia > Rodentia > Cricetidae > Microtus > Microtus ochrogaster. The sequence goes on from NC_022010.1 coordinate 18,943,991, forward strand.
GCTATATTCAAAAAACAAATTTTCAAAAGATGCTAAGTAGAAAAGCTGGTGCACAGGTGTCAAACAGTTAGGGTTTAGCTATGCCTTGTCATACAGCTGGGTGAAACTGTGATGTCAGCAGCTCAAACCGTCCACTCAGAGCTGGGGGTGTGGCTCCTGGGGGTGTGGCTCCGTGGTAGAGCCCTTGCCTAGCACGCACAAGGCTCAGTTCCCCAAACTGAAAAAGAAAAAGAATTTTTCCACTGGGACAGGCTTGTCACTCTAGATCTCAAAAGGCTAAAGCAGGGGGACAAAAAGTTCTAGAACCATCTGATATACATAATGAAATGAGCACTCTAAAAAGTCAAAGCCCAAAAGTGCTAATCCACTACTCAGCTAATACTGAAGGGATCTCTGCATTCCACAGGCTGGAGGCTCAGCAGCGGAGGTGACAGCAAAGACCAGACCAGTGGGGACAGACAGACAGACACAGCAGAGAAGACAAACCAGACTGAGAAAGAACTGACAGACTAAATGACATAGAAACCAGGTCCCATACAAGGAGAGGTGAGGTGGGGAGAGCCTTCAGACTGGTGTGGACAGGGAGCTTCACAGGAAGGCTTTGGGGCTTCAGTGCCTGGAACTTTGGGAAGAGAAGGAGGCAGGGCATTCAGAAACTATTTAGAGCTGAGACCAGATTGAGGTTCCGAGTTGCAAAAAAGTTGGGGTGGCTGAAGCTTGGTGAGTGAGGTGGGAGTGGCAGATACCAAGGTCACACAAGGTCACCAGAACTCCAGTATTTATGGGAGCCACGGGAGGGTGTGCATCGAAGAAGCCAAGATCACTCCATCTGCTATGGGGAATGCGACAGGATGGTAGAGAGCCTAAATAAGAAACCATTTTTGCCTCTGGGTAAGCAAAAAAGAGTAATCTGGCATGGATGCCAGCAGCTATGGAAGCCGGGTGGAGAGCTAGGACCTGGCCATGATCCCCACAGCGTAGCGGACCAGGAAGGATTCAGGATGAATCGTCACCCTCCAGTTTGGGCCCCTGACTCTGTAGCTGGTAGATGCTTGAGAGATGCTGTTGGGTGATTCAGCAGGCTTGGGCCAGTTCGGCTGGGTAGAGTCTGTGCATTCATCCCACATGCCCCCCTTCCCTGTGGCTCCTCCTGGATCCCCTTGAGGTATCCCAAAGTGGGTTAATAGAGGCATTGTTACCTACCTGGTCATGGTGCTGGGCCCTCGAGGGAAGGCCTTTCCAGGGGCCTCAGATGATGCTCCCTCTGCACATTAGCCTTGAGTTTACCATTCTGGAAAAGGAGGAAAGGGCATGGTGAGCTAAAGACGGGCCTGGGGACATGGAGTTCTGGTTTAGAGACTAGATCTAGGCTTGGTGCTGATTCTGAAGCCTCAGCCAGGTGGGACCCCATCTTTCTTTGTCTAAGCCATGCATATGCCAGGTACAAAATGGGACTGGTGACCTGTACTGTGATGTCATGTGACTATTGAGCTGCTTTTGGCACTGAGGAGGTAAGGCTCGGTCATCCAGTCTTCTAGTAGCTGTAGAGGGGCCCAACTTATTCACCCTATGATATTCTATTCTACTGGGTTCAGTGGCTGCAGTTGGTATTGCTAGAGGGCAAAACAACAGGCTGTCTAATTCGAGGCAGGAGACACGACGCCAAGACAGCGCCAGGCGAAGAGAAAGACATGCCACCTCCTTTTCCTACTATTGTGGTGTTTGCAAATCAATCCAGTCATGAAGCACTCAGGAGCCACTTGGGTTCAGTGGCTGCAGTTGGTATTGCTAGAGGGGAAAACAACAGGCTGTCTAATTCGAGGCAGAAGACACGACGCCAAGACAGCGCCAGGCGAAGAGAAAGACATGCCACCTCCTTTTCCTACTATTGTGGTGTCTGCAAATCAATCCAGTCATGAAGCACTCAGGAGCCACTTACGACCTCAGTCCCCATGGCAAGGAGTCAGCCACAGAAAGAGGTCATGGGAAATAACCCATAGACCAGCCAAGAAAGAGCTGAGTCCTGGGCGGGGATGTCAAACCTGATCAGTGACAGATAGGAAGGAATGAGGGAGGAAGCCAGGTTAAACCTGAGCGGGCTCCGTGGCTGAGTGTGCCCCTATAAGCACATGGCCCACCCTCAAAGAAGCCAGAGTTGACATGGGAAGGGGTGCTGTGGCTGTGATCTCAAGGCGCCTGCTTAAGTCGCATAGGCTCTGGTATCCCCATGTGGGAGCAGAGCACACATGCAGTTCTGATGCGTGGCCATTGAAACACCTGGGGACAACTTAGCAGGTGCTCAGCGCTCACCTTATCCTATCGAACCCTTAGACTGCGAGGTGTACCCTAAAAGGCTTCATAGGCAACACCATAGGCATCAGGGCTGTCTGCTTAGGGAAATCGTTATCACTCTAGTTACACTGAGCCCCTCTGAAGTTTAAGCTGCTCTAATTAACAAGCCCTGTTTAAGAAATGCCAAATAAAGACCATTCTGTGCAATATATGTGTATATATATATGAGCATAAGGCTTCTATAATGTGTGGGCTTACAGCCGCAACACGACAAATCTATCTGTACCAGGCAGTGAGGGTGACAACCAAGCTGAGGATCCACAGAAGGACACGGCAGGGAGGACTGGGGATATGACGCACTCTGATACAGGGTTTCCACAGGCTGAAGTCCTGGACACCCCTGTCACTTAAGTGCATGCGGCTCTCCTCTGTGTCACAATGGGACCCCTGAGGAGGTGGATCCCACTGGCTGCTGACCACATTGGAGGGCTCAGCAATTAAGTTCAGCGACACACGCCCACAGCCTCGAGATGGGGAGAGTGTGACTCACTTATTGTCACGACTATGTTGAGGAGTGATTCGGGGAACAGGGTCCCTCCTTCCCAGTCTCTTCTGGCCTGGAATAGCATTGCAAAAACAGGCAATCTGGCTTACGCAGGCTTCCTTGCTGCCTCAGAGAGCTAAATCTGTACGTGTGTGTTTGCACATATGTGCACTTGTAGGTAGACGCCGGAGGATGACTGTGACCGTCACACATCAGACATCATCGGCTGGCTTTCTCTGAGGCACCATCTCTCACTAAACTGGAGTTTGTTAGCAGTCTGGGATGGCCAGCAAAACTAAAGGACCCTCCTGTCTCTACCTCTCTAGAGTACGTAGCTGGCTTTTTAAAACGCAGGTTCTGGGAATCGAACTCGGATCCTCACCCTTGCACAGCAAACACTCTACCCATTGAGCCATCTGCCTAACCCTCAGACTGCTAACTCTTAAAGCGATGCATGTAGTTGCAGCCAAAGCCCAGCAAAGGGACAGGGCTCAGGACCACCAGAGTGAGGATGCATAAGAGAGAGTACAGTCACGTGAGACAGTGTGTATGTGAAATCCTAGGGTCAACACTGCACACAGGAAAGCACCATCTCCTTACACCCTGCAGATGGGCACACAGCTATGGGTAGCTCCAGGCAAGTGACCAGATGGTCCCAGGACCAGACTTGAGATCTCCTGGGAACGCAATCCTGAAATCTTGGGCCAAAGCAGAAAGTCTAGTAAATAGGTCTTTCTCAAACATTCAATATTCACTGAAACAATAACTTGGAAAAACCTGAATTGATTTTCTGGAGTGTCAAGCAGAATTATGGACAAAAAAAAAAAAAGAAATTCCAATGAGGGTCAGGGAGTGAGGTAAGACCTACTCCAGAGTTTGAATCTCAGCCACCTTCAAGGGACAGAGAAGCACAACACACAGACAACTGGACAAAACGCAAGAATATTCTACATGGACGGTAAATGGGATGTGCCCACTTCAGTCAGCTGCAGCACAGACCCAAGTGTAGAAGCCACACAGGAAGAGGGGTGCCTGGAGTCACTGGGGCTGCTGTTCCTTCAACAGCTGTCACCATGACTTTCTCTCTCGATTACTCCTGTTTGGATATATGGCCCAGTGACTCAAAACAAGCATAGTGGATTTACTCCCAAAATAGACGCATCTACAGGTTGGATCAGGCTTGAAAGTGGGGGTCTCTGTTAGAGAAGTCAGGCAGAGGTAGAATCCAAACACTGGCGAGCAAGTGAGGGCATGGAGATCTACTGGGCAGGAGTTCCCTTTATACAGGGAGGAAGCAGGCGATGCAGGGTGCTGGGGCAGTGCTATTCATCCGAGCCTGGTAAGGCCATATGCACTACTGTGAGCTGAACTATTCTCTCCAAAGGTATATCTTGGAGCCTCAACGTAGCAATATTTTAGACAGAGCTCTTGAGAGATTCGTAAGGTTCAATGATGCTATAAGGGTAATACCCCCTTCCCCCTTTTCTTCTATCCCTCCCATACACACAGACATGTAAAGACAAAGTCTCCTGTGAGCATAAAGGGAACTGAGATACTATGGAACTAACCAGATCCTTGACCTTGGAGCTCGGCCTCTGGAGTGTCTGCCGTTCTGTGCACCCAGCCTAGGGTTCCCAGACTGGTCTATCACCTTGCCACAGCACTGAGAGGTAAGCTGAGTTTTCCTAGTTCCCTCATGGGTGCCCCTCAACACATACGTATTCTAGAAATAGTCCCCATCCCCGGCCTCATGAGAAAGGGAGACAAGATAGGACACATAAAAGATTGACAGCTGCAGAAACGCAGGCAGTCCAGCTTTGTATGCAGGTTCCCTGGGATCAAATTCACCTCCTCATGCTTGCATGGCAAGTGCTTCACCAGCTGAGCCATCGGCCCCTCCCTGACTGTAATGTCTTCCTCTCCAAAGGGAAACTTGATTTAAGGATCTTAATGTCATACCAAAGGAGCCTGGGTTTGTATTCTGAACTTGGTTAGTGCTGTCCATGTGTTTATGAGTCATCCACTTTGGTTTTGTCATCTGGGAAAAGTAAGACAAAAGACTCACTCTCAAGTCTGGACATGTGTAATGACTTATAAATGATAAAGAGCAACCTCACTGGATTCAGATATAGACTGTGTCATTACAACAGGAAGTCTAGTCTAATATTACCATACAAGAATGGCACCATCAATGACGCAGTAAGCCAACACTGGGTGCTTGTTGTCTCATTCTTTCTAGGAAGAATTTGAAAGAGATGCCAGCCTGGTGTCATTGGCAGGGAGGATGGAGTTGCTAGGGGATGAAGGGGTCTTGAAGATAGATTAGGAGTAGAGAGATCTGCAGTGCGCAAAGGAATGAGCCATGGAGAGACTAGTATCATTCCCAACTGCATTCTTCACGCCTGTCCTTGGATGCACAGATCAGTGTAGCTCTCGCCCCTCATCATGAAGCCTCTTTTTGAAGCAGGTGGGAGGCCATCACAGAAATCCACAGCTGGTCAAAATGCAGAGAACAAACGAGCTGGCCTCATCCTCAGTTCTGCCTCTCCAACACAACCCTTCCAACCTAAGGCTCAGGAAACAAAGAGGAAGATGGGGCAGAAAGATCCCAAGAGCCAGGGGACCAGGACAAGATGTCTACTGTGAGACTGTGTCTTTTATAGGTGACATGAAATCTCAATAGTACAGTCGCCTAAACAAGACCTGCACAATGACACCAACTGACTTGCCAGTGCAGGTGGGGGAATCTCCAAAGGCCCCACCCTTAGATGAAGAGCTACAGGCAATCAATGGCTGGAGAGAGAGAGAGAGAGAGAGAGAGAGAGAGAGAGAGAGAGAGAGAGAGAGAGAGAGAGAGAGAGAGAGAGAGAATGAATCAGTCTTCCCCTGATAGATTATCCAGTCCCAAGTAATGAACACATGTACCTATAAGCAACTCTAAGTGGACTCAGCAGGTTGTATTTATGTAACATACATACATAACAATAATAATTAAAGAAAAGGAGGTTATAAATTTGAGAGGGTGTGGGGAATATGAGAGGATCAGGAGAGGTGGAAAGTGTGATATAAATACAATAGGACACACAAAATTCTCCAAAAACCAAGCAGAAAGAAATGTTTGCTCTGTCCAGGGTCCTGATCGTCTCCAGCCACATGCACCCAGTGGCGTTGACACCATGAGAGCTACCTAATATGCGACCTGCAGGATAATCTGGATAATCATGCCTCAAAGAGCCTGGCCTGGAGTTTCTAGTCCCAACCACTCCAAGTTTGATTGGGAGGAAATCATTTAACCCTTCAATTCTTGGTGATTTTCATGAGACCATTTGACTATGAAATACCATTATGCAACTAAGGGGGCTGTGACCCAAACAACAGTCTGCCTTCCCAGAATGACGGGGAGGGGAGGCAGTTCTAAGTCTTAATTTCCTTCTGTTCTGAGAAAGTCCTCAATAACATGCTGCAAGGTAAAGAAATCTGGACCCCAAAAGCCATGCATTGTTTAATTCCACTCATATTAACAATTCACAACAGACATAGAGTTCCCATAGAGACAGACTGCAGATAGATGCCAAGAATTCCTCTGAGACTCATGGTGCTTAGCCCCTCTGAGACCCTTGTGCCTGAGAGACCTTCTGGGTAATTTTTCACTCCTTGTGACCTCAGCATGACCTGTGGACTTAAGAGCTGCCTCTCTGCAGAAGATGTGAGCCCATAGGTTGTCAGCCTGAACTGCACACAAGAACACATAAACTACTCCTAGCTCCTAAAAAGGATCAAAGGGTACCTGTAATAAAATAGCCATGCGATAAGACTGCTCAGAACAATAAACTAAGAGAAGAAAGGGGGCAATAGGTAGAAAATTGTACAGCTAGAATCCTACGTCCAAGACACTGGCCTGTTGCTGTGTGGTATGGCTAAGCTCAGAGTTCACTAGCCACTAATACAGGAAGGGGAAGGCAGGTGCATCCATTATGTCTGGGTTACTGTAAAAGATGAGCCTCCATGGATCTCTCCACAGATAACAAGGCCATGAAAACATTAAGTGACTTTTTGAAAAGGTGCTGCTTCTCCCAGAGAGGATTGGTTAATGGTTGGAAATGACAACACTCTCCATTAAGATTCCACCAGCCTTCTTCCCCCTTCTCTCCTCCAGCCCTGAGCCTCCAGCATTGCCTTGGAAACTCCCAGAGATGGTTGCTTCAGGCACACCAGCGGATGAAGATGCTGTGTGGCCAACTGTCCCTGAGGAGATGATGGGGTGTCGTGTCCCATGTCTGGGCAACAACTACCGGGTTCCACCTGGCTTATTCATCCATGCTTGGAGCGAAACGTGAAGATTAAAAAGAAACAGGCAAGAGACAATTGGTAGAGTCTGGAGAACATCTAGTAAGTACTGAGATTTGCCTCGTTCTTATCTCAAACAGCCTTTATACACCCCAACCCAAAGAGGAGGGGAAGGCAAGAGACTTCTTTACCATGGTACAAGGAACAAACAAAGTAATCACCTTCTCAATACCCAAAACATCAAGTAACCACACCCTAGGTCATCTTGTTAGTAGCCACACATTGGCTCAAACCTCCTGTCACATAACCTCGAAGGAGCAAGAATAGGTGAAAACTCTTTGACCTTTAGTTAAAGTGGAACAAATCCATATCCGTGGGCTCCCACAATGGCATATATGATACATGTATGGCATAGTCATCCTCACTACTAGAGAGAAACTTCATAGGCACTTAGAAGGACCCCTTCCCTTCCCCAAGACTAGTTCCTAAGACTGATGACTGACTGGCCTTTCCTTATGTTTCCTTATGGCAATCCAACCAAAAATCAATCAATCTATTGTTTAAATCATTGTTTAAAAATGATGTTATAGATAGGTGTGGCAGTCCACCCATGTAATCCCAGCATTTGGGAGACTGAAGCAGAAGGATTGCCATGAATATGAGGCCATCCTTGGTTACATAACAAGTACCAGGTCTGCTAGGGATGCCTAATAAAACCTTGGGAGACTGATGTGACCACTGTGTGTTAGGTGACAGATTATGGTATGGGTCTAGAGAAAAATAGTGCCTTGGTCTCCCTGATGCAGCTTCCTCCACAAGCCATTCGCAGGACATCTGTCACATCACAAGCGAGGGCCCTTCCTACTAAATCCACAAGTTCTAGTGCTCAGAGCGATGCCTCCCAATGCCTGAAATGAGAAAAGGTGACCTTGACTATCTGGACAAGATACAAAAGAGTCGTTCGACTTAGGCACAGGCCTGGGTCAGTTTTGAAACTGCCCCTTTTGCAAGCAGAACTTGTGTGGAGAAAAAGGCAATATTAAGCATGCAAGCTCCGTTCCAGCTAGCTGAAAGCATTGCAAACAAACATGCAGTTCTTTCTTCCTGCGGGGTCACTGGGCTTGCTCTGAAAGCTGACATAAGCAACCCATAGAGAGTGAAGCAACAGATGACGGCTTATGGCCAATATCCTTTAAGTGTTTTCAGGGTTTAGAGATTGTGACTAACATTTAAAAAATAAGAAATGTAATGGGAAAAATAAGGATTGATATTTTCTGGCAAAGAAAAATAAATAAATACCAGAAGAAAAACTGACAATACCGTCTGTGTTTCCAGACAATTAGCGGTAAACATCCATGTGTTTGCCATTGAACCTAATTGTCTATTACAGGCTTCCTCCTGAGACTGTAGCTCAGAGAGGTTATAAGACATATGGAGGATCACACAGCAAATCTATTTCAGAGCCCAAATCAGTCGATACATTGTCTTCCTCTAGTTTGTTGCTATAACAGAAACACTTGATTCTGGGTACTGTAGGGAAAAAAAAAATAAAGGTTTGCCAGGGCATAGTTTGAGAGACTTAACATCTTAGTTCAGGCAGGACCCATATCCAGGCTCCACTCGGTTCCTGAGGCTGCACCCTGACAGATTGTGTTCAGGTGACAGTAAGCTCTACAGACGTCCCCCAAGTACCTGGCATTAGTGCTCTGCCCTCTCTCCAGCCTGGGTCTATGCATTTTGAGAGGCTTGTCCCCCTCATTTCCTGCAAGGTACTCAGAGGCAACTCATGCAAGATACATCCTTCACCTGTGAACCTGACCGCAGCCACATTCAAACCCAAGACACCACCTTCCTTCTTCTGCTTCAATGTGGATTTGCTCAAAAAAAGAGTTCTCAACCCCCACAAGACCTTCAGAATCCCTTCTGGTCTGTGGCTTCTTCACAAGAGAAGTTGGACTGGTTTCCTTTGAAGTATCCACAGACCCCGAGGTTAGGGCAGCAACTAGCTGGGGGACTCAGACCGCATCACACCTGCGAGGGACCACACTGTGCCTCAGACCCGTCTTTAGGTTGCTGTGTATGTTGTCAGTCTAACAAATGCTCAGATGCTTACAAGGTGCCTAACTTGGGATGCTTTGTACAAACTGATTCTCTTATGGGTGAAGTTGTGACTCTGGCCAGGGGATTATACCAACCTGCTCAGAAATCCCAAATACAGTACTGGGGCATCCCAAGGAACCCCAAGACAAATCCTGCTCTTGTAGGTTGCATCCTAATTGGGGAGATGTACAAAGAACCACACCTTGCCAGATGAATTAGGTTCTAGGAAAAGTCAAGTCAAAAAAGTAAAAGAGAGAAAGAGAGAGCAGGATTGTCTGGGGATGATATGAACTAAACCTAGCCAGCGAAAAGAGTTCATGTCTGTATCAAGAGCAGGGACCCTAAGGAGATGAGACCAAGGGTTCTGGAAGAATTGGAGTCAGGTAGGGCTTCAGCAGGTGATCAGGAAGGCAGTGCAGAACATCCAGGATGCCACTAGTCACAGATGAGAACCAGGATGAAGCAGCAGGTAAAATACATGGCTTCACGGGGAGCCACAGCATTGCCTAGCCAGAGACAGTGCCACGTGGGAGCTGCCACCTTGGGACCTGCAATCCCTCCATGCACCCAGCTGGAATCTTTCTCTCTTGTACTGTAACTTTGCTGGAACCCAGAACCCTGAGTTTTCCCCCAGCTACAGTCTCTTTCCTGAAAAACCAAGCTCTGAGAAAGACGTCACCTGGAGTCTGAGAGCCTCAGCTCGGCTTCACACGGAGGCCATCTCAGAATCTCAGTTCGGAAGCCCATGTGGGTCTCCATCACTGTGGATCTGTTTAATCCCCTTGCTTTAGAAACACCTAATCCTCTTCAGGAAAGAAAATAGAAAATGGATTTAAGAAAAGAGAATGGTGGGCAAGAAAGAGTCCTTGGGCCCCACAGTTTCAAGTAATCACTAAAGGAATAAGCCTTTCTTTATCAAAAAAAAGGATTCATTTTCCCTGTGTGACACTGGTGTTCTCAGCTTTACAGCCGGGCAAAGAAAGGCCAGATGCTGCAGCCCCATGCATTCAGCAGCCTCCTCCACTGGTGACCATGTCTGACTGGCCCAGGGCTGTCACCCCAGGCTCATTCATCAGGCTCCCATGGCAGACAAGAATCAACAACCTGCGTAAGAAGGTGAGAATGCAGAACCCTAGTTGGCCGCCTCTTGTTCTCCATCAACCCCTTAAGGCAGTATCATGTGTGTCTGAGAAGATGCTTAGGGGACCCTGATACGGGGCTGACATGTAAGGTGATGTCCGACCAGCAAGTATAAAGGGTGCAGAAAATGTGGACAGGGTTCGGAGTGAAGTTTGGTTTGTAGAGAAGAAAGGAATCATGACATTAGCAGGGAAACAGATGGAATTGGAGGATTCGGATTCAAGGGAAACAAACCGGATTCGGAATAACAAGGAAGCGCGTGCTTGTGATAAAAGCAGAAAGAAGACCATGAAAAGAAAGAAAAATCTTAAGGGCACTCTTTTCTGTTTTGTTTTGTTGTTTCTTTCGAGACAGGGTTTCTGACTGTCCTGAAACTTACTTTGTAGACCAGGCTGGTCTTAAACTCAGAGATCCGCCTGCCTCTACCTCCTGAGTGCTGGGATTAAAGACGTGCGCCACCACCCATGAAAGGTAAAAAGAGACATGTCAGTGGTTAGGAGCATGTACTGCGCTTCCAGAGACCAGGGTTCAGTTCTCAGCACCTACATGAGGCAGATCTCACAACTGCCTTTAGCAGCAGCTACGAGGAATCTGACGCCCTCTGCTGGCCCCATGCATAACTGCACTCATGCATGCACACACAGAGAGACACGTGCTAGGAACAAAAGTGGGGTCCTCTGCAAGAGCACTGTGTGCTCCTAACCCCTGAGCCCTCTCGCCAGCTTCCATAAAATAAAACCAATCTTTTAAAAAGAAATAGAAAAAAGGAAAGTAATGAAATCTATAAGGCACAAAAGCAGAAGGCAGACTGTTTGGAAGGAGGAAGGGAGGGAGACAGCACCGGGAGGGCAGAAGGGATGGCAAAGGGGACAAACAAAAGCAAAATACAAAGGAAAAATGTCATGATGGATTCCACTACTTAAGAATTTAAATAAAAGATAAATTCTAAGAACTTAGCCATATGTTCAATGAAGCCCTGATAGTTTGGTCTATGTGTCCCTCAGGGTTCTCCCTACTGTTTCCCACCACTGAGACTGTTCTTCCGTCTTTTGTTCTGTGGGAGGTGCAAGACTATTTGCAGTTCCGGCAGAATGGCTCCACCTCCTCTCTCTCTCAGAAGTGCCACATTTTCCCACACCTTTGCCAACACACACCCCTATTATAATTCGAAAGTATTACATTGTATACACGTAAAGCATTATCTTATTAAATTAATTTCTAGTGTATATATATTCATTTCTATTTGGGGGAACCATCCTATGTTATGAGAAAGTGCACCTTCAAAAGTTTACGTTATTCATTTTCAGAAAGGAAATGGGGATGCCATTCCAGATCAGAAACCACACAACCCTATAGCCACCACATTGCTGAGAAATAAAACTAGGAAGCAAAGACACCAACATTAATGTGAAGAGACCAGGAACTTGCAGAGAAAAGGGCCTATCCCACACTGACCAAAGAGGAATTTATATTCTTTTAAATAAGGACCTCCCCATTTCCAAGGTCTGGGTAGCCCCATGGAGACAGCATAGCAGAGACACACAAGTCTTGTCAAAATGTGAAAACTGAGATAAGCAAGTCATACGTTCATTCTCAAGAGTTCCTGACACTGGGGCCCCTTGCAAGGAGTGGGGGCTGTAGTGATGTCTCAGTGCTTAGGAGTGCAAAATGGTCTTGCTGATAACCTGAGTTTGGTTCCTACCCCTCACATCGGGTGGTTCCTGACACTGGGGTCCCTTGCAAGGAGTGGGGGCTGTAGTGATGACTCAGTGCTCAAGAGTGCAAAATGGTCTTGCTGATAACCTGAGTTCAATTCCTACCCCCCCCACACACACACACATTGGGTGGCTCACAACCACTTGTAACTCCAGCTCTGGCACCCTCTTCTGGCCTCTACAGGTACCTGCACCCAACATGCACATACCCACCCACAGACACCCATACACACAATTAAAAATAAAATAAATCCGTAATAAAAGAGCTTGGCTTGTCATCTTTACTGCCAATGTGACCACAAGACAAACAGCTTCGTGGTCCTCAGAGTCTAGAAACTGTCACTGCTCAGCAGTCAGTGTTTCTTTCTAGAATGTTTCTCAAGACAGAGGAACCTGCCAAAGCTGTCATTGACAGAAGGTGACCTGGAGTTTGCTCTGCTGTCAAACCTCCTGCCGATCCACCATTCATCTCGAATTCCCAGAGGACGCCAGGAAAGCACTCCCTGCTGGTTCTATCCATTTAGGCAGCTTGGTTGACTCCCTTGCCCTCCCATCCTGATTCCTGCCTCTTTCATCCCAACCCCTTCACTTTCTGACTACCTCACCCCAGCCTCTCAAAATCCCTGTAGAGAGGAGGTGCCCTGTGTGCTCTCTGGGGCTTTGCTCTCCACAATGCTGTCACCTTGGGGTGTCCAGCTTCATGGTCAATGCCAGGCTCACAGTAGTGTCCTTGCGGCTTCCCTGGATGGCACTGAGAAGCCGCATGAAGGCTGCCTTGGGGCTCCTCTCTCCCTCCCCCCTCTTTCTTCAGCCTCTTAGCATGCTGCTCACTCCTGAGAGTCTCAAACCAAAGCAGGTAGTGTTCCAGTCTGAAGATTTCAATTCAGGTACAAACAGAGTCCTTTGTTCTGGCAACCCACTGAGTGGGCTGTTCTGCCTGCTGGGTACTTGAGCTTAGCATCGACAGGCAGAGAGCTGGCAGGGAGAGATGGTCTGACCCAGTGAGTCCTTGGATCCCTAAGTCACAGGGTCAAGCAGTGTCTAGTCTTAGCAGCATGTCACATCTTTCTCCTGGATGTGTTATTTCTCTTGAGAACACATTTTGGAGAAGCATGCTCCCGGGACAAGGTTCAAGCACTTTCCATTCCTTGAGCAAATGTTGCTTGGTGCTGTGGCTGTAGTTGAGCCTGTCTCTGAACCAAACTGCATCTAACAGCTTTATTTTCTAACAGTTTAATCTAGAGGGAGGGAGGGAAGGAGAGAGGGAGGGAGAGAGAGAGAGAGAGAGAGAGAGAGAGAGAGAGAGAGAGAGAGTGTGTCTGTGTCTGTCTGTGTGTCTGTGTGTGTCTGCACGCACACACACGGAGGCTAGAGATCAACCTCAGGTATTCATGTGTCATTTCTCCCATATGTTCACCTCTTTTGAGAAAGGGTTTCTCATTGGCATCAAACTTACCAAGTAGGCTGTGTTGGGTGACCAGTGAGCCTCAGGGAATCCCCAGCACTGGCATCATGAGAGCAGGCCATAAGGTTAGCATCTTATATGGGTGCTGGGACTTGAACTCAGATCTTTACATGAACATGGCCTAACAAGATATGATAAGACTGGGCACAAACTCCCATATCATAGCTGGACATGGCAACCCAGTAGGAGGTAAAGGGTCCCAAGCACAGGCAGAAGAGTCAGAGACACACCCACTCCCATTGCTGGGAACCCCATGAGCTGCCATGATTTCGTTAGTCTTCAATTTTCAAATTTTTCTTTGCTTGTTTTTAGTTTTTAAATTACTTATTTGATGTGTAAATGTGTGTCTCTATGATGGATGGACGTGTGTGTGTGTGTGTGTGTGTGTGTGTGTGTGTGTGTGTAGCACATTCGTCTATGTGAATACACATGTGTGGCCCTTCTATGGAAATCAGAGGACAAGCTTAGGTGGTATTTCTCCCCTCCCATTTTGGGTGTGGCAGCAACTCTCTTCTTCATGGCTGTGTGTGCCAGGCTAACCCAGAGATTTACCTGGCCCCATTTCCTCTCTCACCTTAGCTACACTGGGACTACTGATGCAGACTACTGTGTTCAACTTTATATTTAAACTCAGGTCCTCAGACTTGTGTGGTAAGCACTTTGCCTACCGAGCCATCTCTTAGGTCCAGGAACCTTTTTCAGAAACAATACAACAAGGTGATCAAAGGCAGAGCCAGTTGTTCTGGCTCCCTGACATCCACAGCCCAGGAAGTAGAGAAGAAATGTTAAGAAGTCAAGTCAAGCATGAGCCGCAGCCAATGCAGGAGTCCCTTGGCAGTAAGTCACAGTGGCCCAGGTCATGATTCAAGGACGGGACATACCTGGTTCTCCAAACTTGGTACCGAAAGAGGGGCAACATAAAGTGCTCAAAACTCACACTGGTTTTGTACTAGCCTGGTCATATTGAAATTAGCATCTACTAATATTAATATGTTGGCTTTTTCCTTTCTTCCTGTGACTTGGCTACTAGAAAATTCCAACACTTTTTTTTTGGTCCAGCTGTGGTTCTGTGCAGGAGATCTGGGAAGAGTCATGGAGGGACAAGACTGGCTCAAAATGATTTGGACATCATATCCGAAGAAGAAAGAGGGAGAAGGAGGAGGAGGAGGAGGAGGAGGAGGAGGAGGAGGAGGAGGAGGAGGAGGAGGAGGAGGAGACATGTCACCACTGGCAGGTCCCCTGAAGTGACTTCTTTACAGCTAACAAGCCCTGTCTGCAGGTCAGCAGTCCATCTCACCTGTCATGACATGGTACTAGAAAGCATGGCTGCTCTTGGTTTTTATGCAGACATTAGGGGTGTCATACTCTGCGGCTTTGTGTCTCTTACTTGCTTCATGCTATCAGGAGAAACAGAAAGCTACATTTGGGGTTTATCCAAAAGAGTTAGTGGCTCAGCAGGTAAAGGTGTCTGCCACCAAGCCCAACACCCTTCTGAGTTCAATCCCCAGACCCCACAAGGTGGAAGGATAGAACCAACTCACACAAGCTGTCCTCTGGCCTCCACACATAACCTATGACATACATGTACACATGGCTGCACAAACATAATAATGAATGGATGGATGGATGGATGGATGGATGGATGGATGGATGGATGGATAGATGAATGAATGAGTATGTATAGGAGCTTAAAATGCAATAGAGTAATCACTTCCAAATTCTAAGAGATAATTTTAAAAGAAAAAACTAAACAAAGTTTATATAAAGAATTGAGTCCGACACGGTATTGAGCACCTGTAATCCCAGCACTCCTGAAGAGGAAGGTCATAAACACAAGGCAGCCTGGGATACACGGAGAAACACTACCTCAAAAGCTAAAAGGGAGAAGAGAGGAGGAGAGCAGGAGAGGGCAGGAAGAGAAAAAGGGGGAGGGGAGGAGAGGGGGAGGGGAGGACAGAAGAGGGTGAGGGGAGGCACCCACACCAAATATCTTCCTCGTGGGCTAGGGCTGCGTCCTTCAGCGACACCATTCACCACCCACGGAGTCACAGCTTGTTTCTTCCCGCCAATGTTCTAGTTTACATTTTTGTTGTTGTTTTTGTTTTTAATTTGGGGGGTTTTCTGGGGTGCAGTGTCTCATTATATAGCCCTGGCTGGCCTGGAACTCCCTATGTAGATCAGGCTGGCTTTGAACTCACAGAGTTTTAACATGCCTCTGCCTCCAGAGAGAGGGAATTAAAAGCATGTCTCAGCAGGCTTGGCTTTTATCTTTTTTATTCTGCTCCAGAGGCAGTCTTCACAACATGGCAAAACTGTCCCTGTGCAGCCATAGCTATACTTGAGCACGGCCATTCATACACATGCGTGTGCGTGCACACACACACACTTATGCAGACATGCACACACACACACATGCATGCATGCACACACATAATGGCTGTGTAAGAGATTCCTTTGGCATGTAATTTATTAGCCCAAACTTCAAAACCAAGATACTTCATATAGATAACATAGACCCTGTTATCTGGGGAAACCGAAAGTGCCAGCCACCCCAATGTTCCCCAGTCCTGTCACCTCTGCTGGAAAAGAGGGAGCCCTGGAGTCCCACACTGCTTCTATTCCAGGGGTTCTCAACCTGTGGGTCATGGCCCCTTTGGGGTCACATATCACATATTTATGTTATTGTTCACAACCATAACAGGAGCAAAATTACAGTTATGGGGTAGCAATGAAATAATTTTATGGTTGGGGGTCACCACAACATGGGGAACTATATTGAAGGGGTCACAGCACCAGGAAGGCCGAGAACCTCTGTCTATTTCCCGTTGTCCCGTGGTACTGGGGAGTGATTTGCTGTGAGAGTCCCATGTGCAGAAGGAACGTTTCCTTACACCTGCTCTTGCAGAGAGTGACCTGGAGTGTAGGCTGTAAAAGCTCCACATTTTCTCCAAGTCTTCCCTGCTAAAGCCTTTGAGGGAACAGGATCTGCTTTCTCTCCCCGTAGGCAGCATAGCTCTGAGCAGCCAGGCTCTGTGTAAAGACAGTAAGCTACATTTTCAAGCATGTGTGTGTATGCCCATGTATGCCCCTGCAACATCCTCCAAGCCCTGAATTCCTTTAGTGTTCCTTAACGATGTTGATTTTCTAGCTAAATAATGACGTTGGGCTATGGGGTGGGTGGGGATCTTGGGCGTGGCTATATGAACTGTTTGGGAAGACAAATCTTGATTTATGTCCAAGGCTTTCATCTTACACCAACACTTCCTGAGGGAACTACTTAGGCTTCTGGTGAAGGCCTCAAGATACAATAAAGCCCACAGAAGCCTCCTGGCCAGGTAGTGAGGCTGGAGGATTACAGCTTCCGCTCTGGAGGAGGTGGAGGGAAGGAGGTTACTAACTGAGGATGCCACAGTATCCTGAAATGAAGTCCTCAAGACATGATCCTCAAGACCCATCTTTTTAGATATTAAACTAACGCTAGGAATTTATCGTGGTGTGGGAGAGATTTCAGAAAGGCTGCCCCAGCCTGGCTTGTACCCAACCATCCCTGCTTCTCTTTCTCAAGGCCCAATGGCCCATGTGATTAGAACCCATGCCCCAGGCATTAAATTGGGAAGTATTGCTTATAATGTAACAGATATCATTGCTGCCTGTGTCGGGTCAAAAAACTCAAAAAGCCCTCATTCTCTGGATCTATTTGGTTAAATGGGGTAAATGTAAGCGGAATTTTTAAAAACGATTTATGTACTATTATTTTTATTTTTATGTGCATTGGTGTTTTTCCTGAATAAATGTCTGTGTGAGGGTGTTGGATACACTGGAGCTGGAATTACATGCAGTAATGAGCTGCTATGTGGGTGCTGGAATTGAACCTGGGTCCTCTGGAAGAATAGCCAGTGCTCTTAACTACTGAGCCATCTCTCCAGCCCTGCCAGTGGAGGAACATTTGAGTCCACCAAAAAGCAGTCAAAGTTGGGCGGTGGTGGCGCATGCCCTTAATCCCAGCACTCAGGAGGCAGAGGCAGGCGGATCTCTGGGAGTTCAAGGCCAGCCTGGTCTACAAGAGCTAGTTCCAGGACAGGCTCCAAAGCTACAGAGAAACCCTGTCTTGAAAAACCAAAAAAAAAAAAAAAAGCAGTCAAATGTTCCCACCATAAATCCCAAGTTACTTTCTGCACATGTCACCTTGTCTTTCTAAAAGTAACTACATTTATAAAGGAAAACTCCTTTTCAAGACAGTGATAAAATCACTCTCAGAAAAAGGCTTGTCTAAGATATAGGGGAAGGCTTCCCACAATAATCGTGGTGTAGATAGCTTAGAACTGGTAACGAGAGTCATGTGTCCATGGTGGCTCATGCGCAGTACTGGCTCTAAGGATCCATACAACGAGGTCACAGATGGAGCAGTCCTCCCTGGTGGTGCAGACCGAGCAGCACAAACTTCAGGAGATAAACACACAGGCAAGTTTTATGTGAGTCTTCTGCACTGACCCTTAACAGTGGTCAGCGGATCTATGAGCACCCAGAGAAGTGGTTCTCGACCTGTGGGTCACGACCCCTTTGGGAATCAACTGACCCTTTCACAGGGGTCACATACGAAGTATTCTGCATCACAGATATTTATATTATGATGCATAAGGATAGCATAATTACAGTTATGTAGTAGCAATGAAAATAATGTTATGGTTGTGGGGGCAGGGGGATCACCACAAGATGAGGAACTGTATTAAAGGGAAGGTTGAGAACCACTGGCCTAGAATGACTGAGCTGTGGGCATTATTCAAGTTGTGACTGGAAGACAGCCCCCCAAGAGCTCTGACACCAGTCCTGTTGTGACCTTCAGCTCCCACGGGTCTAATTCACCCCACAGAGCTTTTCTGGAGACAAAGTGGTATGATCTACATTGGCTGAGTTCATAGTAAGTGCCTAGAAAAATGCCAGACGTTGTCAGTACTTGGCCGAGGCCAGCAGAACAGGTAGGCAAATGGTGGGAGCTGTGTGGGACATCTCATGTTAGTGAGTAAACCCCACAGCCCTGCTAGCATGCCCCGTGCAACTGTTACATACATCATACATGCATGCCCAACAACAGGTACTCGGTCAAAAGGACATAAAGGCCAGAACCAAGGACTGGTAGATGGAGTTTGTAAGCTGCTTGCCTTGTAGGCAGGATGACCTGAATTCAATCCCCAGCATCCATGAATAAAAGCCAGCATGGTGGTACATGCTTAAAATCCCACAGCCAGGAAGACAGAAAAAGGGGATCCCTGAGGCTCTCTAACCAGCCATTCTCGCCTGCTTGGTGAGTCCCAGGACAGTGAAACCTCTATCTCAAGATATAAAATAGATGAAAAGCAGGTGACACCTATAAAATAACACTAAGATTGGCCTCTGACTTCCACATACCTGCACACACATGTATACTCCATACACAGGTGCATCTATACCTGCATACATACGTACACACGTGTACACTCCCCCCATACACACACCAAATGAGCCAGATACAAAAGAAGCTGACTATGAAGGCATTCTTGAGCAAAAACACTAAATACGTGTTGGAGGGTGTGTGCACACACATGCACATGCATACACGTGTGCAAGCCTGTGCAAAATGCACATCATGGTGCATGTGTGGAAGTTACAAGGCAACTTGCAGGAGTTGATTCTCTTCTTCCACCTTGTGGATCCCAAGGATTGAACTTAGATGATCAGGTTTAGCAGCAGACACCTTTGCCCACGGAGCCATTCTGCTGGCCCTAGGCATTTCTTCAACTTGGACTCATTCATTCAAAGTCTACAATGACTCTGTGGGCCCACTGTCCCCATCACACCCATCTGACCGAGAGAAAGCTACTGCTGAACAGTTCACTAACTTGCTGGGGTCACACAGGAAGGTGACCGTGGAGCTGGGACTTAAAAAGGGGTTCTGATCCCAGAGCTTGCTCATGCAACCATTTGCCCAGTGCTACAGATGCCCTTGGAGACCTCTTCCTCTGTTAAGACGGAAAGTACATCCCACTGAACACTAAGAATTCAGCATGAAAGCCCTGAGAGGAAAAAGCATTTCCACAGCACCCATCACATCTTGAGTAGCTGCAGTGACGAGACGTGGCAATCAGACTGCACGACGCCTGCCGATTGCTGTCCTGAACACGGTGACCTTACCTCGTCTTTGGGCCTCTGAAGCTAACGGCACTTTCTGTGCTGAAGAGCAGCACACAGCTCCTGTGCATAGGTCTGCTGCATTTCGTCTGCAGGCAGAGTCATACCTCCAACACTTCTCAGAAATGACACAAAGGTTTCCAAAATCTAAAATTAAGCTCTACCCGTAGGGGATTGTGGTTCCCCAAGTTGGCCTCTGATTTGCAGTAGGAATTTAATGGTTTTTTTATGGCCCTAACCTTGGAAAGATGGCTGCATGAAACAGCTCATGCCAACTATAGCCAGTCACTAGGGCCATGAGAGAGACTTTGTCAGAGACCCCGGAAATAGCACAATTCGCGTCTGGTAGAACTTCACCGGCGTCTGCTTGCATTCTGAACAGCAACCACAAAAGGCAACGGGCGAGGCCTGCTTCTATAAATACGGTGGTGGTGGCGAGCCAGACTAAGCGGTGCCCAAAAGGAAACTCTGTGGTTGTCACGACAACCACTTGGCGAGGCAGGTGCATCTATCGGTCCTGTACTTTGGGCAAGAAAGGAATCCGAGGTGGTGATGTGGAGTTAGATTCCCACCCAGGCTATGCTGACGTACGGGGGTCTTGGCTTTTTGAACAGCTCTATTTTTAACGCAAAGACTTCTTTCCTTTCGAATCATGCCATGGGCAGACCTCTCCTGGGGACACGGGATATGTGGTCTGTGTAGCCAGACCTTCATTAACACCCACAACACAAGGAACAAGCTCAGACTAGCTCCATATCCAGTGACTCAGGTGGTATCCAAGGACCCTGAGACCCAGGAGCTACTCTGTTTGTGAAACATCCCTCTTGCCATTTGTCTCCCACGAAAGACAGGAATTCAGGAAGCCGCCTCCGAAGATGCCGTCCGGGGACAGATGGCACTAGCGGCTGGGAATCCAGACACTTAATGAAGGAGCTAGTCTGAAGGGCGTGGGCAGAGCTCGGGTCCCTGCAGGGATGCTCAGGTACCAGAGATAACTGACTGAGCAACTATGGAAAGCGATTACAGCCCTGAGCACACTGGGGCTGGGGAGGAGTGGGGTAACAGATGATTCAGAAGAAGGGAGGAGCCCAGTGTAGGGAACTGAAAAGAGGGAGAAGCTGAGGTGAAGGAGTAGCTGGGGTTAGAGAGGATCAAAGACAAGAAGAGCTGGTGTGAGGAAGGGCTGGGGTGAGGGAAGAAAGGAGAGAGGAGCTGGGATGAGGGATGAGCCGGGGGGGGGGGG
>NC_022010.1:18965041-19015390 GCF_000317375.1 Microtus ochrogaster
GAGCTGGGTGGGTAGAGGGGGGGGGAGAATTTGGGAGGACCCAGGGAAGGAAGATAGAGAGGAGAGAGGAGTTGGGGAGAGCAAGGAGCTTGGAGGATGGAGAATCTTAGGAAATCGGGGAAGCTGAGTCGGATGGTTCTACACTACAGGGCCTGGCAAGGTGCATCTTCCCAACAGCTCTCTCCTGTCCCAGCTCTAGGATGCTACTCACTCACTACCCCCGGAAGGCAGACAGCTGCAGCAAGCAGTGGGGGCATCCACAGGGTTGGCTGAGTCTCAGGCAAGGTTGGATCAGCACCGCTCAGGACAGAGTGGAGATGAAAACATAGGGTCAGTGCTTGAGCTACCCGTAGGATTGACCACAGGCCAGGAGATGTCTGTCAAATATGTCAGGCTCTGTGACCTCACCCACACATGACCTGCTGTGTGGTGAGCTGTGTTCCCTGCCACCAGAGTCACGCATTGACCTGCTGACCCCACCTCCCAGAGGGCAGCCTTATTTGGAAGTCGCCCTGCAGGATAGGGGCCCCTCCTCCCATATAACCAGTCTCCCTTAGACATAAACACATGCCAGGAAGGCTCTACGAAGACCAGCGAAAAAACAGGCAATGTGTCCACAAAGCAGAAACCCCTGGAAGTCCCATGAGGGGCTGCAACACTCAGAGCCACACCTCAGCCTTGCGTGCCCAGCCGCCAGGGATGCCACAGCCCTGTGAGTGGAAGGCGAGTCACTTCTGGGTGAGCTTGAGAACAGAACCCCCACCCCAGGTCAATGCCAACTCCAGGTGACACCTTGCCTATGAGCCTATGTCAGACCCCAGAGTAGGCCCTGTTCAAGGTGTCACTACTCCTGACCCACAGGGACAAAGCCATGGGAGCCCTCTGAAGACACAAGCCTGGGGTGACTTACGACATGGCAATAGCAGCAGATGCTGCTGTCTTTAAAGAATACTAGCCACTCATAAGCCCCTCCCCTTTCCCAAGACTTGTCCACAGACAATCCTGTCACCTTTGCCATCTTGAAAGGATGATACAAAAGGGACAAGACCGTAGGCTAAGCCAAACTGCCTCCCTCCAGTTCCTGTACTCCACAGCCGGTTGTAAGTAAGCTGTACAAGGCCTCAAGACGCCTCGGCAGGTAAAGATGCTTGCTGGCAAGGCTGACAACCTGACAGTCAACCCTGAAACCCTTGTGGTAGAAAGAGAGAACCAACTCCCACCTCCACCTCTATGGCAGACATACACACACACACACATACGCACATACTCACAAACACACACACACACACACACATACACACACTTTTTTATTTAATGAGAGAGTAAAACCTAAGCTTCTGTTCAAGCTCCTGTGGCTCAGTTTCTCCGTTTGTAAAGTGAGCCTGACAGAGCTCCAGCCTCACGGGGTGGCATACGTGTGTCGTATGTACGCATCGTCATTGCCCTGCGCAGGGCGCCTGGAGAGAACACGTCTGTCCACCTTGAACATGACGACGGTGGAGATCGCCTGGGGATGAGGCTCAGCAGCGATAGCCAGACACCAGCCCAGGCTTCCTGCAGCTGCACGTAAACACTTGTCACCCAAAGGAGTCGGTCCACCACTGAGCCATCCCTCACTGTCTCCCCGAGGACAGCTCCTAACAGGGTGATAGCATGCACACCAGACGAAAGTGGAAACAGACGTGACTGGTGGGACATATGGGATCATAATATTTTATGATCCCCGACAGGCGCACCTCCCCACGTGAACAAATACAGCTGCTGGAAGCTGGCTTTCTTCCACCGGGGACAGGCTCATATCAACTGCTGGCACCCTCTAGGTGAGCCAGATCTGGGGCGTGTGAGTGCTGACAACAGCTGACACCATCCTTGGAACCCCCAAGGTGAAGGACATTTGTTATCCCAGCTGGGGGGGCTCCTAGAGGGGAAGGGGGCTCCTAGAGGGGAAGGAAGATGGCAGAGGTGTAGTCAATCATGATTTACCTGGATGGGCTGTCTTGAAGTGAAGGGCAGGTGACCCTTTTTAAGAGGTTACCAGAGGCAACACTCCCAAGGCTTAGACAGATGACAAAATGGGAAGGAAGATACTGATCTCTGAAACCCAGGGACATCCTGGGTTTTTTTTTTTTAACCCAGCAGTGCTGAGAACTGAACCTATGACCTTATACATGCCAGGCAAGTAAGTGCCCTACCACTGAGCTGTAGCACTAGCCTTTGACCTTGGATTCCTAAGGAGCCCCCAAGACACATGTTCCTTCCTGAAACCGTCACTTTATATGTTGCTGCAAACAAAATCTGTCACTCAAATAACTTGCCAGCTTGGCCATGAAATTGAAGCAGCCACTCAGGCCCGAGGCCGGCTTCCTTTGAGGTAGGTTGAGACTGCACAGGGCGCCAGCTCCTGTGCTGTTTCGCGTGTGTTCTTCCCATCTCTTACTGTGTGAGGCTGCAGCCTGGCTGCTGAGGATGCTAGCTATGGGTTGCTTCACCCTGGAGACCGCGAGTCAAAGTCTGACCCCAACACTGTGCAGCCCATCTGGGGCCCAGCTCTCTCCTCTTCCATGGTTCGGACTTTTCCAGGCCAGTGAGCGATACTGCGTCCCTCCCAAGTTGTTAATGGATCTCTTAGCAGGAAGCCTTAATGATCACAGGTCTTCCGCCCCCACCCCCAGTTATGATACCAAAAAATGGATTTATTGAGAGGCAGTATTTGCTCACAGCAAACAGGAAGTCACTCTCTCCCTCGGACCAAGATGATAAGGTACCAATGCCAGGGTTTCACCTCGTGGGAAAGGCAAGTATGATAGCTACCACAAAGATGATAGCCATCCCAGAGCCAGGCTTCGCGGCAGGTGGATTTCTGCTTTCCTTGCTCTTTCCAGTATGTTTCAGATTCAGGGCCATGACTCCTATCAAACCCCTTCTTTAATCTTGTCTGGTCTGCCTCTATCTTTGGTAAAGACCTAGTTGTATTGGGTATCCAGAGTTCTGCAAGGCTAACCCACTTGGCCTTCTCTCTGAATGACTCTTGGATGTGGAGCAGAGTCCCTAGCTACATCCAGGCATGACAACCAGGCCCTTCACCAGGCACGGCCTCGTGTCCTCTGGGACCTTCTGAGAACCCAATCTCACTTGGAATAACCTTATCCGGAGCCCCCCCACACACACACCTAGATGGCAACAGGATTTTTCTCCTTTGCACCCATTCCTTCCCATGACCCACAACTCAAGCCATGAGAGTTCCTCCCATCATACACGACTATATCAAACGGAGACCAGCTTCTGTAAGGGTAGGAATTCCACTGGTAGGGATCAACCCTTAGGACCTAAAACATCTTACCCCACCCAGCAGCCAAGGACCCAATAAAAATTCCTCATAACTGTATGCATATGTGGGGGGTGAATTGGGCCAAACCACCAGTTTCCTGCGTCAAGATTCCAGAGTCTCATTATGTTGCTCTCTTTGAAGACAGGCTCATGGGCCAGTCTAAGTTAGAATGAGGTCGCATGGGGCAGGGGGCAGAGAGCCTGCAGCCATATACCTGCTGACCTTCTTCAAGAGGACAATTTGAAGGCACAGAAGGATAAAGGCAGAGGAGTCTAGGGGGACTGAGGCAGAGGCTGGGGCGGGACTCTGCAGGCAAGGACCACTCGAGATTGTTAGCTGCCACCAGTACCAGCTCAGGGCTGGGAGGCTCAGGGCTGATGCTCTCCCAGTTGGTATTAGCAGTTACTATTGCATCTATGACAAAAATTCCTGGCACCAGCAACTTAAGGGAGGGAGACTTCATTCTGGCTCACAGGTTCAAAGGGTTCAGTCCATCCTAGTGACGAAGGCATAACAGTATCCACGGGAGATGAGTATGAAGGAGCTCTTATTCACATAACCTTAGACAGGAAGCAGAGAGCGCGAGACTGGAAGTCAAGATGGACTACACCTTCCAGTGCTCCTGAAGGCTAATAGCCATCCAGATCCTGCCTTCTAAAGGCTAGATATCCATTTCAAGCAAGGCTCCTTTCCTACCAGTAGAGTCATAGAGTTCTACTGACTTTATGGGAGCAAGGTTCATGCTGACTAGCATCATTAGACACAGGCAGCAGAAATACCACTTTGTGACCCTCTTAGATCTTAAAACAGGTGCCTGTTGATCTCACAGTCTTTTTTGAGGACTCAGCAAGTGAAATGGGTGTCTAACCTGAAAACAGAGTCCATGAAATTACTTCAAAGCTACCCACCAAGGAACTTGGGGTGCTTATGTGTTGACTAAGTCCTTGAGAGACTTCAGAATGGTTCGTAAGAAACAACAACAACAACCCAGTGTATATCAGGAGACTTGGGAGCACACACAGAGCTGTAAGCCCCCAAAGCGGACCAGCCTCAGGAATAGCGAGTGACCAGCCTCTACTTGTCCCCATATGTGAGACAGATGGACACCTGGTCTGCAGTTAAATGGGTCTAGCAAAGCTAGGAATATTTGCATGGAAGTACATGGGGGTGCTGGAAGGTCCCTGAGAAGAAAGGGGAAACCTTTGTTGAAGAACCTTCAGGCTCCTCTTGTCCCCACTCTCGATATACATGGAGACCAGGAAAAGGGACGGATGTCTGAAAAGGCACAGGACTCTGCTAGACAGGAGCAGGGAAGGCAATGGCCACAGTAAACATGAATCTTCTCTCCAGGGAGCTGTCTGCAAGTGATGGCTTGTCACAACTCTTTGGCCACTTCCAAAAAGAAGGGAAATGTGGAAGACAGGAGTATTGTGCAGCGTGCATAGACTCCCTGTGTCCTGCACGTAATCCAAGCAGAAGTCTGTGACAGCTGGTCAGCATGACTGATGTGGGCACAGACCCATGTCCTGTCCACTCCGCTCCCTGTTTCTTTCATTTAAAGGCAAAATCAGAAGCTGGCAGTCCTGGGTGCCATGTGGAATTTAACAGGGAAACATCAATGTCCAGAGTTTGGGCCTATGTCTAAGAGCTTTGCAAAATTCATTCGTGAGTTATCTGTACACATGGCGCAGGAGCCCACCCTGCCTCTCTCATGATGTCAGCACCCTTTTAAGCAGTCTGCGGCGCTCTCCCATGAATAAGTGACCTAGTAGGTCATAGCACACACTTCTCCATACCCAGCTTTTCCTCAGCAAAACCGTCAGCTAGACAGTCCAGGCTGGGTTCATCTGAACAGGATGCTGAACCAGCTCAAACGCTGTGAAAGACAAGGGTACCTCCTTGACGGTGGCCTGAATACCAGAGAGGAGGCCAATGGGAGGCTGGAGAAAAGTTCCACAGTAAAGAGAATTGGGTTCAATTCCCAGCCGCTACATGGTGGCCCACAACCATCTCTAGCTCCAAGTCTAAGGGATTTGATACCCTTGCCTTGCCCCTCTGCAGGCACCACCAGACACTGTACACAGTACAAAGACATATATTCAGACAAAACAGTCATACATGTAAATAAATTTTTAAAATAAAACAATAAAGGTCAATAGGGTAAGATTTAATCTCCCCAGTTCTTTTTTTTTTTCAAGATTTATTTTTAACTATGTGTATGTAGTGCCCACAGCATCCAGAAGAGGGCGCCGGATTCCCTAGAGGCCATTGTGTGCCTACCAACATTAGTCGATGAACTCACATCGACTACAAAAACAGCACAGTAGGATCAAAAACCCATTGCCACTGTTCTTGAGTTCTCAGTAGTCCTCATTGTCCACTATGTTCAGCAAGTCCGGTTTTATCCCATGCTTTTTCAGACCCAGGCCAGCTGGCCTTGGTGGGTTCCCAATAGAACATCCCCACTGTCTCAGTGTGTGGGGATAAATAAATAAATATTAAAAAAATAAAATGGTAAGAAATAAAAAAAAAAAACAGCACAGGCTCTTAACTACTAAGCCATCTCTTCAGCCCTTCCCTCCAGCTCTGAATGAAGCCTTTCAAAGCCATAAAGAGGCAAAGTATATGACACTATGAAAGTGTCAACCTATGATGGAGGCTGTGTTAAAACTTGAGTTCAGTACCATAACATTGGAAAGTTTAAACAAACACCCGCTGTAACAGGTCCCAGAAGAACCACCGTGTCCATAATATTTACTTATACCTATGCTACAGCCCACCTCTGCCACACGCTCACTGGTTCAGCATTGGGTACGGGGTCTCCTGAGTTGTCCCCGCCACCCTCTCAGCAGACTGACCGTCCTTTTAAACGGCAAATAGCCTTGTGTCACCCTCCCAGGTGTATGATGGATGAAGAGCCAGTTCAGGGAGAGAATGGCCTTCCCAAGCTCATTAGTCATTCTCTGGGTGGTACCGGTAACGAGAATTGAACGCAGGGTCTCATGCATTCTAGGCAAGTAGTTGACAACTGAGCCACATCTCAGATTCTTTATTTTTTTTTTTTTTTTTTATCTTGAGACAGACTTGAAAGGTTGCCCAAGCT
Organism: Microtus ochrogaster; assembly: GCF_000317375.1. Taxonomy (NCBI): domain Eukaryota; kingdom Metazoa; phylum Chordata; class Mammalia; order Rodentia; family Cricetidae; genus Microtus; species Microtus ochrogaster. The sequence goes on from NC_022010.1 coordinate 18,971,473, forward strand.
GCCCTTGTGCTTAGCCTGAACCCCAGACTAGCCTCCTGGCTCAGCCTTCTAGCCCAGCTGCACAGTGATTTTTTTTTCATATCCTAAGTTAACTCATCCTAAGTGGAGAAGCATCGCCCATGGTGCCAAAATCAAGACAAAGGTGGAAGAATGCCTGACTCATTGGTGAAACCCCAGGCTAGAGAGACCAAGACTAAGAGATAAAGAAACTCCTGGAGAAGTGGTTACTACAATTGTTGTTTTTGTTTTATATCAAGGAGCACTGTGGGTGGGTGGCCTCCAGACCAAGTATTGCTCCTCTGAGACTGTACCTCTCTGAGGGCAGCCCCCGAACATCTTGGGGCCTCAGGCACCAGCAGCAGACCTCTGAGGACTTCAGAAGTAAACTCAGCTACAAGCAGGACTGTGGTGCTGGGCTCATGGGAAGACCCTGGGGCCTCTGCTGCTGGATGTGGAACAGGGTGCCTGGTGACTCCAGCAGCTCCATCTGCACCCTTACCCTCACCCTCAGCTTAGCTCCTTTCCCAAGCGCTGCAACGGTTACCCTGGTGCAAAGCTTTGATTGGGTCTTTCCGCCAGAGACACCTTCACAGGATGGACCATATGGTTTATTCTCAGCCCAGTGTAGCTGAGGGGTTGAGCACCAGAGACTGGAGGGCAGATCACCTAAACACCTCTCTCCCCATCGTGGAAAGCACCAGATGAGCCTAGGTCCCTGTGGGACAGCAGCAGAACAGAGGTTCTAGCCAAATAGAACGGACAGGTGGTGGGTGGTAGGAGCTAGAAGCGAGCTTCCCCAGGCTGTGAAAACTGCAGAGGCAGGGGGTCACTTATCACCACAGCATGCCCTACGCTCTGCAGACAGATCCAAAAATCAACAGCCCTACGAGCAACAGAAGAGACAGGGTCCCAGTCTGCTGCCGCCGACACAGACACTGCTGCCCCGGACACCTCTGTATGCGACTATCACTAGCGCCTGGAATTCCCCGGATACCCGCCACTGCCAGGCCTGTTCCAGGCACTGAGCACCACACTAGAGAAAAAGTGCCACTCTCCTCGTGTGAGAAAAAAACAACTGTCGTGGGTACCACATACAGGCCAGGGAGCATACTGCAAAATCTGAACAGGGAAGAGCGACGGGAAGAATGGGTTTGGCGCATGGGCAGCCAGGGCAGCCCTGTATCAGCTCATAGCAGCCCCCGAGGGCGGTCTTGAGAGTCTCTGTCTGGCCCAGGTCCACGAGAGTCTAGTGGTTGAAAATAACCCTCCTGTGTCTTCCTCCCCCAGATGGCAGCTTACCAGAACACCAAGCCAGGGAAGATGGAAGCCAAGCGAGATAAGGAAGGCGCTGACGTGGCTCTTCAGGGAAAAGTGCTACAGATAAAAGCCAGGCTGGTGAAGACATGGAGTGGGGACAGACTGGAAGACAGTGAGCCTCTGGTGTGACTAGGCTGGACAGCCTAGGGGTGGATCGTGGGGGAGAGGGAGGAGCTGCCGATGGGCGTGTCTTGTGGCTGTGCTAAGAACCTTGGATCTTATTTTGAGCATGAAAATATATCTCTTGGAGTTTTCTGGGTCTTTTAATGCAGACTCGAATACCACAGGGCCAAAGCAAAGTATGATAAGAAAGAAGAGGGAGGGGAGTGGAAAAGGGAGAGGAGGAGGAAGGAGGGAGCAGGGAGGCTGGGCCAGCAGGCAAAAGAAGGGCCTGACTTAGTGCGGGGACACACACACACACACACACACACACACACACACACACACACACACACAAAACCATGGCACGTACCCACAAATGAAATGGTTCCCATACTATCAGGGGCCCACTATGAACTGTGACTTCCATACCTCACAAATCTGGGGTCTCAGCATATTGTTCCCCCCAAGTCCCAAGAGCAGCTCAGGTGCTATGATATGCTGGCCCGAGCCCTGCAGTGATGGCTCTGGAGCAAAGTGGAGGTGTTTACCTCCTCCAGTAGAAGCAGATGGTGCCTGGGGGTGCGCGTACATGTGCTTGCTCATACTCAGACCGAAGCAATCGCCCAAAAAAGGAGAATCAAGCCAGACAGCACTGCTCCCGCTAGCCAAGTGTCCTGCTGGGCCTGAAAAGCTGCAGAGAGGAGGATTAAGACAAGGCGAGGCGAGGCACTGGCAGGATGAGAGGGGGGCCGCAAGCTCTTTAACACAAGCTGCTGGGAGCAGCAGTCGGAGCTGCCTAGGCATATGCAGGCACCACATGGCATAAACGAAGTCCCAAATCCTAAACGCATCACACCAGGGGAGAAATTGCAAGACGATGGGCTTCCATCGCAGCCCCGCAGGCTCGGGGCCAGGATGCAGAGACCTTCCCAGGGAAAAGAGCTGACACCACAGCCAGGAGGAAAGAGTAAGCACTTTGTGCTCCATCGGGGCCAAAGACTGAAGAATGAGCCAGCTATGGATTAAAGAAGGAGCCAGGTAGGCTGACCCATGCTTGAAATCCCCGTCCTTTGGAGGCTGAGGCAGGAGGATAGCCATGAGTTCCAAACCAACCTTGAGTGAGTTAACAATAGGCCTGAGCTAAAGTGAGACTCAAATCAAGAAAGCAGGAGGGGAAGAGATTTTTTTTTAAGTGTCTAATAGAGGCTCAGAGAGTTTGGCTTAGTGGTTAAGAGCACTTTTTGCTCTTACAAAGGACCTGGGTTCAATTCCCAGGACGCACATGGAGGCTCACCACTTCCTTAAGCACGAGGTACGCATGTGGTACACCAGAAATACATGCAGGCAAAACACTCACATACGCAAAATAAAATAAGTCTAAGAAGGAAAAAAAAAGTGACTGATGGACCTCTCCTGGTGGCTGGGAAGGAAGGAAAGAGAGAGGTTCGCTCTGCCAGGCATGGAGGCCAGGATGAGCCTCAGTATGCTGCAGTCTTCCACACTGTCCTGAGCACCGGCCACAGCCTGAGGCCGCTCTGCACACTGGTCTCTAACACACCGCTCCAACTCTGTGTTTTCTCTCCTGTAAAATGGGGGCAGCGACACACCTGACTCTGGAGACAAATGTAGCAACGGGTTTGATTGGATTCTAAACACAAAGGCCAGGAAGTGGAGCTTCAGGCTGGCTGCGGCCACAGCTGCCACAACGGTTCTTGCTGGTCTCAATCCCACGGTTGCCATAGTTGGAAACAATCCAGACACTGCCAGGGACCAAGAATGGGGAGCCACATCCCTCTTGAACTTCTCCCAGTAGGAAAGCTGACTTCAGACACTTTCCTTAAAGAAATGGTGTGACAAGGGTGGCGGCTCCTATAATCCCAGCACGTGGGAGGCTGAGGCAGGGGGCTAACCACATGCCCCCAGACAGCCTGAGCTACATGGTGAAGTTCAAGCCAGACTACACTACAATGAGATCCTTTATCAAAGAGAAATAAATAGAAGAGAAGAAGGGAGGCAGAGAAGGAGAAAGAAGACAGGGAGAGAGGAAGACGGGAAGGAGGAATGACGGTATAGGCGAACAAAGACGATAATGACGTCACCTTGTACCGTAGAAGCCTAGTGCGAGCCAACTGGATGATGGCAACATGTCACACAGCACAGGGAATCACCTGTGCCATCCACACAAAGTCACTGTCCCCCTGGAGCACCCCTCCCAACTCATTGTCCATGTATTCATTGCAGAACAGAAAGGATGGTCAGTAAGGGGGCCCAGCATTAGGGTCCTCTCTTTTGGATTGTTGGTAGGGTTCAATGAGTTAATGACAGATATTGCCCAGAAAGTCCCTGGCACCTATCAGGCACTTTTAAAGTATTGGTTGCACCATCACCATCACCATCACCACCATCTTCACCATCATCATCATGACATCATCACCATCATCACCATCTTCACCATCACCATCTTCACCATCAACTCCATCCCTGCCAAGTAGTGCCTTGTGCCTTGTTAAAACCTGTTTAAAATGTTGGGAACGGGAGAGACTTATCTTTCCTATTTTAGTAGCTGGATGCAAGATGAATGACTAGAGGCCACACCTCCATCTAAAACACAATAACAAACTCACAGCACTCGCTCACATTTTGATTTAGAAGTTGTTTTTTTTTTTCAATCTTTTTAATTAGTTGTTTTTAGGAAGTAGAAAATTCTATCCAAGTCTTACTTCCTGCTTTCTGTTTAAAACCAAATAGTGTAGCAAGCTAACACATTCTTCTGGTGCTAGGTCAAGGTCAGAAGTGTCCCCTTCAAGGTGGTCAGCTAAGGTAGCTTGGTCCCAGACATATACACCAGTTCTCTTTCATTTGCTAGTCTGTATGTCTCCCTCCACCACAGGATTTGAGCATGTTCCCTGAGATTCTAAGAACAAAGTGCCCAGAAAAGATCACAGTAATGTATGAGTGGCTTCTTGGACTGACTGCCCCAGTAACCAATCAGGAAACACTCAATGGGTGGGTCTCCTATAAGCTCCCTGAGTTTCCTGGCTGTCTAGCCCCAGGGAAATTTGCAGGCTACAATGAAAACTCAGAGGAGGGGTTTCCTCCCCTTCTGGTCTGTCCCCGGAGCTGGGTGGCAGCTCCCAAGTCATGCTTCTCAGAAGTCTGGAGGACCTATTGACTCTATACCCTCCTTCCCTCCTCACCACGCACCCTCCAGGTCCACTACGCCTCCACCAACCTTACAGGTGCCTCAGCCCTTAGAACATCTGCTGCCGTTTGCATTCTTGACCTTGGCTCCTGGCATTACATCCTTTCTTCCCAGGCCATCATCCAACTTCTCTTCAACCTTCAAATCCAGCTGGGGTCCTGCCCCCTGGGGAAGTCTTTCTTCCTGGTCCTCCCTCCAGCTCTTCCAAAGCCTTTTTTTTTCTCAACCCTCACACAAGCATTTTCCTCTTCCTCCAGTGCCAATTATACACCCTGATTATTCTGTTCATGTAGGAATATTTTTGATAAAGATTAATTCATGTTCTTCTAATATTTTATCAAATAATCTCACCTTCAAGGACACTAAATTATACTACAGTGAGGCAAAGCACTAATATCATCCCCCTCTAAAGATAAATAAAAACACAAACAGGACAGACCACGTTCTGCTGGACACTGTGTGTCACTAGTGCTTGTTATATAGGTAATCAGAACTAGGGTGTGATGGGAAGGAGGGCTCTGACAGGAGGCCACAGAGATACTGTAAACAACCTGGGGGCCCTTCCATCCTAAGGACAGAAGTCTTGGGAGAGTGGAAGTTGGTACCTTGGGATTCAATGTCTTGTAACACACTGGGACATGTTCCTATACATCAAATTCTTGCTTGTCCCCAGGACATATTATACTGTTGAGGTCAGAGCCTTTTAAGAAACCGGCATTTCTTGATTTCTCCCCAAATGAAAGTCAGTTTGCAGCTTCCCTAGGGGTCTGCGGAGGTGCCTCATGATCAACACTGCTCACAAAGGATATTCATTCCGTGGGCGCTTTATTAAACTGCCATGATTGAAATTCTTCCCTGCAACCCGGGGGTCCCCTGGAGGGAGATTTGCAATGATAGAATCAGGATTCCCTCCTGAAATTAATCTCTCTAGGACTCAAATGCCGCTTGGCTTGATGCCGTGAGATTGTCTTCTGCCCTGGCCTCTGAGGAAGCCGGTGGCTCCATGCTGGTCACACATGCTACCCAGTGACCAGAAGATCAAGACTCTAAACCTCCCGGGACACACCTTAGTATTCCAGTTGCATCCAGTACAGCGGCACAGCCCACCGATTCCTATCCAGGAGACTGTGGCTGAATAAGAGGTTCTCACGTGGGTGTGGGGTAGGGCGATCGCTCAGTCAGTGAGACAACCTGAGCTCGATCCCCAGAACGCACAGGAAGAGCCAGGCACAGTGGCACGCAGGTATGAATCTAATTGTTGGGAGATGGAAGAACCCCGGGGATGGCTGACCAGCTAGTCTAGTTTGCTTGGCAAGTTATAGCCCAATAAGAGACTGTCTCAAAAAAAAAAAAAAAAAGATACTGTCTCAAAATGCAAAACAAGTTAGGTGGCACCTAAGGAATGACACCCAAGGCTGTCCTTTGGACTCTATACTCACAGGTACACATGTGTACCTGCACACATGAACACACAGAGACACAAAGTGTCACTTCTCCTACAAGGCTTCTTTGAAATCTCAGCTGCAGGATGGGTCAGCTACAGGACAGTACACCAGTTGTGACGTTTGGCTCCCAGCACATGGACCAGAGACTGAGACATGCACCAGCTGTAAGGCTTCCTCCCAGATACCCCACTTTCTGCCCAGTGCTCCTTCCTGCCTGCCAGGTTTCCTGAGAACTGAAGGGGACCCCAGGACACAGGAACTGTCATCTCTAAAGCTGGTAAGGCCACAGCGGTCTGAGGAAAGCCAGCCCCACTGGGAACACCCTGGTGCTGGCACAATCGCTTCCTCCTGCATCAGCTTCTTGGCTCTCCCCACTAAGCCAGTCTCACCAGCAACCATCATGGAGAGACCCCAGTCCTCAGTGGCTGCCTCTGGGCTCTTCCGCAGGCTGCATCCACTCCGCTGCCTGAGTTGAATGACGCCTCCTAGGAACCACAACTATTGCTCCAGAGCACCTGGGGTCTCCCCCAGTCATCCCCCCACATGTTAAGTGTCCATCAAAGTAAAAGCCCTGAGGCCACCCAGCTCCTCTCCTCCCTATGGCACTTACCCAGTAAATCATTCACTATTTTTATGGGCTTAGCATTTTACCCGGCTCCTTCCGACCTTTAGTCCATCTGGAATTTATTTCAGTGTAAGATCCGGAGCCGGGATCCAACTGCAAATTATTTTTCAAGTTAGCATGACAGGTGCTTGAGCCTGGCTCTGTTTATATAACGATCCTGGGATTTGAAGCGAAAAAGAACTCCAGATAGCAAACCTCTATGCGCAGCACCAGTAACCAACGTGTGCTCCGCATGCTTGGGGACTCCAGGTTATTCCATGACCCTTGGTGTGGGGTCAGCCCTACCAATAGCCCCGGTAGCCTACTCCGTCAGCATAGAGGCTGAAGCAGAGGTTGAGCCAGCAGCAGGAGGAGAGAAACTTAGAGCCTGTTGAAGACTCAGACCCCCATCATCCCACGACCCTGCCAAAGACTTAAGTCAGAGGACCCTTGAGCTAGCAACAAAGCAAATGCCACCCAGCTCGTGGGTGCAGGAGATAAAAGCCCAATATTCCAGAACCCCAGAACCTGGGTGCATAGCTTTATACTGCTCCCACAATTCTTCCTTCAGAGCTGGGGTCCAACTCAATGGTAGCTATTGTCTACCATTCAGAAGCTCTGTTTCATCTCAGCACCACAAGAAAGAAAGGGGGAGGGAGAGAAAGAAGGGATGGGAACCAGGAAGAAAAAGAGGGAGGAAGGAAAGAAGGGAGAGAGGGAAAGAAGGAAGGAAAAGAGAGAGGGGGAAAAGGGTCACTTCTAGCTGTGTTAGGTAGACCACAGATGGGTACATTTTCTCTGATAGGAGGAATCGCCTGTCAATCCTCCAGTGCCCTCCCAACAGGACATCATTTCAGTCCTCACCTGCCTGCAGCATTCGGAGGAAGTGCCAACACAACCACTCCAGGGTAACACCCAGAGGCTACAGGCACGGAGTGACAGAACACTCACTGGACACCTGGCCTATGCTCAGCACGGTCACCAACTGTCTCCCATTCTCTTCACTGCCACCTGTGACTCAGGTCTAGTCCTCACTTCCCACCTAGAGGAGTAAACCCGGGCTACAGAGGCTCAGACACACAACCGCAGCCACAGCTACTACAGGCAAAGCAAGGATGCCATCCAGGTGTCCCTACCTCTGTCCAGGACCCCTGTCCTTCCCTCTCTGGAGCCTCTGATGACTGAGGAGGGCAGGGGAGAAGAGAAACACACATGAGCTGTAGCTATTGCTTGAGCCCTAGAGAAAGGAAGTTGGGGGTGACAGAGTGGCCCCTGGAAGAGCAGTTCTCTACAAGAAAATTGGTGTGCGGTTAAGTTTTTTAAACACATGTAGGACCGCCTGAGTGGGAGCTAGAGCTGAGAAAGAACTCTTGCCTCGCTCTAACCAGGAGGGAGGCAGAGGCCAAGTCTCTTGCTGAGGGACAAGGTGCACAATTACACCCCCACCCCTTAGACATCCTCTTCTTTCCCCAATGGACAGGGAGAAGGGACAGGCCTCCTTTCTCCCTCACCTACCTCCATTCCTTGGACTCCATTACAAAATTAACTCTGGCAAGACTATCCACAGCCTCCCTTTCAACTCCAGGCCCACCCATCAGGGGAAAGTGTACATATCTTTGTTTGGGAAAATCATTGAAACTCTTGCCTCAGGAAGGGCCACAGATGTGTTTAGAAGCTCCTAGATTTTCACCCAGACAGGTCTGTAGACAGGTTCCATGCATGTCCCCAAAGAACACTGCTAGTCTCCATAACTTTGGGAGCCACCCTTCTGCCAGGAACCACTGAGAAACTGCAGCCTTGGTGGCACCTTGGGATTGGCTCACCTCACATGGCGGGAAGAACTCCAGTTTCGCCTTTACAAGTCAAACTGGCCCTGGCTGGCTGAGGTGTTTCATGGATGGCTTACAAGAAGGTCTCTATGGGAGGGAAATGGTCAGCCCAGAGCAAGAAGGGCCATGGTGGGAACAGACAGCGGATTCCTGAATCCCATAAAAGGGAATCAACTCCTGGGCCAGTAATCTATTCCACCCCTGCTTTCTCACCCCAGCGCAGTGGTTCTCAACCTGTGGGCCACAGCCCCTAAAGGGTCAGATGACCCTTTCACAGGGGCTGCGTCTCCAATATCCTGCATATGATATATTTTCATTATGATTCATAACAGTAGCAAAATGATAGTTATGAGTTACAAATGAAAATAATCTTTACGGTTGGGGGTCACAACAACCTGAGGAACTGTATTAAAGGGTCGCAGTATTAGGGAGGTTGGGAAGCACTGCTCTGGAGAGCTAAGCCTTCGTGTGGAAGTCTCACAGGTGGGGATCCAGAGCACTGTGCTGCCAGCAGCCTGTCATGGTAGCTGAGTCCCTGCCCAGGGGAAGGTTTCTGCTAGTGGGGACATGTTTATAGGCAGACACTGCTGGGCATCAGGCCACAAGCTGTTCACACATGCACACCTGGGAGAATCTTGAGATGAGTGTCCCACAAGTGGGCAGGCTATGTATAATAAACACAGAGGACTCGGCTTCTGCAAAACTACAGGCCTGCAGCCTCCAGAGTAAGCGCAGATGCTGCGGCCACCTGCTGACCGGGCCCAGAGATGCACATAACAGGTGGGGAGCAACCCTTGTTCAGTCTGAAGGTCCCCAGCTTTCGAGCCTGGTTCCAGGGTCATGTGTGTGTGTCAACACCTAAATTACATGCTTTAAATGCACACAGTTTGTTTCTTAACAAATATTTTCTACTGAGAACCGGAACATCATCTCACTTGAAGAAAAGAATTTTTTTTTTTTGAGATAGAGTCATATTATGTAGCCCAGGCTGGCATCTAACTTTTGGAAACCTTCTTACCTCAGCCTCCCAGCCATTGGGGTAGCAGCTACGAACAGCACACCTGCTTTGGGGAAAGGCATTCAAAGGAGTGTTTGTAATGGCCAATCAGCTAAACTACATCTGTAAGCAACTAAAACCCAGAAATCTGGACACCCCTGTGAGGGATTTTCTTGACTGGATCATTTCAAGTGGGAACACCCACCCTATCTCGGGACCGTACCTTCTGGTGGCCGACCACGTAAAAGGACTTGGAAGAAGGAAGCCTTTGCTTTTTGCCTGCTTGCCCTCACCCTTGCTGGCAAGTTTACCCAACTTGATGCTGAGGCAGGCATTCCTTCACTGGAACCAGAACCTACTTCTTTGGACTCCGATGTAGAAGGCAGACTGGCTGAGCCACCCAGCCTCAGAGATGGAGCAACTACGGAATTCTTGGTCTGTCAGTCAGGAAACAACCATTGGTGGAATAGCTGGGCCACAGCCTGCAAGCTACTCTGCTGAATTCCCTTTTTAGTATAGATAGATTCATTCTATCAAGTTCTGTTTCTCTTGAGAACCCTGACGAATACAGTGTTTTTTCATTCAAATCATAGGGGGCTAATTTAAAAGAAAAAAAAAACCACCAATATGAAAAGCAGTATTTGTAGAAGACTCTAAGATGGACACTTATGACATCAGTTCCCTGTGTGGCCAGACCTGGCTCCCTCTCTAACCCCTGAGCCCTGCCCACATCTCTACAAATGGAACATCCCCACCAAAATCACACCTGAGGGTTCTGCCCTTTTCCTGCCAGGACCACAGACAGAGACCTCTTCCTCAGAACCACACTAAATCACAATGGGAAAGGTCGTGAGGGGTTAGAGTCTCGATGTCAAGGTAAATTCCCTGCAATTCAGCAAATGTGACTGGCACCACCATCAAGATCACTAGCAAGGCTAAGTCAGTCCAAGCCACCAGGGCTCCTGTCTGCAGAAATTAGACAAACTTCATTAGCTGGCTGCCAGCCTCCAGGTTAGGCCGTCTCCGGACGGCCCAGACAGGGCCCTAGCAAAGGTCAGCTTGCTCGCTGGCCAGTATGTCTGTCTCCTTTATTTCTTGCTGAACCGGCAGCCGTTAGGACACAGGATGTCCATTGTGCTTGAAAGCGAGCTATGGCCGCAGATTAAAAATTAATCTACTGCCTAGCCTGACTTCCAACGTGAGGCCTTAATTGAGTTTGTTGCGAGGGGGTAGTGCGGAGCTACTATGGTTCGGCCCGGGCCGGGGCCTCAATGTTGGGCGAGAGGTTTGTGAGCTCTGTAATGCAATTAGCTCCCAGCACACAGGCTGCTTATCTCTAGAGCCGCTCCGAATCCACCCTGGCTCTCTGTGCACACGTCATGGAAACAGAGTTATTGATCTGTGCACATCTTCAAAGGCTCGCTCCAGCAAGTCGAGGCTCAGAGAGAAAGATGGGAAAGATGGGGGAGCTGAGTCCACGGCTGGGAGAAAGGCTCTTCAGAGATGCATATTCATTAATTAAATTAAACATCTAATTCAGCAGCGCCTGTGCATTTAGAATGCAAACGACCGTGGCCTGATTCCCTGGAGACGCTTATGGCTCTCCTCTTAAGTAAATGGTGTATAACTCGAGAGGGGTTAAAGAGAGTGCTGCTGTCTATTATACCCCGTTCCCTCTGGCCACGGAAGGTTTCCAGAGATTTCTTTATTTAATGAACATTTTACGTAGTGCCAGTTTATAACAGGCACATGGCAGGCATTAACCCCTACGCTCACGAAGCATGCCGGATCAGGTATTCACTACGGTTCCTCTGCAGATGAGGAAACAGGGACCCTTCTTCCCTCATGAAAACCTCGTCAGCCTTTGTCCTTTCAGCTCTGAAGCTCCACGGGACATTTCAGGGGACTAACAGGACTGGTGGTGTACCGGACCCACCCTTGGGAACCAGCTTGAAAGGTCTTAGGACAGGAGAAATGGCTGAGCAGTTAAAAGCATGTGGCAATCTTGCAGAGGACTGAGTTCAGTTCCAAGCGCTCATGTCCGCACCGCCTGTAACTCGACTTTCGGCGGGGGGGGGGGGGGGGGGGGGGGATCCGACACCCTCTTCTGGACTCCATGGGAGATTACACTCATGTGTTCATACCCACACAGAGACAGGCATACATGCAGATAATTTAAAATCAAACAAATCTTTAAGCAAGGAAACAAGCAAGCAAGCATGCATGCCTCCATGATGTCTCAGCACCTGGAAGCCCGTCACAGGGCAAACCTACTACCCTGTACCTCTCAAGGGCCGTTTTAAAAAAACTGTTATACCCCAGCTCACTCAGATTGCTAGTGTTTTTCAGTGCATGTGGCCCTAGGGCAAAGACAGGGGACTGTCTGCTCTGAGAATACCCTGTTGCATCTGGGACGAGAAGCGACAGGCAGGCCTCGGCCACTTGCAGTGTCTGGCACTGAAGACCCAAAACCCTCCCTTCAAGGAAGGCAGCTGCCCTGCTCCAAGGAGGCTTGGAGAAGGGAGTGCAGTTTGCAAGACCCATGAGTGGCTTCATGTCCCGGTCTAGAACCACCTGGCAGAGCCTCGGACCCTCCATGGCAAAGGGTCCTGCACTACTTCAGACAAACAGTTTTAAGAAAATGCGGTGTTGAAATCAGGCTGTTGTTCAGGCCGCAGCACCGCCAGCAACCCTTCCCTTCTCACAGGCACCCACTGAGAAATTGTCGGTGTATCTTAGCGATCACACTCCCCAGATCCAGGGTCTCTCACGTGGGAAAGTGAGTTTATATCAAAGTAGGTATGGCGGTCACACAACCTGCTCCCCACCCCTTCCCAGGCTCCTGCGTGGGAATCAGAGCGCCTCACTGCACATTCTATGAAACCCTTACCCTCAGAAAGGTAGAAGAGACTCCCACTTCATCACCAGGGCCCCGATCTCTCTCCGCAAAGCCCCCACACCATGCTGCTATTTGTCCATCCAGAGTGTTCATAACTTTTCCAATCAACTTACTTAACCCCCAATACTCTGACTCAGTGTGCCTCTTGAACCTGTGTATTGGTGACCTTTCAAACAGGAGTAGCTTAGCTGTCTGCGTTGCCTGGAGACACGGCCAGCTGTTAGGAAACCTTGCCAGGACAGATGGGTGGAGCTGCAGGTTTTCTGGTCATTTTAGAACTCTGAGGGGGTATGCGGCGTGACTCTCCTAGGAGGCTCCCTGGTCCCTAGAGCAGTTTTGAAACTGCTGAAGTAACGGTATCCACCCCAGGCTGTCTGTCCATGTCTAAGAAGCCCCTGTCTCCGCCCCCTGCAGCCCTCAGGGAGCCCCACTACACTCCCTCTGCTTGAATGCCACCAACACAAAGTCTTTAGAGACAGTGGGCTAAAATGCCACACGCGGTGTTAATTACCCTTTTTAAATGATGCATAAAGACAGCGGTATCCAGAAGCTCAGGTCTACAGGCCTCTGAAGCTGATCAGGCCACGCAGCCTCCCATTTCTCAAAGCTACAGTTGAGGAAATGGCAAGCTTCCTACAGAGATCTGCCTGTGATTCCCCTAACAGAGTCCCCAAGTCCACAGATGCTGGAAGGATGACAGCTGCCACTCTCACTCCTACAAGGAGGGCTGAGGTGGCCACAGCCCAGCGAAAATGTGCCCCTCCTCCTCCTCATTTCCACACAGCCTCTGAATTGCACACTTCTGCCCCAGAATGCAGGACCCTCTCCCCATGTCACCCTGGAACCAGGTGCAGCCTGGCTACAGGCCTGTGATGCTGGCTACTCAGTAACCATGAATTCCCCCCCTCCCCGCATCCATATGAAGGGACTTGTAAGCCACAGCTGTCCTGAGAGCATCACCAGGATGCTTTCTGTATGTGTGTATGTATGTATGTATGTATGTATGTATGTATGTGTGTCTGTGTGTATATGTGCATGTATGATGTATGTGGTGTATGTATATGTGTGCGTGTGTGCGTGTGTGTGTGTGTGTGTGTGTGTGTGTGTGTGTGTGTGTATGTATGTATGAGCAAGCCATGGGGAGCAAGCCAGTAAGCAGCATCCTCCATGACTATGTGTCAGTTCCTGCCTCCTGGTTCCTGTCCTACTTGAGTTCCTGCCCTCACTGCTTTTGATGATGAACTGTTACATGGAATCGTGAGCAGACTAAACCCTTTCCTCCCCACTTTGCTCTGGTACGTTATCACAGCAACTGTAACCCTAACTAAGACAGCATCCTACAAGAACACGCAGCTCCCGAATCCAAGAGACAGTGCCAGAGGCATGGCTCACTCCTTTGGCTTGGGGATGGTCCAGTGAGAGTGCAGCCAGGTCCCCTCCCCAGCCTATGGAGGATGCCTGAGGTGAGTCACACCCCTTTGAACTTAATCCTTAAGCAGCAAGACCCAAAGACAGAAAGTAGTGAGGGGGCCATCCTGCAGGACCACCCCAGAAGGTCCCTGTGCTGACAGGGCCCTCTGGATTCTTAAGGCTTCTCTGGTACTTGCCCTTCTGAATTCTTCAATGAGTTCCCTTCATAAGACAGATAGCTAGGGGCTGGCAAGATGCTCATCAGCCAAGAGAACTTGCTGCCCAGCCTAACCACTTGAGATTGATCCCTGAGGTTTATATTATGAATGGAAAGAACAAACTCCCACAAGCTGTCCTCTGACCTCCACACAAAGCCACAATATGTATGTATGTATGTATGTATGTATGTATGTATGTATGTATGTATGTATGTATGTATACACACACACACATACACAACAAATGCAGTATTTTATAAAAAATTGAGAATACCCTTTAGAGAAGAAGAAAGAACTCCCCATCCCCCAAGGCACCCTGAGATGTATGGCCTCCCTAGTTTGAAGGATGATCTCAACGCTCTCACATCCTGGCTCCCCTGAGCTTCTGCATGGACCCGGGAGACAGGTTCTTTGGCAGATGCTCATGAAGACTGGGGACAAGTGTGGAGACCACACAATGATGGCACCATTCCCCTGCCTGCCAACAGAAGGTGACAGTGTGCCAGGCCTGTGTGCAAAGTATTCATTAAGGGGCTCTTAAAGCAAAGCCAGCCTGAAAGAGGAAGGAGCTTGCTTCTCCCAGACAGTCTTTGGGCTCCTGGCTCAAGCCGTTCCAGAACCAGAGAACACCCTCTTCAGTTAAAGAGGTCAATTAACTCCCAGGCCTACGGTCCTTACCTGTGGGACTTCTGAGCTGGTTTTCCACCAGCAGTCAGCAAGTCCTGAACATTAGCGATGTCACTGGGTGTCGTGACTCCAGAAACCTAAATATGCAGCCACATCTGCAACCTCATTCCTTTCTAGTCTACAGAACAAAGAAAAACGAGCCGGTCATCTGTGGCCCAGGACTTGCTTTGTCAAAAGCAAGTGGGAAACACACAACATCAAGATCTTTGAGGGCTGAGGTGTGGCTCGGTCGATAGAGTACTTGCCTAGCACTAGATACTCAAAGGCCTGGATTCAATCCAGCACCACATAAAAGCAGAGATGGTAGCATACATCTGTAGTCCACGCACTTGGTGGTGGAGGCAGGAGAATCAGGTGTTCAAGGCCAGCCTAGGTTACCTGAGACCTCTCTCCGAGGCACTAAAAAACCTCCTGCCACGGGATTCTGCCAACTTCAGAGTACTCACCACCATTCCTGCCAAACACATATTCTTCTTTTCTCAGGATGTGTCCTGGCTAGTTTTATGTCAACTTTACACAAGCTAGAGTCATCTGAAAGGAGGGAACCTCAATTAAGAAAATGTCTCCATAAGATCTGGCTGTGGGGCATTTTCTTAACTAGTGATTTTGATGGGGAAGGGCCCAGCCCAAAGTGAGTGTTATTCATAATAACCAGAACCTGGAAAGAACCTAGATGCCCTTCAGCAGAAGAATGGATAAAGACAATGTGGTACATTTACACAATGGAGTACTACTC
Source organism: Microtus ochrogaster (assembly GCF_000317375.1). Classification (NCBI taxonomy): domain Eukaryota; kingdom Metazoa; phylum Chordata; class Mammalia; order Rodentia; family Cricetidae; genus Microtus; species Microtus ochrogaster. The sequence goes on from NC_022010.1 coordinate 18,986,919, forward strand.
AGCATTAAAAAAAAAAATGACATCTTGAAATTTGCAGGCAAATGGATGAATCTAGAAATAACCATATTGAGTGAGGTAATCCAGACCCAGAAAAACAAATATGATATGTACTCACTCATAAGTGACTTTTAGACATAAAGCAAAAAAAAAAAAAAAAGCAGCCTACAGTCCACAACCCTGCACTACAAAGAGGACCCTAAGAGAGACATACATGGATCTACATAGGAAGGAGAAAAAGACAAGATCTCCTGAGTTAATTGGGAGTGTGGGAGTCATAGGAGAGGGGAGAAAGGGAGGTAAATGGAGGAAAATGTATAGCTCAAGAAAAACAATTAAAAAAAGAAAGAAAGGGGCTGGAGCGATGGCTCAGTGGTTAAGAGCATTGCCTGCTCTTCCAAAGGTTCTGAGTAATGAGGTCTGGTGCCCTCTCTGGCCTGCAGGCATACACACAGACAGAACACTGTATACATAATAAATAAATAAATAAATAAATAAATATTTAAAAAAAAAGAAAGAAAGCCGGGCGGTGGTGGCGCACGCCTTTAATCCCAGCACTCGGGAGGCAGAGGCAGGCGGATCTCTGTGAGTTCTAGGCCAGCCTGGTCTACAAGAGCTAGTTCCAGGACAGGCTCCAAAGCTACAGAGAAACCCTGTCTCAAAAAACAAAAAACAAAAAAAGAAAGAAAGAAAGAAAGAAAGAAAGAAAGAAAGAAAGAAAGAAAGAAAGAAAGAAAGAAAACAGGCTGAGCAAGCCATGAGGAGCAAGCCAGTATAGCCTCCTCCATGGCCTCTGTATCAATTCCTGCCTCCAGGTTCCTGCCTGTCTGATTTCCTGTCCTGACTTCCTTCAGTAATGACCAGAAATATGGAAATGTAAGCCAAATGAACTCCTTCCTCCCCAACTTGCTTTTTGGTCATGGTGTTTTATCACAGCAATAGAAACCCTAACTACAACAGTATGTCTCCCTTTTTTCTTCCCTCTCCCTTTTACTCTTCACTGCCCTTGAGGCAAACCTGGAGCCATGAGCACCCCAGGCCTGCAGGCCAGACAACCTCACGCACTCCCAGACAGGAAGTCACGAGCAACCCATCTACCTGTGGCAGACACCGTCTCTGACATCTACACATCCATGCTGTCTTGTCTACTTAAGGAAAAGGAGTAAACAGAATCAGATTTGAAAAGGATAATTGCTTTATCCAGGAAGAATAATGACATAAAAAGCCACTTAAACTAGATGTTTCTGCCTAAATGACATTATGATCAGACCAGAAGGTCTGGGGTTCTCACCAAACCACTCACCAAGAACTCAGCCTAGATTGGTTGAGCCTAGATCAGGAAGTGGCCACTGTGTAGCAAGCAACCCAAGGCATCACAGGGTCCATCTCAAGGACAGGGGAGACAGGGTTCCCACTTCTCGGACATAGCTCCCTGAGCCTGCCCACTGTTAAGTGCCATTTTGTTTAATGAGATAATTCATAGATGCAAATATATGGAAAGAAGAAACTTTGAATGAAAACACTGACTAGGTTACTAGTCAGCAGACGCTCCACCTCCTCACCTCTAACCCCAACACACACACACACACACACTTTGAAACAGTGTGTTGCATAGCCCAGGCTGACCTTGAACTTACCATATAGCAGAGAATGACCCTGAACTTTCCATCCTCTTCCTCCACCTCCCAAGGAAGTAGGGATTTTTCTAATAATTCTACAGTCATGCCCCCTCAACCCACCCCACCCCAGCCACAGTTATTCACACCAACCACAATTTGAAAATATTAAACAGAAAATTCTTGAAATAATAAGTTTTAAATAACATTCACTGCGGGATATTGCTATGGCTGCTCCATTTTGTCATCGGCTGCTATTCTGCCACGTGCTTTATTGGTTAATATGTTTTGGAGCTGGGGATCAAATGCAGGGCCACTGAGCTGCATCCAGGCTCCTGTTGCTCATTTGTAAATGAAGTTTGGTCACGAGCCGACACAAAACAAACAGAGTTAAGTGTAGAGTTCAGAATTCCATGACACCCTGGAGGGGGTCTCTGAACACATCCCCATGAGTGAAGGGTTATGTTTTTCCCCATTAATACAATAGGAAGTTTGTTAATCACTGTTGTTTCTTTTTGTTGCCTGCAGACTATTCCAAAAAATGTCAGGTTGTGGGGATGACTTCATCAAACAGAAAATCCCTCAGATTCTGTAGAGACAGAAGAAATGACCTCTTGATCTCTCTCCACCTCCCTCCCCCCCACACACAACTCAACGCGTGGATCTAACCTCTGCTTGCAGAGATCATAACATCCAGCAGGTAGTGGTTGTCCACCAAGCCAGGAGACTGGCACTGGACGGCTTATCAGAAGGGTAAATGACAGATGGTGTACTTCAAGGCTCTCAAGCACAGGGTGTGTGTGTGGGGGGCATTTCCTGCTGCAGTCAGAGATCCCTATCTCAACAAATGTTTGCCCAACTCCTGTAGCAAACGCCAGCAGGTAATGTTAGACTGTGTACACCACACGTCCAAGCACGAACCAGAAAGATTAACCCTCGTCCATTTTATGATCTAACACCAACCATGCCACTTGCATATTTGTGTCTTTGGGGCTACAACTTCAGCAAAGAAATACCAAAGTCTGGTTGTGGTTGTGGTAGTGAGCGGGATGAGCAATGGGGAAGCTATCCAGGGGCATTTTAACATTTCCGTTCTTACGCCTCTCTGCAAAACGTGATTTCTTTTTCCTGGCACTTCTGTTGCCTTTGAAATAAGACAGGGTAAATTATTTAAAGCTGCAGACCTACAACACACATCACGCTTCTGTGAAAGAGATGTGGATGCCACAGCTTTTCCAGCTCAGGCAGGCGAATAAACGTTTAAATATTTTTTTCAACCCACCAGGGAGCCCTGATCTCTGCCTGCAGGCATGTTTGCAACAGTGTTGACAATCATGTTCCTTACAGACTATAAAACTCTGCCCTGGGAGACCCTAATGCCTAGTGATCGAGAAGGCATGCTTAAGGGGACGGTCTACGACAGCCCTCGGGACTGAGGCACGCTTCAGTCAACTGAGCAGCCCCTCTCTAAGTCTCTGGGTCGATGGGTAAGACCTCTTGTTTCTAAAAGCTACAGAATCTAGCTTCTCACTTTCCCTTTGTGGTTAAGTGATTCAGTTGTTCTATACCCTTCCAAAGTGAGAGCAAAGCTATGTGAAGATGTGGTTCTCAGTCATGTGTGTTCAGTTCAAGTAGGTGACAATCTGGAACCCCCCCAAAAAAATTTATGCATGCTATCAGTCCAGTCCATCCTATAGCTCTCGGCTCCAGAACAACCAAAACTTGAAAACATTCCAAAGTAATGAGACTTCAAAACACTCTTCTGTGATGCCTGAGATAACACAACAGGGTAACTGTTACGTATCTTGTCTTGGAGCTGATAAATAATGGGCACACTTGGAAAAAAACATGAAGAAATTATGACTCACTCCTTGAGCCAAGTCAGGCCCCCATGCATAACATTCTTCAATGACTCCTTCAGGCTTTTTAGAACAAACAACGGCTCGCTACAAATGATATCTACCGTGGAATTAATTTGATGCCATTATAGAGTCAATGACAAAAATTTAAAGTTACATAGTGTTTTCCAGGCAGTTCCCTCCTTTGAGGATATCTCCTTCCCTTGTACAGTGAGATTTGTGGCTTTCTCATCATAGGAGCTAAACGGTTACCAAGCACACGTCCTGCAGCTGAGAGCCACATAACAGACCATTTCTGCCTCCTCATAGGGCAAAAGAAATCAGAGGATTAGGTGTGAATTCAAGTGCATGAAGCACACAGTGTCTGGGTCCCTTCCTCAACAGCACTGTCATCACCATTACTGTCATTTCCATCAATATTGTCACTGTCCTCACCATCATCACCATCACTATATATTGCCATCACCCTATGGTCACCATCAATATCATCACCAACCATCACCACTGTTAACATCATCACCATCATTATCACCATCACTATCATCAACATCATCACCATCATCATATTGCCACTAATGAGCACCACTACTACCAATCACCGTCAGTATCATCACCATCTCCACCATGGCCATCACCTGCTCCTCTGCAGCTGCTGTGTCTACCATGAGACATCATCCCCCTCCTGCCATCCTGCTGCCTGGAGTCTGAGGCTCACCACCATTTGATTCTGCCAGAGCCTCACCCCATGTCATACACAGGCAAGTTCCTGGCTCGTTTCCTGCTTCACAACCCAAATGCAAATGGGGCGATTATAGCCGCCATCAGGGACTGCTCCACCACATTCGGGGTGAAAGCCTGCTTGTGTCAGCAGAAGCAACTGATGTTTTACCTCTTAACCCCATCTCTTGGTCACAGTGTGAACTTCCCTGTGTTTAGGCCACACCTCTCTCTCTCTGCACGGGAAGCCTCAAACCAAATGCTACCCCAAAGAAACCGCTTTTCTTCTGAACTACTCCGTGTGCTTCAGTGACTCCTGAGTAATGAATGAGCATTGGGGCAGACTTGAACATGAATTTCCCGAGTCTTCTCACTCATTCTGAGGAACACCACCCCCCTAACACACTCCAGTGCCAAACACCTGGAGGTCACGCTTGTCTGAATGTTCCTTGCTCCACAGTGTTCTTCACTTGACCTTCCCAAACCAGAGACGTAACTGACACTCGATAAATCTGTCTTAACTAAACTGCCGAACCACGAGGACCAGACACAGCCCCTATATGACACAGGGAGGCCAGAGTTTCCAAAAGGCCAGAGGACCACTTACCACAAAGCACTACCGCTGGGTTCCCTGTGCCTGGACACGCGGGAGTCTTCCCGTGTTGGGTCGTCAAATGGTCTTGAGCACCTGCGGTTTTCAGGTGTGTCGAGTCATTTCTAAAGAGCAGGAGAAAGCACACATGAGCTGCTGCAGGCAGAAGTGTCTCCTAGTCGGCTTTCAGGCTCTTCCACATTCCCCCATACCTGAGAGGCAGGGGAGTCATGGGTGATGCTACCCTTCCAGTGTCAACAGCAGCTGAGAGAGTGAGTGACTAGACTCTCAGCCCCCTCCCAGTCTGGAACTTTCTTTTTCATCACTCAGATTTCCTGATTGGCAGCTATGAAAAACCATATAACTCCTGTATAGCCCTTCCAAGGAAGGTCTCTTGTAGATCATGGTGATTTGAACTCACTCTTCATCCAAGGATAACCTTGAACTTCTGGTCTTCCTACCTCTAGTTTCCAAGTACTATGATTGGAGGCAGGTGCCTCCAAGCTCAGTATTTGTGGTACCAGTGATTGAGCCAGGTTTCCTGCATGTTACACAGGCGGTATACCAACTAAGCCACACCCTTAGCCTCTCCGTGGGCCCTGAGTTATCAATCTTCCAGGTTCTAGACTCTGCAAGATAAATGTATTTAGGGATAGCTTCTCCTTAGCTGTGATTTAAAAAGAAGGAGGAGGAGGGAAGGAAGGAAGGAAGGAAGGAAGGAAGGAAGGAAGGAAGGAAGGAAGGAAGGAAGGAAGGAAGGAATAACTGAATTAAGGCAACTATGGAAAAGAGTCATCTGGCTCACACTTTGAAGCCACAGTCCAACTACAGTGATTTCATGAGAATGCCCCCCGCCCCAAAGGCTCTTCTGATTAAATGCTTAGTCCCCAGTTGGTGGAACCATTGGGAAAGGTTAGGAGGTGTGGAGATGGAAAACGAGTGTCACTAGGGGTGGGTTTTGAGGTCTTAAAAGCCCATGCCATTCCCAGTGTGCTCCTTCTACCTCCTCCTTGCAGACCAGATGTAAGCTCTCAGCTACTGCTCCAGTACCGTACCCGCCCGCCTGCTGCCATGTCGTCCTCCATGGTGGTCATGGACTCTCACCCTCTCAAACTGGACACCCCAAGTAAAGTTTCTCTTCTATAAGTTGCCTTGGTCATGGTATCTTCTCACAACAATAGAAAGGTCACTAAGATGTCAACACTGAAGGAAATCACAGCAGGAACTGAACTGAAGCCATGGAGGACCACTCCTCAGTGGCTCCTCGCAAGCTTGTGCTCAGCTAGTTTTCTTATAAAGCCTGGGCCCGTTTGCCTAGGGATAGTGCTGCCCTTGGTGGACCCACCCACAGCCTTCATCAATCAAAATAATCTCTGGTACACATGCCTGCAGATCAGTCTGATCAAACCACCAAGCATGTCCTCTTCCTAGGCAACTCTAGATGATGTCAAGCTGGCAGTTAAAAACTAACCAGCCCTAGGCTCATTATCCAGATGACAACGGGGTTGGGGAGGAGTGAGTGGCGTACAAGTCAACATGGGGCTTGTTCTACTCTTGGCCCTTATTATCAAAACAGGACTGATCATCCTGAAAGTATTTCCATAAGACAAATAAATAAAAAATTGATAAAAAACAAAAAGCATGAGGAGATGCCCATTTAGCCATCAGGCATCACAGAACAGAAATATCCGCATGTCACCCGGGACCAGAAGGCCAGTTTGCACGTCCTTCTGCAAGCCCAGTTCACTGGTTCGAGGCCCCATAATTAAGGAGAGGTTGGGATGTCGCAGGTCCAGAGTCCAGTTATAATTTACCTTGGGCCATCTTTAGTCCCCTTATAAATAGACATTTATAACCTACCCCCGTACATGAGCTAACAGCATGGCAATCAATAGTGAATCCTTCTGAATGTATAAACGTATTGGAAACCCCTCCTTTCTATCAACCAAAAGGCTAAGAGAGACATCCGTCTGGTAGCTCGTGAGGCCTGCAGCAGAGGTTTTCTGTCTTTGCTACAAGCCGTCTACCTGATGCTTCCCCCAGTGAGTCTGAAAAGCAACTTGCCTTATTTGGGACTTTGTTACTACAAAACTTCATGAAACAAACCGTTGGAACTCACGGTAACCTGAATCTTTGTTCCCAGGCCATGGTCACTCATATTTGGCTGATTAGAGCTGTGTTTCTGTGTTTGAACTCCAGACCCTCTAATTGAGATAAACAAGCATCTGACATTGTTCCTTTTCCCTTTTATTTGGCTAAAACAGATTTTTTTCAACTGTCTGGAGTCAAGGGGATAAGATGACAATTTGAATGGCCCTGGGTTTCATCAGCAGGCTCGCGAGTGACCCGGGCAGGAATTAAAACAGTGTGAGTGACAGGAAGAACAAAGACAGCCAGACTTTATCTCAGACTTCAGAACTGAAAACCCGTCTGCGTGACTGAGATTCAATTTCTGTCAATTAAGCAAGCGCTTGCCATACACCTCTGCCCTGCCTGGCGGTCCCCAGACCAACGGTGAATGAGATCCAGTCCATCCAGGACTCGGGGCTGGAGAAGGGCAGAACATTCATGTATCATTTCAACTGAAGCTGGGGTTTAATAAGATTAGGAGGATGTGTGAGGAGGACGTGCAGGAAGGGCCGTCTAGACAGGAGACGAGGCTTGCTTTCTGGGGCTATTTAATGAAAGTACTCCGGATGAAGGAGGGGGCAGACGGAGCCCACAAGAGGTCACCATATTAGAAACAGAGAACTGAATCTCTCTGTGGGCGTTCCTCCTGACTCTGAAGGTGTCCTGTGTTCGAACATCACCCCACCCCAGCCTCACTTAAGTACGAGAACAGAAATAACAAGTTGATAGAAGGCTAATCTAGAGCAAAGGCCTCCCTCCCTACCGTAGCCCCAGAAGCCTCCACAGTTCCCTTCCAGCCATCTAGACTGAGCCCACCTCTGACACCTACTAAGATTTTTAGACCTCTCTCCAGGATCAAGCAGCCCCCCTCCCCAATCCAAGAATGACTCTTCGTTCAAACCAAACCTCCTGTCTAGATGTCTAAAACCAATTGAAAAGCTTAAAACTCGAGATTTGGTGATGAGACTCAGTGGGTGAGAGATACTTCCATTCCTGGGACCCCCACATGGTGGAAGGAGAGAACCGACCCCCGAAAGCTGTCCCCTGACCTCCGTGAGCTATCCAAAGCAGAAGTGTGTGTGCAAACAAAACAAAACAAAAAACCCTTGATATTGCAAAGAAGTGTGTGCTGGGGTGGGGTTGGGAATTCAACCGGGCCTGCTCGCAAAAGATCATCCCAACTGGGCTCATTGACTTTTGATGTTCCCTTGAAAGGGAGGTCCTGAGACCCTCGCCTGAATATCTAGCCACCTATCACAGCCAATTGTACGCAGTTGTGCCCTAATTGGATGTGGCTTTGGGGAGGGGCTAGAGGGTCTAAGGAGGTTTAAGGCAGGAATGCTGCACCGCCAGGCTCGGTGTAAGGAATAAGTATTAATATCTGGATTGGAGATGGCATAACTAAAAAGAGAGGGAATGAATAACTCAAGGAAAATTTAAAAGCTGTGCAATGAAGAAGAGCTGCAATCCCTGCTGCTGGTTGGGTCTGTAGCTAATACGTTGCATGACAATAACGTCAATGCTAACTGTTGACTTGACCGTGCGTGTAGGTCGTGTGGGTGAGGGGTAACTCCTCATCCCTTAAAGGGCTTCCCAACCTCATCCTATCTACATTCTAGGCAGGTAATTCCCAGAGTGGACGATTGAGTAGTAACCCTAAATCCAGATGCGACCAGCTCTCCCTTTCACAAGACAGAGTTTTCCCTGAAAGACAAAACTGTCCTTGCCAGAGAACCAATCAGCTGTCATTGTACAAAGTGCTATTGTTTATTTATGAAATTTGATGAGTCAAAAAATAGCAATATAGGGCTGGAGCGATGACTCTGCAGTTAAGAGCACGTGTTGCTCTTTCAAAAGACAGGGGTTTGGTTCCCAGAACACACAATTTAAAAATAAAATAAAATAAAATAAAATAAAATAAAATAAAATAAAATAAAATAAAATAGAAAAGGAGGCATAGCAGTGCATACTTGTCTGAAGAGACAGAGATAAGCAGCAAAGTTTAAGGATTCTCAGGATCAACTAGGTTTATCTCTGGCCTCCACACACACACACACACACACACACACACTCACATGTATAAGCAATCAATAATAATAATACATTTTTTAAGTACAGCGTGGAGGAGATTGCTCACAAAAATGTGAGGACCAGAGCCCAGATACCCAAAACCCACATCCATACCCACAGCCCACCTGTAATGCCAGCAACCATGATCGAGGAATCCCTGGAACTAGCTAGCTCCGGGTTCAAGTGAGACACCCTTCCTCAAAACCTAAGGTGGAACACAATCAAGGGAGACAACCAACAGCAATGTCTCAACCCTGGAGCCACAGATACAGTACACACACCACACATGCTCACAAACCACACCCGCACCACAGAGAGAGAGAGAGAGAGAGAGAGAGAGAGAGAGAGAGAGAGAGAGAGAGAAAGAAAGTACACCAAAGTGTAGCCCTTCAGTGTGACCCTCTGCCTGGCAGAGATGTGTCAGGATTGTCACCTGACTTCCTCCTTAGAATATCAAGCACCTGCCGGGCGGTGGTGGCGTACACCTTTAATCCCAGCACCCGGGAGGCAGAGGCAGGCAGATCTCTGGGAGTTCGAGACCAGCCTGGTCTACAAGAGCTAGTTCCGGGACAGGCACCAAAGCTACAGAGAAACCCTGTCTCTAAAAACCAAAAAAAAAAAAAAAAAGAATACCAAGAACCCTACTCCTCCCTCTGCCACGCGTGCCTCTCGGAGGCATCATGCTCACAAGAAAACTGTTAAGAAGAGTAAAAACAAGATGACAGAAATCATTCTAACTTGTAAATTACAGGAACCTTCCCCAAGCCTATGGGTTTTATTTTTTCCTTTTTCCATTTTCAGGTGCGTGTGTGCCCGTATGTGTATGCATGCTTTGCATGTGTGTGGGCACACACATGTGGATATGTGTGCATGCGTGCATGTGGAAGCCCAAGGCTGATGTCAGGAATCGTCCTCATTTGCTCTTCCACCTCATTCATTGAGGCAGCATCTGTTAATCAAACCCAGAGCTCACCAATACTGCTCATCTTGCTAGCTGACTTGTGCTGGAGTTTCCTGGCTCAGCCTTCTGAGACTGGGATTACGGGGTGGGGGCTGCTGTGTGCAGCCAGCATTTCTGTGCATTCTGGAGACCCAAACTCTGCTCTTCATGTTTCCTTGGCAAGTTATTAACCAGTAAGCCATCTTCTCAGCTCCTAAGCCTATGTGTTATTAGAACAGTAATTCCTAGGTCCATGATGCATTCCATGAACTTGGGGGGTGAGGTGGGTGTCTCTGCACAGAATCAGCTAACTGGCTTCTCTACCACCATTCTGGCTCCTGTGCGAGGTCTAATGTCCCACCTGGCTGGCCGAATAGTCTGCTCACGGCTGCAAAGCGTGGGAAACTGCTCTCTGAGTCTTCCCAGGAGCTAGGATTATTAATTCAAAAGTGGTCCGGCTGGATAACAGCTTTGAGAGGAACGTGCGTGGAAGAATTGAGCGCAGAGCTAGGCTATCACTTCGTGCCGAGCTTTAATTAACTGAGCTGTGTAGGAAGATGGGAACAAAAGCCATGATTAATTGATGTACCTTTTACCGCGGCCATCAAATGCCGAGCCACATACACAAACACAGGCCACCTGCTCTACTGTAAACAGGACCATTGAGGAGCAGAGGATCTGTTCCTTCCACCCACAAGGTTGGGTCTGTTTCCTTGGATTCACCCTACATTGACAAAATAAACTACCTTGAGCCACCTTCGGCTTCCCACCAACCCTGGACTGATAAGATACAAAGCGAGAAGGCTGAGATCTTCCTGATCGTTTTCTGATTCTTCTCAACCCCTAAACTCTTCATGGTCTCATCAGTCAGCCTCAAAAACTTGAAAATCATTGTTCTCAAATGGGATAGGAAGCTGAGAAAAAGCTCTGCCCAAGGCATCTTCGGGGTGAATAGACACTGTTCGGCTGTGATGTTTAAACAAGCAAGGGCAAAGCCAGTCTCAAAGGAACAGCGGCAGCAGGCAGCCTGCCACGGGTCTGTCTACCTGTGAGGCCCTTACTGTTTTGAGTGACGCGGGAGGGAGAACAACTTCCTTGCAACCTAGCCCATGAGCTGACCTCCAGGCCAAAGATCTCTCTCCTGGCTGACATCAGCCTGTGGACATGTCTACAGTTAAGTCCACAGATGACAACTAAAATGCAAACCATAGTTAGAGCCTGGAAAGTTTGGAAGTGTGAGTTACACATGCAGGCTGGAAAATCTGCCCCTGTCCCACCCTGCCCCGGGGGTCCAGCAATTCTTTCTGCCAGCTACAGCCCATAAGGATGCTAGGCTTTCTGTGCGTCCAACTAAGTGGACGCTCAGTCACTCACCTGGCTCTCCCCATCCCACACAGAAGGTACTTACGGGATATCAGCGGCTCCCGCAGGCTGGCCAAGCCTCCCCTCCAGCACCCAGTGCTCACCAGCCTCTCTCAGCTCCAGCCCTGGCTGCTCTGCTCTGCACGGGGCTGGAAGACTGTTTACTTATTCATGGACAGCCTTGGGCTCGGGAGCGGCTTTGTGTCAGTCAATAGAGAGGAAATTCAATCTGTAAATGGGGGCTGCTAGCACAGGGTATATCTGTCACGGTGAGTCACACGGACGGAGCCACCGTGGGATCTCGTGTTTCAACAGTAAGCAGGGCCCAGAAGACACTAGTTTTCCTACTCTGTCTCTCCCTTCCCTTGTGGGTCCCATACCCCATAGAGCACACAGTTCTGGGAACCTATGGACATGTGAACATAGCGAAGCCCCAATATTGGGTCTCACTTGTATCAAAATGTGCCTTACTCACAAGATGGGGGGAATAAAAGGTGGGGAGTGGGACCCCAAGTTCCGTATCAGTTTACCTTTAAACCTAAATTGCATGTTTAAGTCTAATTTTTTAAATGGCCAAAAATATCACATACACACACACACACACACACACACACACACCTTAACGGCTACTGTTTTGCATCTAGCAAGTACCTACACCGTCCTAGGAAGGGGTTCTTCTCATCTTCCTCCAGCTCATGCATGTGAGACTCATTCACTTGGTCCATGTCACACATCCCACAGGGCCAGAGCCGGGACACTGTGTTTAAAGCTGTCTTCATCCCCGGAAGGCACCTTGCTCCTCAGAAGTGCCAGAAAGCCCGTTGTTGAATTAAAGACTTTCTGTCTTGCATTCCACTTGGCCGTGAATGACAGAGCATTAGCGAGTGGAAATTGAAAGCAAGATAAAACCTTCCCCCAGGAAAAGGAGTCAGACTGCTCTGAGCCCTAGAGAGACATCAATAAAGGAATTCCAGAGATCTAAAGACACTTGTGGGCTGGCGAGGTGGCCCAACGGCTAAAGCGCTCACCAAACAACCCTGACGACCTGAGTTCAAGTCCCAGAACCCGCACAAACCAACGCCGCAAAACTTGTCCTCTAAATTCCACATGTGCATCATGGCACACACGCATCATGTGTGTACTCACACATATACATAACACCATGTGTGCACTCACACACACATCATGTGTGCACTCACACACACATCATGTATGCACTCACACATATACATACACATCATGTGTGCACTCACACACACATCATGTATGCACTCACACATATACATACACATCATGTGTGCACTCACACACACACACTATGTGTGCACTCACACACACATCATGTGTGCACTCACACACTAATCATAATAACTAATTTAAGAAAATCACACACTTCCTCACTCACACGTATACACACACATCATGTGTGCACTCACACACACATCATGTGTGCACTCACACACACTAATCATAATAACTAATTTAAGAAAATCACTTACACACTTCCTCATATGTCAGGAACCCTCAGCCCTCCAGTGCGGCTTTCCATTTAAGGCTGGCATGTTTCACCTCCATATCCGATACTCAGGATTTGTCACCTATATGCTCTGGGCTGTGAACAGCACCGGGACCTTTCTGGGGCTGTCTGTCATGGTATTTAAGCCACCAAGGAAGACGGTGGGAGGACCCACCACCGGAATTGCTGCTGTCACTCAAAGACAGAGCCCGCAGAGCAGAGAGCGGGACACCTGGGATGCTGCCTGCCTGAGTGCGGCTCCCCAGCAGCCGAGCCTGGAGTTTAATTAAACGCCTTCCCACCCAGGAGCCACCCCATCAGGTTAATCATTCTCCAGAAACCTTCATTTCACCGCTCCTAAAAGCCTCTGACAACCACATGGCTCGGCCGCAGACCAAGCTCAGTTATTTGTCTCGGAACTGAAATTCAGCGTGTGGTATTTATTTTCTAAAATAAAATAATTTGGGAGCTTTGATCTTCAGCTTTAATGCTAATTACTAACGTTCCTGGGGCGATAGCAGGCAGCCGGCACTGTGAGCACTTACTGAACATTAAACCCTACAGTCTAAGCACTTAAAGTATCACATGGACCCCTCGGAGACCCATGAGGGCACTGAGACTGTGTCTGTGTTACAGATGGAGAAACTGAGGCACAGCTCAAAAGGAGAGGTATTGGAATTTTAACTTGACCGATCTAGACCTATGTGGCCATGGGACGTCCCTCTCACCCCATAAGATGTAGGTGGTTGGTACAAATCACAGAGAAACGGGTCATTGGTCTGAGCTGTTTCCAAGGGAACACTGGGTGTGTGTGTGTGTGTGTGTGTGTGTGTGTGTGTGTGTGTGTGTGTGTGTTTACACATATGTGGGTGCATGTGTGTGAGTGTATATAGAGGTCAGAAGTTGATATCTGGTTTCTTCTTTATTGTTCTTCCCCTCATATGTAGAGGTGGGGCACTTGGGGAACACAGAGCTCACTGTCTGACCTAGAGTGACTGGTCACCCTTCTCCAGGGAGCCCTTGTCTCTGCCTCTCATACACTCACAGGGGTGCTGGGGATTCAAACTCAGGTCCTCACACTTACGTAGCAAGCGCTTTACCCACTGAGCCATCTTCCCAGTTCCCGTTTTTGTTAATAAAATGAAATAAATCAATATCATAAAATGCTGAGAATGTTACAAAGCGAAGATTGAGCAGCCATACCCACAAATAAAGTCAACAAGGCCCTCCTGGTGCCCCAGAGAAGGACAAGAAGGGAATCATTTCACTCTCTTAACCCACCCTGTCTCTCGTCAGCTGATATCAGGCTGCTTCAGAGACAGGACACGATAACCCGCAGGTGACAGGAAGTCAGACATCCCTAACACTCTCCTGCTGAGTACCACTCCAAAGAGAAGGCTCCGAAATGAGGCCCTTGATGCCACCTGACCCTCACATCAAAGACAGGCCCCTGGGGTCAGAGGAAGAGTCCCTGTGAGGAACACAACAGATATCAAGCCAGATCCCACCCACAGCGTGCTTTGGCAATAAGCCTGGCACTGCTCCCTGCTGTGAAGTGCCACTATGGGTTGTCACCTACGGCAGAAGTCCCTACCCTAACCTCGGTGACTTTGAGCACCAGAACGAACTTCTGTGGTGCTGAGTTTGAGTCTTGGGACCCCAGAGGTAGCATGGCCCTATGGAGTGAGAGTGCTGGGAGGTGAAGCACAGGACGGGAACGTTCAAGTGGGGTCATACGGCAGGGTCTCTGCACTGTTTCAGCGCTGTTACAGAAGATCCCAGGACTAGGAGAGAGGGGGCTCAAGCATGGCTGAAGCAGGTGAAAAGGCCCTGACGTAGGAGGCCAAGAAACGACCCTCCCAAAGCCACTCCCAGGCAACTCCAGCGGACACTAGCTCTTCTCTGCCTCCCAGACCCTGAGTTAGTGCGATCTATGGTCCACACTGCAGGATAAGGGAAGGAAATGGGGAAGCAAGATTTCCTGAAGCTGCACAAAGGTCTGAAGCCAGAATGGAAGATGAGGTCAGACCTACTTCCTGGGCTGTGATTTTAATGAGAGCCTAGCTGCTTTTAATTTATTAGAGCAGTGTGTGTGTGTGTGTGTGTGTGTGTGCGCGCGCATGCAACCCAGGTTGCATGCTGCCTCAAAATATAACTGCACATGGATCCTGACCCTGCCAAACCCTGATTCGTTAGCCACTTAAGAAAACTAACATTACAACAAGTCTCCATGGATCAGAGGAGAGGTTTAAAACTATCAGTATCTTGAAGGGTCTGAAGAACAAGTCCAAATTAATTTGCTTGAGTTACCGTGCTTGTGTGTGAACTTAGAAGCTAAGTATGATGTGTTGGGGGGCACAATGTGTCGAGTTCAAGGCTAAGGTCTCATCATAGTCACTCTGGGGAGTCAGCACAGTAGGCAATGACGTCAGGAAATCCTAGGCTAACCCTGCTTCTGGGGATAGCAGAGCCAGGACATCAGGACCGAAAGTCTTTCTTCCTGTGTGTGCTCTGTGTCCATCCTTTCTTCAGTCTGAGCCCCACATCTCTGTTCTCAGTGCTGGCTGCCCTGGAGGCTGTATTCACCATATAGAAGTTCTCCTGGGGTCCAAGCAGGGCCAATGTGGATTTTTGGATTAGGGCATATTCTATCCTTCGGACCAAAATTAAGAGACCAAGCCCTTCCATGTTTGCCTGGCACCAATCTGGGAGTTGCAAAGGTCTCAGTTGGGTGATGGAAATGAGCTCAGAGACAATGGGACTATTTCAGCATTGACTCGTCGGGTAGAGACCCCACAATAATTAGGAAACCCTCCTGTAAAACATGCGGTGCAAAGCTAGAGATGGTGAATGCTTTCGAAGTTACCTCCTGGGAAATAAGGGGACACTGTCTCATAAGTGAAGAGGCTGTTGAAGGCCACACAATTCATTGTCACAGAGTCGGGCTCTGAACCCAGAGCAGGGGCAGAGGTGATGGGCACCCAGGGGAGCAGCCTTGGGTTGGTCCCCAGCTTACTACACCACAACATGAGCCTATAGGATCCCATGGAACACATACAGACTCTGTACACAAGTGCATGCACGTGCACGCACGCGCACACACACACACACACACACATCATTGTATAGGAAATATAAGCAGTGATTGTCAAGGAGTAGACATGGCCCTAGTTGATATTTATTTCTGTCTTCTGTGTCAGGGTGTTTTGCCTGTATGTATCTATGCACAGTACAGCAATGTCTGGTGCCTGAGGAGGACCGAAGAGGGCACTAGATCTCCTGGAACTGGAGTTATAGATTGTAAGCTGCCACATGGGTGCAGAGAACCAAACGTGGTTCCTCGGCAAGAGCACCAACTGTTCTTAACCTCTGAGCTGTCTCTTTAGCCCAATGTCTATATTTCTTTGAATAGTCTGTATTCAAAGTATCTGAATATTTTATAATAAATTACAGATGGAAAAAAACGCTCCCAGGGCTGTCAGGAAAGGAAGAGCCTTGTGGGCTGGAGACAGGAAGAAAGGCACGCCCACCCTAAGAGGCCTTTGGCTGCTTACCAAATGCCTTCGAAACATTCTTTGAATTCAAAATTCAGTTCGCATTAATTTGTTTGAAGGAAAATAATGGATGTAATTAAACCACCCCTTTAAACTATGCACAGAATGTATCATTTAAACACAGAATATTAATAATCATGAAGATTTAAATAAAACTATTCCAACAATATCCCAAAATACACTCAGCCACATCCTCTACACAGCCCAACAAAGGAAGACCCCAGCTACAAACATGCATTAGCATAGCATTTTGGATGGACAGACATATGGGTGATGCAAATGTTTTCTAAACTCTTATTCTTTCAAAGAATCCCTAATCGAGTTAAAACTATTGACATTATCATATTTTTTAAATGGTGCTGAGGAGACAGCTCAATGAAAGATTTGCTTCACAACTATGAGAACCTGAGTTTAGACACCTCCCCCCCAGAACACACGTTAAAAAGCCAGATGCCAGAAGGCTGGAGAAGTAGCTCCGTGGTTAAGAAGATTTGATGCTCTTATAGAGAATCTGGGTTTAGTTCTGGGCACCCACAAGGCCACTCACAATCACCTGTTAACTCCAGTCCTGGGGATCTGATGCCCTCTTCTGGCCTCTACAGGGATTGCATACATATAGTGCACATACACAGGCAAAACACACCTATGTATAAAATTGCATCTTTTTAAAAACAATTTTTACCAGACACAGTAGCACACCTCTGTAACCCCAGTACTAACTAGTAGCAGAAACAAGAAGACTCCTGGAGCTTGGTGGCAATTAGTTATTCTTGTGTGCAAGTTCTAGGGTCTCCAGAGTCAGGGAGAAATCCTGTCTCAAAAAATAAGATAGTGATTGAGCAAGATCCCAGATGTTGACCTCTAGCTTCCCACGCACACATGTGCAGGCATATCTGCACATACATATGCAGATATGCACATACAAACATGACAAAACATACAGGGATTATCAGTCCCAAGCATCATAAGTTAAATATCGTGGGATCCTAGATGCTGCATTTAACTCTGGTCCCATGACAATATGTGGATATCAGGATTCTCTGTGAACCCATAACTTAAAGCCCAAGGAGCAGGACCCTAGTCTCTGGCAGACCCTTTGCAGCAGCTCGCAGATTCAGTCGAGTGTCTGGAGTGAGAGAGGAGAGACTGCTGGAGAAGGGTGTAACTGAAGGGGTCAGAGCCATGCATATTAGTGTTAGCCACCTCTGCTCCAAGACGCTGGTATTTCAGGTCCTCTGCAACACTCCTTTATGCCTCCCTGGGAGATGAGGGTGGTGAGGGTGTTCTCACCTGGCTTGAGTCAGATGCAACCCTCTATCACATGCCTGTGGGCCTTGCCCTCAGCATCCAGCTGCAGGCACGCTGGGAAGAGGCTATGCCTTGTACACACGTACATACCCATGCACACATGTATGCACACACATGTGCATACATGTACCACATATGCATACGTGTACACACATAGGCATACTTGCGACATCCCATTCTTATTGGTTAGAATCAGTCACATGTCCCACCTAGCCCCAAGGACTTCTGGGAATGAGGTCCACCTCTGAGAAACAAACAGCCCCCTATCACAACTCCAGGCCAGGAGTAAGGGTGAGTTCCAGTGCCAACAGAGCATGTGCCCTGGAGGAGACACCGACAAGTATCCCTTACCAGAACCCTTAGCCGTTGTGCCTGATTTTCTCAGTTTGGGCTCTGAACAAGGCCGCTACCTGCCTCTGCCTCCCAAGTGCTAGGTCTCAAGGCATGCTCCACCATGCCCAGCTCTTGAATTTTCAAGATTCTTGCATGAATAAAATAATATGGTCCGTGTCTGTCTACACCTGGCTTGTTTCACTTAACAGAATATCCTCCAGCTCCTTTCACTAAAAATGCTGCTACAGCAGACGGCCAGGTGGCAGGGAGGCCACTGCATTCTCCATCTATGGGCTCGGGAGATCATACAACTAGAACTCAAATAGGGAAAGCACTACAGACGTCAGAGAGGACAGAGGTTGCATAGAGTACATCATGGAAGCTCAGATACAAACACACCAGCACCGAGGGATAAACCAATCCTGCGCTGATCCCATGGCTCAGTGATAAAGATCCCCAGACTACCGTGGCAAGAGAAAGCCAATCATCTGCACCACCAGCACCAGAACCAAAGGCAAGGCAGTCAGAGGGCAATTTCTGCCCCCTGGAGGCAGGTGCTTTCTGGAGACCAAGCTCATCCCATCCCCCCGACAGCCAGTTGCCAATGCCATTCTTAAAAGCCCTTCAGGGTACATTTGAGCATCCTCAGCTTTTGTGCCATCCTCTCCTCCACTCTGTGGCCCTAAATAGAACTCCCTTTAACAGCACATCTGTGTCTGCTGCTACTGGAGGCAGCCCTGCGCCAGGCACCGCGGCCTTAGAAGGAATCATCTCATAGCATATCAGAGGAGGCTTTCCCATGCCTCGCAGCCCATGGGGAGGGGGGGAGGTGGAGTCTTCTTACAGCCCCTGGTGTGAGGAGGTGGAGTCTCTTTACAGCCCATGGTCAGGGGAAGTAGTGTCTTCCATTCCCTGCAGGAGCAAAAGCTTGTTTACCCAAGGAGCATCCTCCTGTCTCAGCCTTAGACACGCTGTTGGAAGCATCTAGAAAGCCCTTCAAGAAACGAATGCGGTTCTCCAAACCCTGCCCACAAAGTGCTTGTTGACTTAGGGCTAGAAAGACCCTCTGCCACTTGAGTTTCCTGCAAAAGGCTTGTGTCTCCATGCCTAGTTTATTTAGTGCAATGGATTAATTCCACCAACTGAGCCACACCCCCAGCCCCTCAAGTGGTATTTGTGAATAACCATTATTTTCCAGGGGGCAAAGGGGAGTGACAGGGAGGAGGCGTTCCTCCCAATAAGCGTGACTTCTTTAGTTTAAAGCACACTGTACCCTAAAACTGCTGGTTCAAGCGTTCAAGCGGCTGACCTCAGACGAAAATGTCAAAGAGATCGCAGGCAGCGTTTTCATGAACAGAAATTTATGCAGCAGGAGTTGTTATTTAAAAAAAAAAATAGTTGCTTTGTAAATGTCATGGCAAGGATGCTAAGCAGGGATGGAGAGAGCCTAGGACTGCTTATTTCTATAAAGGGAAAAGAGCTAGGGCGGAGTCTCCCCGCACCCCCTGCTCCTTGGGAGTCTCCTGCCTCCTGAAGGTTCTTCACTGAGGCTCTCCAGAGGATTGTTGTCCCAAAAAACTCAGCTCATTTATTTTGCTCTACAGCAGTGGTTCTCAACCTTCCTAATGCTTTGACCCTTTAATACACTTCCTCATGCTGTGGTGACCCCCCAATGCTGTAAATTTATTTCTGTTGCTACTTCATAACTGTAATTTGCTAACGTTATGAATCATAATGCAAAGATCTGTGTTTTCCGATGGTCTTTTGGGGGCCATGACCCACAGGTTGAGAACCACCGCTCTCTACATGGAACCAAGTTTGTGTGTGGCTTTGCAGGTTCTCACCCCACTGATGGGACAGACAAACAGATGCAGACACGCACAGATGCCACAGGAAGCAGGAGGTATAAAAGAACAGTAAGTCACATGGTTACTGAGGGAAGTTGCAGGCTCTGAAAGACACAGCTAAAAAAAAAGGAGCTGTTAGGGTAAAATGTGAAGACCATAACAAGAATGAAGGCGTCGTGATGGCAGAGAGGTGTCGGTCGCAACCATTGAGTTCTTCCACATGCCTGGCAGAGTTCTGAGCACACCGTGTTGGAAGCCACCGCATCCTTCCCACCGGGTAACTGATACTCTCAGCCTGACTTTACAGATGAGAACACCAACCCCGAGGCAAGCCATTTAGCCATGGACACATGGTGTCATGGGTAAGACTGTCCATCTGACAAGATCTGGAATCACCTAGGAGACACCCTCGGGGCGTGTCTGTGAGGGAGTCTCTAGACTGTGTTAGTTGAGGTGGGAATATGCGCCCAACCGGGAGCAGCATTCAGTGAGCCGGGATCCCGGGCATTCATCTCGGTTTCCCAATTGTGGATGTATCGTGGCCTCCTTCCTTCCCCACCATTACGGGTGGCGCCCTCCAACCATGAGTCAACACACAACCTTTCCTTCCTTGAATGCCTTTGCATCAGGTATTTTGCCATAGGAGTGACCCATAACAAATGCGCATGGGCAGAAAGTGGGAGACTGAGGACATACACAGCCTTCAGGCCCTGGAGCTGCCCGTGGTACCGTCCCATCCCAGCACAGGTGAAGTCCCCACGTTGGTGTGAAGGCGCAAAGGCAGACAGGCTCACGCAGCTTGGCAGCCACGCTCAGGAAGAATCTAGGAAGCAATAGCATTTGATCTGATCTTTTTCTTTTAGTTTTTCCAGAGCCCTGTCTCCCACCACTGTCTTGGGTAAAGGATTCCTAAGGGCTTGAGCTGATCAGTGGAACTCTGAATCTGGAGATGCACACTCGCGGAGCTTTTAAGGAACTATGGAAGCACCAGTCTTACCCTTAGCTGGGAGAATAGATGACTGAAGTCTTCTAGAAAGAGTTGCAATGGAAACTGCCTATCTAGGACTTAAAAACATTTGCTGGGGGGGGGGGGGGTGGAGAGATGGATCTAGGTAAAGAGTGTGTACTGCTATTACAGAGGACCTGAGTTCAGTTCCAAGCACCCATATGGGGGGATTCACAACCCTCTGTGCCTCCAGGTCCAGGGGATCTGACTCCCCCTTCTAGCTTCTGATGGCACTGCACTCATGTGCATAACCACAAAAATGAAAATTTAAAAAAATAAGTCTTTTCAAAATTTAGAAATATAACTTCTGCCTCTACTGCTTGTCGCTAACTCATCATTTTCTGGTCTTCCCTTTGTTTGCCCTTTTGTTCCTCTTCTGCTTTATTTTCTTCATCTGGTTTCCAGTGTCGAATACTTGGGCTGACTTTTAATATTCTTTTTGAAAGAAGCGATTCTAAAGCTGTGTGTTTTCTTGAATGTGGTTGTGTCATAGTCTTAACTAGCAGTATGGGAAACCCACAAGACAAACCCGCCGCAACAACCTCCTTCTAAGTGGAGATTGCATCCACTTATGGTAAGAGCAGGTCCTGCAAGAATCATGAAGGGTCCTGTGAGGAGATGCGTCCCCTCCCACTAGAAATGAGTAGAAAACCATGGATGGCAGAGGTTAGAATTCTACCTGTCCCTGACAAGGCCAGCTCTTGACAGTGTGAGGCAAACAGGACTGTCCCTTTCATGTCTTCTCTCACACAGAGCCAGTGGCTTGTCCCTGGGGCTGAATAGAAAAGTATTTCAGTCTGGGAGCTCAATGAAAAAGGTGTTCTGTCTCTTGGTTTGAAAAGCTGGAGGCCCAAGGTCAAGGGGCTGGTGTCACTGGTTTCTTTTCAGGGCCAACTGGGAGAACCTGCTCTAAGCCTGTCCCCAGGCCTCTCTCAGCCTGTGGCATTCCTCAGTTTGGGATTGTAGGAGCCAGCCATGATAAGCTAAATATGAACAGATCACCCAAAGGAAGTTCTTTACTTCCAACCATTATCACCTGCCATAAGTTTAATGGAGGCCTGAGTCTCAGTAGTTTATCCTGAAGCAATACCTGGTTGCAGGAAGGACCATAAACTAAGATTACCTGAGCACCACCCAAGAACAGACCAACCAAAGGAAATGCCTAAGGTTCCAACTGCTGTAGATAGGGCCACCTGCCAGCATGCTCACCAGGACATCCCTAGACAAATGCCAGGCAATTAGGGGTCCTGAACCTCAGAAACCCCTCACCCCCACTTCTACTACTATAAAAACCCAACTCTATCTGAGCTCAGGGCTCTCCGTTTATTTCAATACATTGGACATACAGAGAGACCAAGTTTGCAAACTTGCATAAAATAAAGGCTCTCTGCTTTTACATACAGGACTCGGTCTCCTTGTTGGCTTTTGGGGATTTTGTGGATTCAGGCCTAACAGGATGATTCTCTGGTGTCTTCATACCACTCTCCTCTATGCATGTGAGAAATCCCACTCCATAAGGACACATGTCACATTGGGTTTGGGCCACTGAATAACCTTAACTAACCTTGCATCTGTGACAACAGATCCTGTTTTCAAACAAGGTCATGTTCACAGGCACCGAGGGAAAGAACTTCAGAAGCTCTGGGGAGACCTGTCAACCCATCACAGCCAGAAAGCTAAACAGAGGTGAGTGTCCATGACACACTGAAGACATCTGGCCCAAACAGGCCCTGGCTGGGAGACAGAGAGGTCCAAGTGAAGACAAGGCTGGCAGTGAGCAGATATCCCCTTGCTAACCTGGCAGTGCTTAGGGATAAATAACAGAGTGTTTGCCACCTGGGGCTGGCAAGCTGGCTCGGTGGGTAGAAGTGCTTGTCGCCAAACTAGACAATCTGAGTTCCCCAGAACTGACACGGGAGAAAGAGAAAACCAACTCCCACGAGTTGTTCTCTGACCCCACAAGTGCACTGTGGCACATGCATGCACACACACCACTTAGGAGACAAACACACCTACACACACAAACACACACACAAATGAGAGTGTATTCGTTTCTTTTCTGTTGTTGTGATTTTTAAAAAAAAATGACCCAAAGCAACCCAAGTTTACCATTCCAGGGGGCCAGAATCCATAGTGGTAGGGAAGATATGCTAATAGGAGCAAGAGACTGAGAGATCACATCTTAGCTATATAGACAAAGTAGGTGGGAGGGGAGGAAGAGGGGGAAGGGAGGAGAGAAGAGAGGAAGATGAAAGGGGAAAAGGGAGCAGGTAGAGAGGGAGAGAAGAAGGGGAAGGAAGAAGGAGGGGGAAGGAGGAGAAAGGGGGAAGGAGAGTGATGGGGAAAGGAGGGAGAATAGGAGGAGAGAGAGAGAGAGAGAGAGAAATGGATTGAGACCATAAACCCTCAAAGTCCACCACCATTGATGTACTTCCTCCAGCAAGGTGCTATCTCCTAAAGGTTCCATCACCTCCCCAAGCAGCGCCACCTATTGGGGACCAAGTGTTTAAACACCTGGATCTATGAGGGACATTTCTCATTCAAACCTCCAGAAATGGTTTAAAAGTTAAACATTACCGTTGAAACAAAGCAAACTGCATCTACCTGCAATATTGACCCAAGACAGAAGAGACGATCTGGCTGGCCAAGATGGTATTTTAGAGGCAGGGAAAGTCAATTATTAAGTTTTATTTTATAAATATTGATGGATTCGTCCTAATAGCTCTAACTGAGCTTCATAGAATCTGTGTTTTCAACCCTTGGTGTTACTCAGAAGCACCTCCCGTGGCTGTTCTTTAATCCTTCCTTTGTTGGAAGCTTGTCTTGCTGAGGAGCTGGTTAGCTGTCATTGTCATCTAGGATTGTCTAGGAAGAGAGTGTTGATGAGGGGTTGGGTTGTCCTGTGGGCCTGTCTGGGGTATATGAAAGCTGTGTAAGCAGGGAGTGTCAGGGATGTGACACAGGGCCAGAGTGAACTCCTCTCATCCTTGAGTCTCAACGGGGTCTTATATAGATCAGGTTGGCCCATGGACATGCCTGTGGGGAACTATGTTGGTTGGTTGTCTTAATGGGCAACACCATTCCCTAGGCAGGGCACTGTGTGAGTAGAGAAACCAAGCTGAGAACAAGCAAGTAGGTGAGTGTACATTCACTTCTCTCTGCCCTTGACTGCACATGTCACGTGACTAGCTACTTGAAACTCCTGCCTTGATTTCCCCACAGTGATGGACTGTAATTTGGAATGGTGAGCTGAAGCAAGCCCCTTTCTCTGTTAGTTCACAGTTGTCGGGCTATTTTATCACAGCACCAGACATGAAACAAACATCTGGACACGCACCAGGCCACAGCTCACTAGGGAGTGTTTTCAACAGTAAGATGGCAAGTCTCCAGGTGCCAGCCTTTCCCCCACATCCTCTTCTCCACGATTCTACTGGCTGACCTTCCAGAGGCTTTGAGAGGATCCCAGGAGCTGACAGCAGACAACCCGAATACCAGAGAGCACACAGGAAGGAGTTGTGGCAGGCTGGAGCCTGAGGGCCTTCTGAGGTCAGGCTTGGCAGCCTAGGGAGAAGCAGTGAGAGCCCGGAATGAGGCTTTTAAGGGACCCAGCCCTAGGAAATTAAGGCCTGCGCCAGGCTGAGCTAGGAGCTGTCCATCCGCCCTAGTGCTGAAACAGCTCAGGCGAGAGGAGCCGAAAACCCACAAGGCCTGATTCTGTGGGCAAGAAAAAAGAATTTTATTATCTGCATTTTTATATTTGCAATCATTGCAGGCCTACCTGCCCGCTCTGAATTCTGCATCTGGAGGCGCAGCCACCCTTTGGACTATGGGAAAAGGAGCCACAGAGGACTTCTGAAAACAGGAACCAGCGGAATCGTATTTCACTGTGTAAATTGACAAAGGGTCAAAAAGCTTGCCCTTGGCCTCTGACGCACTCCACTCCGCTCTGAGAGCCAGGCTGCCATTTAAATATTTATAGGCCGAGGCAGAGAGCTGCAGTCTGTGGTCTCTCACTCTGGGTCCTCTGCTGGAGGCAGAGGCCGTGGTAGAAGAGATTCATGTTTCCTTCCCAGCAGGCTGTGGTTTGGGAGAGGGTGTTGGGTAATATGGGGGCTCAGCTCCTGGGAACATCCAATGGCCCTTGTTCACTGCAGGGGAGGCCTGAATCCTGACAGGGCAAGAGAGCTGGTCCTGTCTTTGGGGTTCACAGAGGTGGCAAACACGGGAGTGGGGCAGCAGTTCCTCTTCAGTTCCATTGCAGCCATCCTCACTAATATCGGCCTTCAAACCCCAGCTATAGCCAGGCCCCAAAGCCATGTCTGCTCCCTCCCTTTGTCAAGACTGGGGATGAAGCTCAGTGGTGAGCCTTTCTCCGCCTTCTTCTCCTCCTTTCTCCGTCTCTTAATTTTTGTGAGGAGGAGGGGAGGTTAGACACAGTCTAACTCTGTAGCCCAGGCTGGCCTTGAATTGGCAATTCTCCGGCTTCTGATTTCCAAGTGCCAGTAACTACAGTCTGAGTTACCACGCCCGGCTTAATGCATTTGCTAAATGCACAGTGGGTGTCTCTCATCTTCCGGCTCTCAGCTCCACCTGCCTATTGCGCTGCCTTAAGTGACCATCAAGCACCAAAACGAGGCTAGTCCAAACAGAAAGGCATGATTATAAGATGGCCACTGGGCTTTGAAGATGACGAGGGAAAGAAAGTTAACAGCATCTGTGACTTCCACATCACTGAAGGTGTTGGAATGATATTTTGGATACACTGAGTTAAGTCAAACATTCTAACTAACACCGATTTTTAGCTGCTACTTTAACCTTTTGTATCCACAGTCAGGAAGCAGGGAAGTGAATGCCAGTGCTCAACTCCCTGTCTCTTTATAACCCAGGCTCCCAGCCCACGGGCTGGTGCTGTCCACATTCAGGGTAGTAGGTCTTTGCTCCTTAATTAACCCCCATCTAGAAACTCTCTCGAACACGCCCAGAAATGTGTGTCCTAGGTGACTCTAGAGCCTGTGGACAATCAAAGCAAAACCATTACAAATTCATCCTTTGTCAACTTGACATCTCAGAGTATCACACAACAGGATCAGACTGAAGACAAGGTCACACAATCCCACATGGAGACCCCGTAAGGGTGAAGGTTTCTGAGTGGGTCCACCCAGTGACCAACAGCTAGTTTTCCTTGCTGTACATGCATGGCTGGGTTGGGGGTTTTGGCCAGTGGTAGCTGGATAAGTCATTCTTAGTAGGATAACTTCCATATGTGACTGAGTAAAGGAAACTAGATAAAGACCATAGCCTCTGGAGAGATAGCTCAGTGGTTAAGAGCACTGACTGCTCTTCCAGAGGTCCTGAGTTCAATTCCCAGCAACTACATTGCAGTTCACAATCATCTATAATGGGATCTGATGCCCTCTTCTGGCATACAAGCAGACAGAATACTCATATATAAAACACATAAGTAAATTTTAAAAATTTAAATGATTTTTTAAAAAAGCACAGCTCCACACCTGTCACAGAAAAAATTCTTTATAGACATCCATATCAGTCCCTTGTCACTAACATAGAAGGCTCTAGAACTCCTAAAGCCTGAGCTTGTGTCCTCTCTGCTCCACACTTAGAGTAGACATCATGTAGGTGACACCCTTCCCTTCAGCATTCAGCATCTCCCTGATGACACAAGACCTGGGCACAGGAGTCATCCCCACCCCCTCTAGGCTCTTATAGTCCCCAGTCACAAAACAGTACCAATGCCTTCTGTCCTGCACAGGCCTTCACCACACAAAGATTCTGTCCTCGGTCCTGAGCTCCACTCTCTGAATCAGCCATCAGGTGCCCCAGGGAGCCCTGGGGATGACCATTCTGGCACAATCCTGCCTCGTACAGGGTATACAATTCAAGTCCTCCCTTTCCTTTTTGGCTTAATTCCACTTATGTGTTCCTTGAACCAGAGAATTTCAATATGGTACTAAGAATTAGGGTCACCTGGGGGTGCTCAGAACTCTGGACAGGCCAACTCTTCTCTGGACTAATCAACCAAAATCTCCTGGTGGGGAGGAACCACACCTAGCTCTTTTGAACCAGCCCCAGTGGCTCCAACATTGGGCCACATTGGGAACAATCAGCTTAAACAGCAGGCGCTGGGGGCAAGAAGGAACTGGTGGGCTATTTTCAGCAGTTGTCAAGATGATGACAGCAAGGATGGAGGACAGGCTCGAGTGACTGATGGACCAGAAGTCAGCATGTCTCCCCATCTGCTCCACTCCTCTCAGAAGACACAGCAGCCATGCGATGAATAGAGAAAAGAGACACCCTGCCAAAGGGACAAGGCAGCCTAGGCAGCAGGGAGGAACCTGCTGGCAGGACTCTATGGCCTTCAGTGGCTCTAAATCCATCACCCTGGCAACACAGACAAGGTCTCTAGTCTCCATTCCTAATATCATCTTTCCATTTGAAAGAGGCAGGACAGCAGCTAAGAAAGAGAAGGCTCTAGAACAAAGAGAAGAACAAGTGGAGATACAGCGGGAAGGAAACTGGGGTCATTAAGGGATCACACATACAGACACAATGATAGCATCCTCAAAACGTGAAAAGATATGGTCTGGGGAGATGACTCGGTTGGTCCAAGTGCTTGTTACACAAGCGTGAAGACCAGAGTTCAATCCTGCAAACCCACAAAAAAAAAAAAAATTAGGATAATGGTGCATGCTTATACTCCCAGTGCAGGAAGCAAAGACAAAAAGATGGATCCCTGGAGCTTGCTGGTCAGCCAGTCTAGGACCAAATGGATGAGTTCCACATCAGTGAGAGACCCTGCGACCAAAAGATGAAGTGGACCGGGGCTGGAGAGATGGCTCAGCAGCTAAGAACACTGACTGTTCTTGCAGAGGACCTGGGTTCATTTTTCAGTACCCACAGGGTAGCTCACAACTGGCTCTAGCTCCAGCTCCAAGGGATTCTGTACCCTCTTCTGGCCTCCATGTGGTGCACAGACATACATGTAGGCAAAGCACAATTATGCATAAAATACATTGTACATTTAAAAATGGATAAAGTAAACGGAGTCCTGAGGATCAGCACCTGACGCTGATATCTGGCTTTGTAGCATACATTGTATTGGTAAGTTGCCATGTGCTGTTTAAGCTTGTTGAAAGTGGGCTTTGGACTCCAGTGGGTCCTCACTTACCTGGACTCAAACATTTTTATTTCAAATGTCCTCTAAAGTTCCTTTTGCTAAGTGGCCTGGACCTTACTCTGGGACAGGGAGAAAACGAGAACAAACCAGTCCAAGAGCACATTACAGCCTTGAGATGAGCTAAAAGAAGAACCTTTCCCAGCAGAGACCACTGATGCTTACCCCATGGTGTAAAAATGCCTGAAGTGGGACTGGAAGCCCAAAGCTCATCAATGGAAAAAGACTCTCAATAGGAACCCCAGCACGGCAGCTGCTTCTCCAGTTGGTCTCTGCTGGATGTTGTAAGTCCCTGATTAGATGATGTTGCTTTGTTTGCTCTGTCAATCAGGCTACTCCAATCTTCTCTGCTGGATGTTTTAAACTCCTGACTGGGTGATGCTTTGCTGCCCCCCTCTCCTCTCCTCTCCTCTCCTCTCCTCTCCTCTCCTCT
>NC_022010.1:19015490-19017635 GCF_000317375.1 Microtus ochrogaster
CTTCTTCTTCTTCCTCTCTCTCTCTCTCTCTCTCTCTCTCTCTCTCTCTCTCTCTCTCTCTGCTATTCGCTAATTGTTTTCTTTCACCTTGTTTGTTATATGCTTATGAACTCACTCATTTAAGACCACAAGTATGGCTATCAGATCATTCTCCAGTACAGAATAGGCCTCCAACATATACATGTGTATATGTGCATGCATATCTTTACACACACATACAGGTATATACAGGTGTATACACACATACACACACACACACATGCACATTTACGTGCTCAAGACATTCAACTTCACCTGTTATTAGACAAATGCATATTAAAGCCGCATTTAGATTCTTTCAGATTGGCAAAAATTACCATGTACAGCAGCAAACTCTGTGAGAAAGGTACCCCAGATGTCCCTGAGAATGGCATTCTGTAGGTGTCTTCCAAAAAAATGCTTATGTATCTGCTTCTTGACACAGCAACCCTGCTGCTGGTAATTTATACTCAAGGCAGTAAAAATTATCTGTGATGATTTAAAAATATACATGCGTTGGATTATCGAACTGGCCTTGTTACTAACTGCTAAGTGTGGGGTGGAAGAGATGGGTCAGAAGGTAAGAGCACTTCCTGCTCTTACAGAGGGCCTAAGCTCAATTCCCAGCACTGACATGGGGCCGTTTGCAGTCACCTGTAACTCTAGCTCCTGGGGACCCACTGCCTCTCTCTGTCCTCCTTGGGTACCTGAACACACACACATGCATTTAAAAATAAAATATTTTTAAATCATGGCAAATAATCAGAAATAGCCATAGAGGTTCATATCTAGCAAAGTGGTGGGAGAGAGCATGGAGGCTTCCCACAGCCAAGGGCTGTAGGGCACAACAGGAGGAAAGAAACTCCTCATGGAGTGGTGTGTGCAATCTCCAGAATAAGGTGCAGGTTGGCAGAGGATGGTAGTTAATCTTTTGCAGGGGGAGTTTGAAACAGGGTCTCTCTAGGGTCTCACTACTAGACCAGACTGGCCTTGAACTCACTGGATTGCTGATTTTGAATCACCTAGGAGACACACCTCTGGGTGTGTCTATGAGGGAGTTTCCAGAAAGGTTTACCTGAGGACAGAAGACCCACCCTGATGTGGGTGACTGGACCTAGAGACACCTGATATGCTTTGGTTTAATGCTGATGGAGGCAGCCTTTACAATGCCTCTGGTTGGAAAGCCGGATTTTCTGTGTAAAACCTGCTTCTCCTCAGTGGAATGCCCCAGATGAGCCATTCGCTAACACCATGAGAAAGATATCTGTGCACTGAGCACCTGCTATCATTGCTCTCTGCTTCCTGAGGGCAGAAGCCACGTGGCTGGCCACTCCCTCTCCTGCCACCGTGTCTACTGTCATGTGATGGACTCTATTTCCTTGGACCATGATGCTCCTTCTCCTTAAGCTTTTCTCTAAGTACTTGTTACATCAATGAGAAAAGTAATCAAAAGGGGGAACAGTTGTAATGTATTCATCAACAAAGGTGGATACATTTATTGGGAAAAGGATGTTATCCTGAAGTGTGCGTACACTGTGGAGGGGCTAATGAGCTCATTAGCGTATCATTCTGTATCACTTTTATGGAGAGAACACTGGATATCTCCACTACTAGTTATCAAGAGCATAGCCAGGCTGTTAGCTGTGGTCACAAGGTCACACAGTAAGTCCCCTGAACGTACCCCTCCTGTACAAATGAATTAGATACACTGCTAAATGAGGGCCTGGTGTAAGGGGCAAAGGAAAAGAGAGAGGGCAGCCAAACGGCTTAGCAGGTAAAGGTGGTTGTTGCCAAGACTGATGACCTGAGTTCAGCTCCCAGGACTGGAAGGAGAGAACTGACTCCTGTAAGTTGTCCTTTGTCTTCCAAACCCAGACTCTCATGCACAGGCACAAAAAAAAAAAAAAAGATGAATAAGTAAAATAGAATTGATTTGAGAGGAAAAAATGTGTACGTGTCTGCTCATCTGTGCCAAAAGAAGCACAAGAGGGTAAACCAGAAATGGATGAGTTGATTGTATAAGTAGAAGTAAGTGGGGCTGGAGGAGCAGCTAAGTGGGGATGGGGTAGAGACTGAGAGGGAAGATCAGCTAGGTGAGGATAGGGGTGGAGTGGGGATGGGGGTGGG
>NC_022010.1:19018136-19048937 GCF_000317375.1 Microtus ochrogaster
GGGATGAGGGTGGGAGGGGGATGAGGATGGGATGGGGGTGGAATGGGCTGGGATGTGGGTGGGATGAAGATGAGATGGGGTGGGATAGAGGTGGGGTGGGATGGGGTGGAATGAAGATGAGATGGGGTGGGATAGAGGTGGGGTGGGGATGGGGCTGGAAACACAGAGAAGTAGACAGAGATGGTGATGTGCTGTGGGACAATGATCTTGTACCCTGTAAAGATTTGTCACTTGTATTGGTTTAGTAAAACGCCGATTGGCCAGTAGCCAGGCAGGAAGTATAGGTGAGTGACCAGAGTAGGGGAATTCTGGGAAGAGGAAAGGTCTTTGTGTGCTACTTTGGGACTGAACAACTGAGGCAGGACAGAAGCCTCTATCAAAAGTGATGGTGATGGTGATAGTGGTAATGATGATGGTGGTAAAGGGCTTAGCTAGCATGCATGAGGCCCAAGATTCACTACCTAGCACCACATAAAAACCAACATGGAGGTATATGCCAGTGATCCCAGCACGTGCTTGGTGAAGGCAGGAGGATCAGAAGTTCAAGGTTGTACTTAACTACTATAAGGTTGGAAGTCAGCCTGAAAAATAAAAAACCTTGCCAAAAAAAAAAAAAAGCCTGAAATTCCAAGTGTGCAGCCCTCCTGTGCCTTCAGCAGCTTCCACAGCAGAGACCTCAGTTGCAATGAACACAGCTACAACCACAGAGTATGCACCTTGGGTAGAAGCAGGGGCTCTAGAGAGGTGGCAGACAAGTGTGAGGAGCTTCTGAATCCCCTGATGACAGGAGACGAAGAGACTCAAAGAGGAAGCCATGTGTCAAAACGTAAAAGGAGAACCGGATGTGGCTGTGCATCCTAGCGCTCATAAAGCTGAGGCAGGAGGATTGTGAGCTCAAGCCCAGCCCAAGCTACAAAAGAAGGCCCATCAAAACAAACCCACAAGAGCCAGCCTGAAGAGTCCCAAGACAACCCCCTTTCAATTTAAGCAGTAAAATAAACATAAATATCAATGAATTTGCCCAATGAATAAAATTATATATAAACGGGATGGAGAAGGATTTCCCTTGCATAGGAAAAGCTTTGGCGTGGGGGGGGGGGGGCTAAGAAACTGTGAAACTGCTCAAACTGATTGGAATGCCAACCATAAGAAGCACTTAGACAAGTTAGAGGAGTGGGCACCCACAGGGTCTCGCGCACCTTACTAATGTTGTCATACCAAAGAGGTACTGCGGACCCGCCCTCAGCATGTGATCCCTGAAGTCAACCAGCTTCCAGATAAGATGTACCAAACAGAGCAGCATCATGTCTCCTATGTTCCCACACCAGCTCTGAGTCCACTGCCCAGCACCATCCAGCGGCCCCAGGTACCAACATCCAACTTCCCGACTCTGATGGTTTGTCTGGGGGTTTCTGGGAGCCTGGCTTTGTTCCGAGAGCTATCACTCAGTCTCAAACTAAACTTGCGCTTCCCTCCATTCTTTGTGAACTCTCTGTTGTGGGATTTTATTTTAAGGGGTGTTACATTTGTTGATGCAGTGGGACATTTGTTTAGTGATGCAAAGATGAGTTGCGTTCCTTTATGCTGCATCTGTTTAACTCTGTGAAGCTGTGTTATTTGCCTGTCTGAAGCACCTACTGAAGGGATAAATGGCCAATGGCGAGGCAGGAGAGAGAAATAGGTGGGGCTGGCAGGCAGAGAGGATAAGTCTGGGAAGAAGTGAGAAAAGAAGGGTGGCCAGCTATCCAGCCACTCAGCCAGTCATGGAGCAGCTGTCAAAGTAAAATAGACAGAACTAAGAAAAGAAAAAAGCCCAGAGGCAAACGGTAGATGGGATAACTTAAGTTAAGAAAAGCTGGCTAGAAATAAGCCAAGCTAAGGTTGGGCATTTCTAAGAAAGAATAA
Source organism: Microtus ochrogaster (assembly GCF_000317375.1). Taxonomy (NCBI): domain Eukaryota; kingdom Metazoa; phylum Chordata; class Mammalia; order Rodentia; family Cricetidae; genus Microtus; species Microtus ochrogaster. The sequence continues at coordinate 19,020,042 of NC_022010.1, forward strand.
GCCTCTGTGTGTGATTTATTTGGAAGCTGGGTGGCGGGCCTCCCAAAGATTAAGAACAAAGAGTAAAAACAACCAACAACACTATCTGAAAAGTCACTGAAAAGAGAGGGGAACGCAGAAAGGAAACACAACCCCAAACAATGGGAAGGGTGGATAGAACCACAGAACCTCTCCTTCCAACTTCTGTGGCAAGCTTGAAATTCATTCTAATGAAAAGCTGCTGTGTTCGTGAGGCCAGCTCTAACACATGGACACGGAGGCACAGCAGCCACTTTGTTGTCTAATCAGAACTCCTGCAGGGTGGGAAAATCAGCAGTGTTTGCAAGGCTTGATTTTACTTGGCTTGGTGCAATCGGGAAGCCCTCAAGGACATGCAGCCACCAACCAGATGTTATGAGTAAGCCACACATCAGTATGGGCAGAAGCCCACATCTTAACATCTGAACAGACACATTTCTCAAGGCAAAGAAACATTTTTTTGGTCCAGCGTACCCTAATTTCCATCACAACCAGGCACCCCAACTCTCACTGCTGCTTATTGCCGTCCAGTCTTTCCATGGCATCTGCACGCAGGGCCTAGGAATCTCACCTAGGCTCACTGTGCTCACTCAGCGATGGGGGGGGGGGGGGCAACAGACTGTATTCCATTTTGTCTGGAAACAGATCGATTCCCAAACCTGGGTGGTTCCAAGACAGGTAAACATCACTTACAGGGCTGTGAGCAGGCTACGGCATCAAAAGGCATGAAAACTAAGTGGAGGTATCTGTGAGTTTAAGGCCAGTCTGTTCTACGTAGTGAGTTTTAGTCCAGCTAGGGCTATATAGTGACACTGTGCCTTATTAAAAAGACATGAATCTGGGGCTGGGGAGATGATGGCTCAACAGTTACGAGCACCATCTGCTCTCCCAGAGGACCCAGTTCAATTCCAAACACCCATACGGCAGCTAACAACCTTCTACAACTCTAGCCTCAGAGGCTATGACGCCCTCTTCTGGCCTCCACCAGCACTGCATGCATGCTGGACACAAATAATACACACAGGCAAAACACCCATACACATAAAACAAAAGAAATAAATCTCTTAAAAGAAAAAGGAAGGGCTGGCGAGATGGCTCAGTGGCTAAAGGCATTCACTGCTGAGCCTGACATCCTGAGCTTCATCCCTGGGTCCTACATGCTAGAAAAGAGAACTGACTTCTGCAAGTCATCGTGTGTGTGTGTGTGTGTGTGTGTGTGTGTGTGTGTGTGTGTGTGTACGCGCACACACACACAAGAGTAAAATATAATAAAATAATTTTAAAATTTATTTATTTATTTTTATTTAATGTGCATTGGTGTTTTGCCATGGGTATCAGGTCCTATGGAAATGAAGCTACAGACAGTTGTGAGGTGTCATGCGGATGCTGGGAATTGAGCTCTGGTCCTCTGGAAGAGCAGTCAGTGCTCTTAACCACTGAGCCATCTTTCCGGCCCACTAAAATAATTTTAAAAGAAATGAAGCTCCCATGGGCCATCACCAAGGTAAATCCTCATGTCAATAGCAAGGTATCCCACAGCCCCGACAGCGGGTCAGCGGCTGCAAGGATGGACAGATAGATGCGGAGAGCCTGAGGAAAGGGGAGAAGCCCCCAGGAGAGAGGAACGAACACCCCACCTCTCTCCGAGGCTGGAGCTGGGACTCTAGCTCAGACCATCACAGAGAGGGCAAGACCTCCAATAGACTCTATGCAGGAAAGAGCATCCATGCTGGTGACAAACTGGTGGCCTGTCTTGCTGTCACAGAAGCTTCAAGTTTGAGACCCTCACCAGATGAGACTTTTCACCTGTCCTGATATGTGTCTTTCATGATAAGTCTGCTGTAAACACAGCACCTTCCTGGACTGAGCCATCCATCCCATGTGTGAATCCTTGGGGCTGTGCAGGAAGAAGAGTTCCCCAGGTCTGCAGACAATGAGCAAGCCAGAAGTTTGGATGGTCTGGCAACCTTGGGCTTGAGCTGGTGTCTACAGAGAGGAAAAAACAGGAAACTATTCCTAGCCCATGAGATATACCCAGCTGTGACCACCAAAACCTCTGCAGACATGTCTAGTGTCCCTGCACATAGAGCTGTTTTTTGTCATCTCAACACAAACCTAGAGTTCTCTGGAAAGAGAAACCTCAATGGAGAAAATGCCTTCATCAGATTGTCTTTATTCAAGTCTATAGGGTGTTTTCTTTTTTGTTTTGTTTTGTTTTTGTTTTTGTTTTTTTTTTGTTTTTCGAGACAGTGTTCTGTGGTTTTGGAGCCTGTCCTGGAACTAGCTCTTCTAGACCAGGCTGGCCTTGAACTCAGAGATCCGCCTGCCTCCGCCTCCTGAGTGCTGGGATTAAAGGCGTGTGCCACCACCGCCCGGCTAGGGTGTTTTCTTGATTAAGGATTGATGTGGGAGGGCCCAGCCTACTGTGGGCAGGCGGTCCCAAGTGGTGTTTAGAAAACAGGCTGAGCAAGCCATGAGGTGCAAGCCAGTAAGCAGCATCCCTCCATGGGCTCTGCTTCAGTTCCTGCCTCATGTCCCTGCCCTGGCTTCCATTCATGATGAGCTGTGATGTGGAGCCTGTAAGCTGAAATAAACATTGTGCTCCCCATGTTGCTTCTGTTCAGGTGTTTATCACAGCAGTAGACATCCCAAGAAAGCATGTTTCATGAAGGCAGGGGTATATGGCTGAAAGGCTCTGCCAAGTGCTCACGAGAGTGCCAAAGCCTGCTGGGACATCTGCTATCAAATTGCCATGTAAAGAAAAATCACTGGTGGAATGAGTCACATGACAACCCAGTCAATGTGCTGATGTCTTCTCTGATTGGTTCTAGTGTTCATTGAAAACAACCCTTGTAAATTCAGGGTGGCGCGATTCTTTCCAGAAGCAAACACTTACAGCGCCCCCAGATCACCATGCCTGGTGACACACTCTTGTCATTACAGCTACTTAGGAGGCTGAGGCAGGAAGATTGCAAGTTCAAGGCCAGCCTGTGCTACAGGGTGTATTCAAGGCCAGTCTTAGTAAGATCTTGTCTCAAAAATAATAAAAAGAGGACTCAGAGTGTGACTCAGCAACAGAGAGCTTGTTTAGCACATGGGAGACCGTGAATTCAATCCCTAGGACAAAAGGAAACACCACGGTCTGAGTTGTTTGGTCACCTTAGAATGTGCCGACTAGTGTCAATCAACTCCAAGCTCCAGCACTGACCATGACATCAGCCCCAGATCCCTGGTTCCAAGAAAACGTCCACAGTCAGAGAAAGGAATGAACAGGAAATATATGTGTACTCTCAGCCAGGTCTGATTCTCACAATCTGATTCATTAAGTTAATTAAATCACTTATCTGGCAGATTATTTATGAAAATAAGCAATTGGTTCCCACCAGCAGGGATGATGGCAAACACCGGCTTGTGGAGGCTGGAGCTCAAACACCATGTTACACAAACCAAACTCCAATTTCCTAAGGCTTCCTGGTTCTCCAGACCTCCCCCCCTTTTTTTCAAATCAAATGAGGTCACTGTACCCTGAGATTGTCCTACAGTGCCTTCTGCAGGTGGGACCGAAGAGCGGGAGGGGGGGTTCACTGGCTACCCAGGCTGCCACCTGGGGCAAACCTCGGGTGTTCTAACAGAAGGATGGGAACCCCTGCGATGGGGAAGCAAAGATGCTGAGCTGGGCAGGGGTTGTGGAAGAATAAAGATTGCAACCTCCAGGAAGTAAAGTTGAGGAGCCTCGTGGTACAAGCCTGTCTGTCATCTCAGCTACTTGGAAGATCAAGGTGGAGGGTGGAAACCCTGGGCAACAGAGTAAGACCCTGTCTCGAAACAAAAAGAGAAGTCTGGCCAGACGGTGGTAGCACATGCCTTTAATCCCAGCACTCAGGAGGCAGAGGCAGGCAGATCTCTGTGAGCTCGAAACCAGCCTGGTCTACAGAGTGAGTTCCAGGACAGGCTCCAAAGCTACGCAGAAACTCTGTCTCGAAAAACCAAAAATAAACAAACAAACAAATAAATAAATGCCAATCTCTGTAAGTTTACCTTCCTCTGCCCAGATACCCTCACTATGAGGCTGTTTGTTTCCATAGCCTCCTCTCTTGGTAACTAGAGATTGGTGCTGCTGTCAGCCCGCTCGTCACCCCCTCCCCACCCCCAATCCCCCATCCCCTGCATCTCACCTACCTCTACACTGATAGAGGAATCTGACTCATGCTGAACCCCTCAGCATCCCCAAAGCAGTTCCTTGGCTAGCCTCCCAATAGAATAGAGGTATTGCCGGAGTAGAGTGGGTGGGTTCCTACCTGACCACCCACTAAAGGGCCTGGTCCTTCTGTCTCTCTTCATGGGTCTAGCACTGACAGTCAAAGTTCTCCAGACACAGCCACATGGGTTGCATGGTGAGTTTGAGGCTAAGTTAGTATATGTAACTCCATATGGAGGGAAAAAAATGGGGGACAGACTTACAAAGTCCTACTCCTAATAAGACACTGGCAATTGATGACTATGGGTGGGAGTATCATTTTTCTTCAGGAATATGTGCCATAAAAGGTGACCCCATGCTCCAGTAGATGGCCCTGTACCCATGCACATACAGGCTACGCCAAGCAGACTCCGTGGATTTAAAAAAGGAAAAAAGTGTATGAAGTTGGGAGGAAAAAGGGAGAGGATTGGATGGCTGAGAATGGGGGATGGGCTGGATCCAAATACATTCTACACATATATAAATATCAAATGAAGTATTTAATAAATTGGCCAATGCTCCAAATCTCAATTTCCCGCTGGAGTTGATATAAGTTTGGTATGTACGCCGCTTCTTTTGAGAGAGGACAAAACCTTGGAAGGAGGCTGTGAGTATTTTTACACTGTGAATGTATTAAGCCTACTGGCTCTGGGGCCTTGAAACAGTGCACCATAAAGAAAATATAGCCTGCCCCATTCCCAACAAGAGCGGCTGATAGAAAACAGGCCACGCAGTGATGAATCAACCAGAGTGGGAAGGGCATCTGGCCAACTGGTACCTCGCACACCATCGGGAGCGAGTCCTTTTGTCTCCAGGCAGGCTAAAGCCAGCATGACTGATTCCTGGTGAGCTCAGGGCAGAACCCAGAGGTGACAAGGGGTTGCTGCTCCAGGACCTAGTGTCTGATAAACCATTTGTCCAGAGGACAGAACAGACCCACGTTCATCAATCCCTGAGAAAGGGCCTCAAGGAAGACACTCATCTCAAAGCCTCTTTTAAAATCTGTATTTTCTTTGGAGACCCAGTGATGATGTTAGAGGTCGGGGTGGCGGTACCTTCTTAGGGAGAGATTTCCAGCGTTCTGATAGGACAGTGCTGGTGCCAATGTCTCCCCTCCTCACATAACTTCCTCACACAGAAATGTTATGAGTGACCCCCTTTTCAAAAGAGAGAGAGGGAAAGAGATGCCCTACTTCAAAATACTGCACATAGAAATACTTAACTTTCCACCCAGAGCTACCCAGATTTGTGCATGGCTTTAAACATGAGAAAGACAGGTAGGACTTCTCTATGGACAAAAGAGGCCCAAGTGAGAAAATGAATGTCCTTGACCATAAGCTGCACCCTGAGCAACCTGTGGAAAGTCAAGAGTGGGGAGTACTCAGAGATGGCCTAACTTAGAAAAACCAGGGAGGCAAGGAGGCCTGGCCTGGCTTTCCCCTCTTCCTTCCCCCCCTCCAGTCTCCAGATTTTTGGGACCCGTGCTGACCTCAGAGACACTATATAGCCCAAGCTAGCCTTGACCTTGCGGGAATCCTCCAACCTCAGCCTCCCAAGTGCTGAGATTACAGGCGTGAGCCACCACCCGGTTTATTTTGCTCAAGACATTGTCTCCACTCAAGCTGAGTCTGGCCTAGAATTCACAACATAGCCCAGGGTAACTTCAAACTTGTGGAAATCCTCCTGTCCTGGTTCCGCCTCTTTTAAGAATAGATGTTTCCTCTTCTGGGATCCATCCTGCTAGGATCCTCATGGCCGTGAGGTCTCATCTACAGACGAGATGGCCAAGGACCACTTCACCACTGCACCGCTTCAGCAAGGAGTGAGGGCAATCCACACACCTGAATCATGTCTGAGATGCATGTCAAGGAGGAGCAAGGAGTAGAAGGGCAGACAGAGAGCCAGGCACTAGACTTCTGGCCACGCAGGAGTCTCACTCAGCCAACACACACTCATGACTGTCTGCTTCAAAGGCAGGGGTCCTCAGGAGGCATCTGGTCCAGGTCTGCCGCCCCCTTGTGGGGGAAGTCACACAATGTGTCTGGTAAAATGTTTCAGTGGTATGGCTGTGGAGTGTGGAGGCTGTCCCTCGCGTTCTGTGTGAGTTTAGCAGATGAAGTCAGGATACTAAAGAGCAAGCAAGAGAAACTTCAGAAGGAACAAGCTCTCCGAGTGAAATCAATGCATCGACGGTTTGAATGAGAACGGGTCCATAGGCTCAGCTGTCTGAATGCTTGGTCCCCAGTTATTCGGATTGTTTGGGGAGGATTGGGAGGTGTGGCCTTGTTGGAAGAGGAGTGTCACTGGGTGTGGAATTAAGATTTCAAAAGCCCACACCAGGTACCCCTCCGTCTCTCCCACTCCCCCCTGCCCCTCCCTCTGACCAGGATGTAAAGCTCTCAGCTACTGCCCCAGCACATACCTGCCTGCCACCACATTCCCTACCATGATAATAATGGACTTACCTCCTGAAACTGTAAGCAAGCCCCCTAGTTAAATGCTCTCTTTTATAGGAATTGCCTTGGTTGTTGGGTCTTTTCGCAGTGATAAAACTGTAGCTAAGATACAAATCTCATCTTAAAGGCTTCTATTTGCAATTATTGGTGAACAACACAGACATCCACAACTGGTCAAAGCACAGACTATAAGGGGCTTCAGAGTGCTCAGTTCTAAAGGGAATGCATACACCACTCTCCTGCTCCCAAGGCTCAGGGATCACTGCAGAGAGGGTGCAGAGAGAGCACAGGACCCAGAGGAGGTGGATAGCTACAAGGAAATCTCTCCTGGACACAGCAGTGAAGCTGCACATAGGGACTCATAGCAATCACAACAGCACGCACAAAGCCTGCGCAAGCCCAAGCTGGAACAAATCCCGACATGGAGAGGAGAGCTGAGCACACAACCCCAACCCCATTCATGGAACAAATAATAACTGTTTGCTGCTGGGAGAGATATGTTGCTCTAACAGTATCGTCCTCAGTAAGCTGACCATTCTCCAGTGGAAGACCACATGGCCAAGATTATCTGGGCAATGCAAGTTGGTATTAAAAAAAAAAATTAAAAGAAAAAAAACCCACAAAGGTGGATGGGTAGCGAAGTGGGGGTGGGGAGGAGATCTGAACTCTCAAAGAACTAATTTTAAAAAGAAATAAATGAATAAATAAAACATCTGTCCTTCCACAAAGATGATTTTCAGTAAAACACATGCCAGCCTTGTATATTAATAATTCAGCAACACTGGGGACCCAGGGTTGTTCAGCCATCACCTCCATTGGCCCCAGAAGTTCTCATCCCCCGCTGTGTTCTGAGCCTATGTCCTGAGCTGATGCTTACATCAGCTCCTTGGCCCCCGGCTCCCGGAAGGGACCCTCCATCCACCCTCAGCATCTGTCAATGTGCTGCTGAAGTTTCCTTAAGTGGAGCTAACGAGCCGAGTTTAAGCGATGCTTTCAGATGAATTGAAGGTCATAGGTGTTAATTACAAGCATTCGTAATTAAGAAATGTTGATTCTTTCCCCATTCCTTCCCCCATATGACAGCCCCAGACCATACTTCTTACAGATACACATGTGGCCAGGACAGGTCTCAGTGTCCCTACAAATGTGGAGCCTTGGAAGCACTCAGCCAGCATTCCTGTGCCAACAGGAAAGGTGCCACAACAAAGGAGGATCAGAGAGAAGCCTTCTTCCCACTGCCAGCTCACTGTGGAGATGCGGGGTCCTATAACACTGTGAAATCATAGGCAAAGACACATGGTCCCGAATGGCTACCAGGACTTCACACCTGCTGCTCCTGCACCTCCACACGATGCGGTAAACCCTCTGGCCTGAGCCATTCAAGTTCTGGCCGTTCCCAGCTGCAAGCATTAGCCTACCCCACAGCAGGACACCAACGTGAGCAACTAAAATCCCCACGATGCATTGCTCACTGGGGGCAGTTCATAGAAGCTACTGACAGCTAAAATAGTGTCTCTAAAGTTGCAATATGCTAAGAAAATGTGGCCCTTTAGATTGCGTCAAAAATGGTGGATGGTACCGTGCACACTTGGCATTTGATCGTGAATCCAGCAGAGGCACGGAATGGAGATGGAAAGGCCTGGCTGGATTTACCCCTGCCATGGAAAGCATTGTCTAATCCCTGCTTAGGCCTTACCATGCTGTGGAGGATCACACAGTAACAAGAGGCCCTCTCACTGTGGCTGGGCCGTAGGACTGAACAGATGGCTCTCACAGAGGCCCTGAGTTCAGTTCCCAACGCCCATGTCAGGCAATTTACGACTGCCTAAAACTCCAGTTCCACAGGATCCAACACCCTCTCTGGATTTGTCAGGCACCCAAACAAAACATGACCATTTGTTCACATAGACCATACAACATACACATAAGTAAAAACTAAAAAAACAAATCTTGAAAGACCCATTTCCACAGGATTCTGGTGTTACAGATGTGACTGTCCGTCTTTTAGCTACAAACTGCCCTAATATAACAAAAATATTTGTCCCAAAAGATTTGTAAGTAAATTATATCTTATTTTTTTTAAGAAATGAGGAGTCCTATCGATTTGCTAATTACTTTAGGGCCATGAGAGGCTTAGGTAATTCATGGTTTTGAGGTTTTGGGGGGGTGGAGGGTTGTTTTATTTATTTTATCTTATTTTATTTTTGAAACAGGGTTTCTCTGTAGCTTTGGAGTCTGTCCTGGAACTTGCTCTGTAGACCAGGCTGGCCTCGCCTCAAACTCATAAGATCCACCTGCCTCTGCCTCCCAAGTGCTGGCAGGTAATTCATGTTTAATATGAGATTACTGGCCAGGTGTTGTTGACACATGATTGTAATCCCATCACTGGAGGCTTGGGGATCACGGTTTTCTTGGCCACCTTGGGCTATATAGTGAGCTTCTTTGACTATGGTGGGTGGAACAGTGCCTTCATCATCGAAGGGTCCTGTGGCTTCACTTGGCAACAGGCCCCTTGCAGATTTAATTCAAGTAGACGTGAAGATCAGGTTACCACTCCAGCTAGTCAATATGTCCCTAGAAGAGCCTAGATGCACGGAAAGAAGGGTGACAGCACAGAGATGTGACCTCAAGCCAGGGAGTGCAGAGGACTGATGATCACTGGAAGCTGGAATAGGGGCAGAAGGACCCCCATCTTCCCTACCCACCCACCAAGGAGCATGACTTGCCAATCCCCTGACCTTGAATTTAAGCATGAGAAGAAAATTTCTGCTCTGGAGGCTTGAGGCGGCAACACAGTGGTAAGACTCGTCTATCTCACTACATCCCTGTCTCCCATGGACTCCGCCAGCCTGATCCAGGTACCAGGGCCTGACTTCCCTTTGCATCAGCAAATCTGGCCTCTCTGCCAGGAGGACCCTTCTGTATGATGCTCAAGAGAAAAGGGGAGGCTCTTGACAGAGCCGTATTCTACTCCAGGTGGTTGTTCCCAAGACGGAGCCATGGACAGAACTTACAGTTCCCCAGGATAGACATCCCAAGGAAGCAGACTTGGGTCTGTGGCTCACCTAGCTACACATCCCAGCTACCTCCCATACCATTGTTTCAAGCTCATTGTCCTTCTCTCCAGAGAGAAAACACATCAGGCCTGGCTCTGGAGGTCCCTGCAGCTGTCCTGGGTATAGAACCCTCCAGACCACAATTCACCTACCTCCTCTAGTGTCCTTCTAAATGAAGTTTCATTTGGGGTCATGTGACATCCATCACAGATCTTTCTCATCATCATACTGAGAGCTGTGACAGATATCCTCTGCTTCCAGGGGCTGCTTGAGCCATGGGGTGTCACAAACAGGAAGTGCCAGGACGCTAAAGTGTGATGTGCACATGGAAACCATGAGGCTACTGTCACCTTCCCAACGTCCTGCATGAGACAGACACTCAGACAAGGGGCCTGGTGTTGGGTTCATGTCACTCTGCTGGTCCCAACCGCAGGGCCTCATGGGCCAGTGCCAAGCATAAATTCAAGAATCTGCTGAGATTAGAGGTCATCACTGTGCAGGAAGACCAGAGTCTGCCAAGACCAAACTCGACACAAGGCAGACAATAACCCAGTGCTGGCTCAGGGCCCGGCACACATAGCTAGGACAGTTATCACTTGGCTGGGTCCACAAGGGCGAGGCCATGTGTTCCAATACCAACAAGTGGGTATCTCCCGCCAGCTGGCTGGATGCCACTGAAGGGGCTCCTCAGTCCAGCTGGGATCCAGAAGGGATGAGGATGAGGAGGAAGGGATGAAGTGAAAAGGGCGCCAAAGAGATGAGCAGAGAGGGAGGACCCAGAGCGAGCCAGAACACAAGGGGGTGGGGAGTTGGGTAGTGCAGATTCCCAGCAAGCAGTGAAGGTTTAAGTCACTAATAAGATTAAAGAGCACCCTCCAGAAGAAGTTCCTGTAAAAAAGGACTGTCCTCTTTCTAACAGCCTGGTTATTTCACTCACTCGCTCTGAGTGTGTGTATGTGTATATGTGTGTGTGTATGTGTAGGTATATGTGTGTATGAGTGTGTACATGTGTGTGTGTATATGTATGTGGGAATCTACCTGTCTCCACCTTCTCAACTCTGAAATTACAAGCATGCCACGAGCCACCCAATTCTTTGTACATGAGTTCTGAGCGGTGAACTTGGGTGGTCTTGCTCGCACAGCTGGCGCCTAACCTGCTATGCCATCTTCCCAGCTCTGCCGTACCATTTTCAAAATGGAAATAGCACAAGAGGTTTTCCTTGCTGCCCTGAGAGGGTTGTAGACCCTACACACGTCTGCATGTGGTTCCTTTCCTAAGCCAAAGGAAAACGGAACAAAGCAGGCGTGAGAGGGGACAGAGCGCACCTCCCTCCCTCTCCCCACCCCCCCTGCATTCAGTAAACATCACTCCTTGTCCTAAGTTCCCAGGTGCTCTCACTTTGTAGTGCTGAGCTGCGGGCAGGCCTGCTTTTCATCCCACCCGGCTCCCACACGGTTAGCTTTACACCCGAAATAACAACACACAAACTGTATTCATTTAAACACTGCCTGGCCCATTAGTTCCAGCCTCTTATTAGCTAATTCTCACATCTTGATTAACCCATTTCTAATAATCTGTGTAGCACCACGAAGTGGTGGCTTGGGGGGGGGGGATTCAGCATGTCTGACCTGGCGGCTAGTTCCATGGCGTCTGAGTCACTTCCCTTCTTCCCAGCACTCTATTCTCTCTACTCCACCCACCTAAGGGCTGGCCTATCAAATGCCCAAGGCAGTTTCTTTATTAACCAATAAAATCAACACAAAACAGAAGACCCTCCCACGTCATCACTTGCTCTCTGTCACTGCAGTGAGACACTCACCAAAAGCAACATGGGAAGGAAAGGCTTCATTTGGCCTATATGCTAAGAGTCCTTCATCAAGGGAAGCTAAGCTAGGAATTCAAGACAGGAACAGAAGCAGAGGCCATGGAGGAACATACTCCTGCTGCCAAGCTCAGTTTGCTTTCCTACACCTGCTCAGGGGTGCTGCCCTCTAACCACTCACAGACGTCATCAATCAAGAAATGCCCCAAGTGTGTGCTCTCAAGCCAATCAATGAAGACGGTTCCTCAGTTGAGGGTCCCCTCTTTCCAGGTGTGTCAAGTTGACAGAAAACTACAAGAAGCATGCCAGGTGACTAGAAACTGAACAAAGTACACCAATAAAAATTACATTTTGGCCAGGTGGTGGTGGCACATGCCTTTAAGACCAGGACGCGGGAGGCAGAGGCAGGCAGATCTCTGAGTCCAAGGCCAGCCTGGTCTACAGAGTGAGTTCCAGGACAGGCTCCAAAACTACACAGAGAAACCCGGTCTGGAAAGCAAAGTTACATTTTGTAGGGCAGGCATGGGGGTGTACGACTTCAATCCTAGCACTGGGGGAGGCAGTGGCAGATGGATCTCTAAGTTCAAGGACAGCCTGGTTTACGTAATGAAACCTTATCTTGAAACAAAAGTTAGACTTTTGAGATGGAAAACTCTTTAGACAACAGAGAAGAGTCAGAAGGAAAACACTTAAAAAAAAGAGTCTCTGTTTACCTGGAGTACAAAGGTATCCATGTTTCTCTACCAGGAAAGACTTTTCCTAAGAAAGTATAATAATTGCTTGTTTTGTTTTTGAGTCGTGAGTTGGAGTGTTTTCTGAAAGCAAAGCCTGCTCCAGGCATGAGCCCCTGGGCAAGAGCCTCCACAGCAAAAGCGTAGGTGAATGCTAGGTCCTTAAAAGTGAGGCCTCAGCATCACAATCCCTGACTTCAAACTCTACTACATAGCTGCAGCACTGAAAACAGCCTGGTATTGGTGTAAAAACAGACAGGAGGACCAATGAAACCAAATTGAGTACCCAGATATTAATGCACACACTTTCAAACACCTGATTTTTGACAAAGAAGCAAAAAATATTAAATGGAAAAAAGAAAGCATATTTAACAAATGGTGCTGGCATAACTGAATGTCAACATGTAGAAGAATGAAAATAGACCCATATCTATCACCATGCACAAAACTCAAGTCCAAATGGACCAAAGACCTCAACATAAAGCCAGTCACACTGGGTGAATCTGGGACCTCCAAGAGATTAAGCAGGAACCAGAGATCTCTGCTGGGCCAAAGAACTAGAGGGCAGGAAATAATCAAATTGAGAACTGAAATCAACAAAATAGAAACAAAGAAAACAATACAAAGAATCAATGAGACAAAGAGTTGGTTCCTTGAGAAAATCAACAAATGGACAAACCTTTATCCAAACTAACCAAAAGGCAGAGAGAGAATATCCAAATTAACAAAATCAGAAATGAAAAGGGGGACATAACAGCAGATACAGAGGAAATACAGAGGATCATCAGGTCATATTTTGAAAACCTGTACTACACAAAATTGGAAAACTTAAAGGAAATGAACAACTCTGGATAAATATCACTTGCCAAAATTAAATCAAGACCAGATAAGCAAAGTAAACAGACCTATAACTTCTGAAGAAATAGAAACAGTCATCAAAAGTCTCCCAATCAAAAAAAAAAGCCCAGGACAGTTGGTTTCAATTCAGAAATCTACAATACTTTCAAAGAAGAACTAATACCAATACTCCTCAAACTATTCCACACAAAAGAAACAGAAGGAACAATGCCAAACTTTTTTTTATGAGGCTACAATTATCCTGATACCTAAACCACAGAAAGACATTACTAAGAAGGAGAATTATAGACCAATCTCACTCATGAACATTGATGCAAAAATACTAAATAAGGGCTGGAGAGATGGCTCAGAGGTTAAGGTCGCTGACTGCTCTTCCAGAGGTCCTGAGTTCAATTCCCAGCAACCACATGGTGGCTCACAACCATCTACAATGAGATCTGGTGCCCTCCTCTGGCCTGCAATCATACATGGAGGCAATACACTGTATTGTATACATAATAAATAAAATCTTTTAAAAAAATAAATAAATAAAAAATACTAAATAAAATACTGGCAAATTGAATCCAAGAACACATCAGAACCATCATCCACCATGATCAAGTCAGCTTAATCCCAGAGATGCAGGGATGGTTCAACATACAAAAATCTGTGAACAGCCGGGCGGTGGTGGTGCACGCCTTTAATCCCAGCACTCGGGAGGCAGAGGCAGGCAGATCTCTGTGAGTTCGAGACCAGCCTGGTCTACAGAGCTAGTTCCAGGACAGGCTCCAAAGCCGCAGAGAAACCCTGTCTCAAAAAACCAAAAAAAAAAAAAATCTGTGAACATAATCCACCATATAAACAAACTGAAAAATAAAAACCACATGATCATTTCATTAGATGCCAAAAAAGCTTTCGACAAAATACAACATCCTTTCATAATAAAGATCTTGGAGAGAGCAGGGATACAAGGAACATAAATAAACATAATAAAAGCAATATACAGCAAGTCAACAGCCAACATCAAACTAAATGGAGAGAAATTCCCACTGAAATCAGGAACAAGACAAGGTTGTCCACTCTCTCCATATCTATTCAATATAATTCTTGAGATCCTACTTAGAACAATAAGACACCAAAAGGAGATCAAGGGGATACAAATTGGAAAAGAAGAAGTCAAACTTTTACTGTTTGCTGATGATATGATAGTTTATATAAGCAATCCCAAAAATTCTACAAAGGAACTGCTACAACTCATAAACACTTTCAGTAATGTAGCAGAATACAAGATTAACTCAAAAAAAAAAATCAGTAGCCCTCCTGTACACAGATGATAAAAGGGCTGGGAAAGAAATCAGAGAAACAACATCCTTCACAATAGCCACAAATAGCATAAAATATCTCGGAGTAACTCTAACCAAAGAAGTGGAAGACTTGTATGACAAGAACTTTAAATCTTTGAAGAAAGAAATTGAAGAAGACACCAGAAAGTGGAAAGATCTCCCATGCTCTTGAGTAGGCAAAATTAACATAGTAAAAATGGCAATCTTACAAAAAGCCATCTACAGATTCAATGGAATACCCATCAAAATCCCAGCAAAATTCTTCACAGACCTCGAAAGAACGGTACTCAATTTCATATGGAAAAGAAAAAAACCCTGTACAATAAAAGAACTTCTGGAGGCATCACAATCCCTGACATCAAACTCTACTACAGAGCTACAGTACTGAAAACAGCCTGGTATTGGCATAAGAACAGACAGGAGGATCAATGGAATCGAATAGAAGACCCGGATATTAATCCACACATCTTCAAACACCTGATTTTTGACAAAGAAGCAAAAAACATTAAATAGGAAAAAGAGAGCATATTTAACAAGTGCTTCTGGAATAACTGGATATCAACATGTAGAAGAATGAAAATAGACCCACATCTATCACTATGCACAAAACTCAAGTCCAAATGGATCAAAGACCTCAACATAAAGCCAGCCACACTGAACCTTACAGAAGAGAAAGTGGGAAGTACACTTGAATGCATTGGCACAGGAGATCACTTCCTAAATATAGCACCATCAGCACAGACTCTGAGAGAAACAATTAATAAATGGGACCTCCTGAAACTGAAAAGCTTCTGTGAAGCCAAGGACATGGTCAACAAGACAAAACAACAACCTACAGAGTGGGAAAAGATCTTCACTAACCTCACATCAGACAGAGTCTGATCTCCAAAATATACAAAGAACTCAAGAAACTGGGCACCAAAAGAATACATAATCTAATTTAAAAAAATGGAGTACATACCTAAACAGAGAACTCTCAACAGAAGAATCTAAAATGACTGAAAGATGCTTAGGGAAATGCTCAACATCCTTATTCATCAGAGAAATGAAAATCAAAACAACTCTGAGATTCCATCTTATACCTGTAAGAATAGCCAAGATCAAAAACACTGACGACAACTTATGCTGGAGAGGTTGTGGGGTAAAGGGAACACTCCTGCATTGCTGGTGGGAACGCAAGCTAGTACAGCCCCTTTGAATGTCAGTGTGGAGATTTCTCAGAAAATTAGGAAACAACCTTCCTTAAGACCCAGCAATACTACATTTGGGTATATATCCAAAGGATGCTCAATCATGTCACAAGGACATGTGCTCAGCTATGTTCATAGCAGCTTTGTTTGTCATAGCCAGAACCTGGAAACAATCTAAATGTCCTTTGGCCAAAGAATGGATAAGGAAAATGCAGTACATTTATACAATGGAGTACTACACAGCAGAAAAAAATAATGACATCTTGAAATTTGCAAGCAAATGAGAAAACATCATATTGAGTGAGGTAACCCAGACCCAGAAGGACAATTATCACATGTACTCACTCATAAGTGGTTTTGAAACATAAAGCAAAGAAAACCAGCCTACAAATCACAATCCCAGAGAACCTAGACAACAATGAGGACTCTAAAAGAGACATACATGGATCTAATCTACATGGGAAGTAGAAAAAGACAAGATCTCCTGAGTAAATTGGGAGCATGAGGACCTTGGGGGAGGGTTGAAGGGGAGGGGAGAGGCATGGAAAGGAGCAGAGAAAAATGTAGAGCTCAATAAACATCAATATAAAAAAAAGTGAGGCCCCCGGAAAGGAGGGGCTGTCTGGACTCCTGTCCTGGAAGGTTCCCTATGTTCTCAGGATCAGAGTATCAATTTCTTCTTCTCACAAAGGGAAGCTTCCAACCTCAACCCAGGGGCACGGAGCCTGAGTTCTCCATGATGGGGCTGAATGTGAACCTAGGCCTAGACTGCCATTGGCTGGGCCTGGATTTGCCAAAGATTCCCCCAACTTCCAACCCCCCACCACCACCATGCTCCGTCTTTGTTTCCCCACCAACTTCTTTCTTCCCTCTGATTATCACAAGCCCTGTGACTGCCTGATTCTGAGCAGCAGATGACAAACGGTAGCCTGACAGGTCCATTATTCTCTTTTAATTTATTACATTTTAATTAATAAAGGCGCCTGCGCTGGTTTACAGAAATAAATCTCCTGACAGGCCAGGCCTTTCTCTAGCTCAGCATCTTCATTTTCTCTCTGCTCTCACCCCCACCCCAACCCCAACCCCAGTACCACCCTGGTCAACAGCAGGTCACACCCCTGGATTGAGATGTAGTTCCTACGAAGGATGCTGAGCACAGCTGGTGTGATGGGTGGGAGTGGAGGGGCCCTCACCCTCCCCCAGCTAGCATACATCACCACGTCATCAATAGACATAACCAGCACAGGTGGCCCCAGGAGCAGCGATCAGTAACACAGCCCTGAGACAATTAGGAAAAATTAAGGCTACAGGAAAAGGGAAAGAAGCCTCTCCCCGCTGGGATCTAATTTGCATATCCCAGGGGAGAGTCAGAAAAGTCAACAGAACTGATAGAAATCGAAACCGCCCACAGAGATTATCCATGTGTTCCCAAAGGCGTCTCAAACAAAGACGCTAAAAATAAGAAACAAACAGCACTCAGGGAGGAAGGTTCGTGACCTGGGCTTTAACTTAATCAGTGTTCACCTCTAAACTGGGATTTGTCCCCTGATTTATAGCGTCAAGGATCCCACTTTACCAGAGTGCTGGGAAGGAGGCAGGGAGGAAAGTCCTCAAGCTTCCCACTGTAGTGCTGGCAGGCCTGTGTCTCCTCTCCACAGATGACCAACGCACATTCTCAGGAAAATGTTGAGGATGGTGATGCCCCCATAAATACCTTTCCCCGTATCTCCCTTTGCTAAGGACAGACCCTTTGCCCTGTGAAGTGAATATGCCACCCCCATTCTGCTCTTAGAGGGGGTTGGAACACCAGAAAATAGAGACTGCAGGCCGAAGACCTCCCTCCTCAGCAACACAGCATGGAAGAGTCCTGGCACTTCCCAGAGTTGCCGGTTTATACTACAAGGGGCAGAGAAAGCTAGACCTCTCAGCAGCTGAAACTGTGCGGTGCTTCTAGGAAAATTCCAAAACTGTCCACAGCACAGTCAACAAAGAAATAACCACACATTTCATCAAGGAGCTGGGAGACTGGGGGTTAGGTCGGCAGGTCTGTGTGTGTGCACGGTGGGTGGAGTATCTGGAGGAAGTGTGTGGCTTTGTGGAGACGGAAGGCTAAAATCAGCATCTAGACCGGAGTCTTGGTTCCCCCACCCCCAGACCCAGATACAAAGTCTGTGACTCTGGACGAGTGGCCTGTGTGTGTCTTTGCCCATACATAAAGCTGGGTAGCAACCACGTAGCAACCTCATGAAATAAATGCTCGAGCAGCACAGCCTAGGCCCGCCAGTGTGGGCCAAGGCGTCTGCTTCCCCATCGAGGGCCCAGAGAAGATGACTAATGCCAGCAATGTGTTCTTTGTCATGAAACACTGGTGTTCCAAGGTCCACAGTCAGGAGAAGCCGGTTTCCCACCAAGGCCTGGAAGCCAGAAGTAACCCCGGCTGCCAGTGGTCCCTCCAAGAACCTTGAACATTAGCTAACCAACAGAGAAAGGCTTGCTTCTTGTTCCACTGGCCTCCTGCAGGTCTCCATCCAAGTGGGTCCACTCCACCCATCCAGTCCCAGGTCACCTCACTGTCTTCCCAAGAATCCCTAATTCACTACTAAGAAAACTGTTGGTGTTTGAAAACCACCTTGTTCTAGAATTTGAGTGGAAAGAGTGTTTTTAAATGGCCATTGGGGAATAGGCGGTGGTGGCCTGTGCCTTTAATCCCAGCAGTAGAGAGGCAGGAGCAGGCGGATCTCTGAGTTCGAGGCCAGCCTGGTCTACGTACAGAGTGAGTTCCAGGTTGGCCAGAGCTACACAGAGAAACTCTGTCTTGGGGGGCGGGGGGGGGGGAATGACCAATAATGATCACAAGCTTTTAAAGGGCATGTCACTCACTCTCAAGTTCTCAGTTCTGCCCATTCCCTACCTCCTGCTGCCTCCCTGGGCTGGGATGGCCAGGCTGGGTGACTGCTGTCCCTGTTCAGCCCTGGCAGGCCTGGCTGGGCCTTTAATCGGATCCACAGAAGTCTGAGGCCCCCGCATGACTTGCCACCACAAGCCCTGATTAGCGGTCCACACACGCTGTCAAGGCCTCCTCTGGGGTCTGGTGGCTTTCTACATTTCTGAGTCAGAATCAATAGCTTTAATGTACAGTGTACATGAGGCTTGCTTTTAAGTGGAGTTTGTCGGGGGAAGAAAGTAAAATAGGATTATAGTTGCAGACAGAGCTTAGGGGCTGCAGGGAGAAAAGAGACTTCTGGAAGCGAAGAGAAATCTAGAGGCAGAGTTTAAATCCTCGGCAATACAGAGGCCTCCTGAATGTGGCAGAAGTGGGGGATGGGTCCCCAGAGCAGGCTAGTAAGATGAACCCCACCAACTCACATAGGGTCTTATATAAAGTCCCCTTAAACCTCACCCTTTCTGTGCCCAGGAGCTGCCTGGAAAAGCTTCCTTCTGAGTAAAAACATCAAGCACCTGCACCACCCCCAAAGTCACAGAGACATCACCGCCCCTTCAGCTGTGCTTTCCCAAGCCAGCTCCCAACTTGGTTGGTTTGTCTGCTTTGTTTTTAATATTTAACTACATCAAATAATTTACTTATCGTGTATGTGCACACACACATGCCACAGAATTCACGTGGAGATCAGGGGACAATTTTACGGAGTCAGTTTTCTCCTTCTGAAGTACAAGTCCTGGGGATCGAATTCAGACCGTCAGTCTTAGTGGCAAACACCTTCAACTGTTGAGCCATTTTGTTAACTCCCAACTTCTGGGTTAAAAACTTATGTATGGAAATATTGCTTAGTTGGTAGAGTGCTTGCTTAGCATGTTTGAGGCTTTGGGTTCCATCTCCAGCACTACATAAAACTCCATTGATAAGTTTCTGTACCCTGATAAGCCTCTCCGCCAATGCAACAATCCAAATCAGACCAAATCAAACCAAATTAGAAAAAGCCTAGGTTTAATGAATACATGTTCCCGGATGATTTTCCAGCCCCCCAGAGAAGAGACAGGAAAGGAAGACTGGAAAACCACATGTCTGTTTTCTGGGGGGCAGTTTAAATACCCTGTGGTCTTAAGCATCTTTGCAAGAGGGGTCATCATTTGGTGTTTCTGAGATGCAGTAGGGTTTGGAGAGAGGGATGGGGGAGGAGATTTGGGATGGAGCTTCCGTCTGGACTTCCAGACTCTTTGGTTATATGGATGCCAGGGGCTCAGGTGAAGCTTCCACCCGAACAGTCATGGTGACCCACACCTGTAATCCCAGCATCCCAGAAATAAAGGCAGAATCATCTCCAGCCTGGAATACATAGGGTCTTGACTCAAAATAAGTAATTGCAGGGACTGGGGAGATGGCACAGCAGTTAAGAGCACTGTTATTCTTCCAGAGTACCTGAGTTTGATTCCCAGCACCCATATGGTGGCTCATAACCAGCTGTAATTCCAGTTTCAGGTGATCTGACATCCTCTTCTGGCCCCCTCTGGCACCAGCAAACACACACACACACACACACACACACACACGTACACACACACACGAGATGTACATGCATACACATAAAAATAAATCTTTAGAAAAATAATAATTAACTTTTTAAGTAAATAAAAGCAAATGTTCTCTAAAAGGGAGTTTTTAAATTTTTAAGTCTAGAAGCCATCCTGTGTCATAGAACACCCTGAAGAGTCCCCCGCCTCCTCCCACCCCAACCCTGGCAATTGTGTTGACCATGGTGAAGAGCCTGGGTTCAAATCCCTGTTTTACTGCCTTCTGACTGTGGAGTCTCAACTAGGGATTCACCTCTCCATGCCTCAGTATCTCCATCCACACAGTGTGGATGAGAATAAAGCCTGGGCTTCCAAAATAAGTTGGAACAACACTGGGCCAAGGCTTCTCACTGTTGAAACCATAGATGCCAACACTCAAGATATAACGGTGCTTACAGTGCCCACAGGCTTTGGGGACCACTTCTGGTGGCTGCCTGCCTCCAGTGTCTTCAGGTAGCCACAGCACCTCACCCCTGCCCCTGTGGTCTACAGCTCTCTGGGGGTGTTTTCCTCTGTCTCAGACCCCACCCCCAAACTCTTAATTAAATTAATACATCCTGCTCCCTAAGAGGCAAAATAAAGCCACACAAACACACACACACACACACACACAAGATCTGACCACCCCATTCAACCCATGCATTTGCTTTACAAGGATGCTCTGAAGGTCTGGGGAGTGTGGTGCTGTCAGCTGCTCCCAGGCTGACCTTGCAATAAACATCAGAGTAGGCATCTGGGCACAGCCCTGCAGTCAGGATGAAGACTTGGAAGGCTGGGCACCCCCTCACCCATCACAGCTGTGCCATATATACATTAACTTTATTTAGGGGTGATGTGCAGCTCTCAAGTAGAGCCCTCGTCTGCAATTATATTAAATTATGCATGTCTTTAAAAAGCACACTTACTGAAAACAGATAAAGTCAGTAAAACACAGGCGGGCTTTCACATGGGCATAGGAGGGGAGCCAAAGGTAGAGAAAGCGGTGTTATTGGGGTCTGCACTGCTAGCGAGCAACACTGGAGCTTGGGGAAACTTCTGGGATACCCATGTCTCCAGGGTGGAAGCTGAAGGATCTGACCCCAATGGGAATAAGCAATAGTCTCATGACCCTTAGCCAGAGAATGCAGGTCAGAGACAGTGGGTCGGTGGCTTGTGCCGACCGTGTGTTCCCATGTCCCCCTGATAGTGAGTCATAGAGCCATGCTGAGGTGGGGACACAGCTATCCCTGGAACAATCAGCTAGAAGAGCCAGGCTACCGCAATGGTCTCACTGCCTCTTGTCAAACCCAAGATCATGTTAAAGTCCGTGGAAAGCCATGGGTAGGGAGCCCGGAAGATAGAGGGAGAGACAATGAGGCCTGCTGGCAGCATCCTGTTGTTCCATTCCCTGGCTGCCACATGCTGCTCCCCACAACCGCTTTCCATACATGGAACCTCAAGCCCGAAGCAGAGGAGAAGCCCCCATACAGCAAAAATACCTAGGGCAAGGCCAGGGTCCTGCTGATGATGCCAGTGAAGAGTCTCGGGCTGAGACAAAGGTTCGGGCTACCTCTCCCCAACCCACCCCTCATGGGGACACAGGGATACAGGCAGTAAGTCACAAGGGTGAAGGTCTCTCCCTCCCACCTTGGCCACTGGCTGTGCATGCACTCTTGATGGTGCAGCTTGTAAGAAAGGAAAAGTCACACACATTGCAGAAGGGGCTGTAGAAATTCTGGGCTGTGCCTCACAGGGGACAAAGGTCCATACACTCTTGGGGGCTGTTAGCATAACTCCCTCTACCAGAGCTCCCAGCCTAGCCTGGACTGGAGCATCTTGGGCTCACCAGGTCTGGGGTAGCACAGGGGAATGAACCAGCCATCAGGGGGCCCCTTCTGTGAATCATGTCCCAGGGGAATGAACCAGCCATCAGGTGGCCCCTTCTGTGAATCATGTCCCAGTGACGTCCCAGGGACAGGGCGAGTCTATCCAGCTGCTCCAGTCACTGAGATCAAGGGAAAGGAGGAGAGGGGGCAACTCATATGCCATTTGAGCCAGGGTAAGAAGGGCTGGGCTGCCCCTACCGTCAAAGAGCAAAGTTCAACATAAGAGGAATTTGACATGTGTCTATCTGCTGGGAACAAGTAGGAATTGTGGTGGTTTGAATGAAAAGGGCCCCTATAAGGCTGGCTCATAGGGAGTGGCACTATTGGGAGGTGTGGCCTTGTTAGAGTAGGTGTGGCCTTGTTGGAGGAAGTGTGTCACTGAGGGTGGGTTTTGGACTTTCAGAAGCTCAAGCCAAGCCCAGTATCACTCTCTCTTCCAACTGCCTGCCAATCCAGATATAGAACTCTCTGCTCCTCCTCCAGTACCAGGTCTGTCTGCACACCTTCATACTTCGCTCTGAACTTGTAAGCCCACCTCAACTAAATGTTTTCCTTTATAAGAGTTGCGGTGACCATGGTGTCTCTTCACAGCAACCCTAACACTGGATCAAATCTCCTTGGGCAGGCCCATGCAGCAGCTGTGAAACCACAGATATTTCCCAATAAACCCATTCCTATCTTGATGGGACCTCCCCATCTGAATCTCTCACAGCTTTTCACAGTCAATTGTCTTAGTTTTCCAACCAGAGGTGCTAAAAATTCCCTTGCCCAACCCCTTAGGCAAGTTCAACCGGGTGCCGTGGTCACAGTGAGCATCACTAACCTGGCATCAGGCAAGGCGGGCCTGTGAGGGCTCCATGGAGTCAGCGGAAGCAGCTCCATGCCTGAGACCCACAGAAGTGACCTTTCCCAGGTGAGTCTGGTGGCAAAACAGGGTCTTTAGGTACGGACCACAGGCACCTCTTTCAGAGCTCTGCTTTGGTTTCTCCACTATAAAGACACAGTGTAGCGTCTTCATAGAGTTTTCAAGGAATGAGAGTGCTCTAGAAAGATACTGAATATAAACAAGCACTCAGTACATAGTAGCTATTGCCTTTGTGGTCCTAGATCAACTGGAACAAAGCCTCTAGGACAGGTCTGGCTTCCAGAGGGTGCCCTGTTGTGACTGTCACTGGGTTCCAAGCTGCCTCTCAAGGATGGCAGTGGAATTCACAGGAGAACCTCAGTGGTCCAAAGGCCAGAAGGGACTTCTCTCATCTCTCCTGCCGCTGGGAATACAAGTGTACACTGAGCTCTGTTTGTGCTCTGACATCCCGGAAACCCATGAGGATTGAGTAAACTGAAAATGCCGAAGATTTGAGTTTATACTTAGGGGCCTGGATCAACTTCTCTGTCTTAGAGCCGAGCTTGGCTTGATCCACACAGAGCTGTGGACAGTTAGTGGCCTCAGGGTGATGCTGACCTGCAAGCGAGCTGCAATGGGCCAGCAGTTTGGAAGTCACCTCAGCCACAAGTCTAGTTCCCTGCAGGAATGCCGTGGGGCACCAGGGAACAAGGAGACCCTGCACCAGACATCTGTGCCCTGTGCTCGGTGCTCATACAGAAAGAGGCCACCAGGAGGCAGCAGAGAGCAAAGAGACCAGCCCTGCCCATGGAGAGTGGGAGAGAAGAGATGTCAGGTTGGGCATCCTGCAGGTCAGGCAGGAAGGGACTTTCAGAGGAAATGATCTCTGAGCAGAGCCCTGGACAAGTGGGCAGCTTTGGGTAGAGGCTTCTGAGCTAAGGTGTAAGGGAGAAAGAATGAACACAGCCATATCACCAATGCCCAGGGACCTCTAGGGACCCCACAGTGGCTCTGACAGACACTACATAGGACAGGGTTCCCATGACACAGCAGGCTAGACCTGCTTTCATAGGACTCTGTTATGCTGAGTGGCCTGAAGATCAAAATGGATGCAGGAGGCCACGGACATGAGTCACAGCCCATGAGGAGATCTCAGGCCAAGGCCATAGCAAGAGAGATCAAACTTCAATGCAAAGGGAAAGAGGACAGTGGTGAGCAAAACTGGGTGGAGCTGGGGGGATCTAAATAAATATTTATATAGTAATTATATATTGGTAATATTATATGTTAATATATATTAATAATACATTAATAAATATTCCTTTTAGAAGGAAGGAATGTGCAGTCAAGACAGGAAAGCGGAAGGGGGCGTGGTCTGTACACACACACACACACCTCTGCTTTTGCAGTAGCTCTGACCAGGCCAGCATTGTATCTCAGGAGTAGAGTGCTTGCCTAGAATCCCCCAGTGAGGGACTTGGGTGTGGCTAGAGCAAACTGCCTAGAGTCCCCCAGAGGGAGGAACTGGGATAGAGCACTTGCCTACATTGTGCAAGGCCCTGGGTTCCATCCCTAATCTCTCTCTCTCTCTCTCTCTCTCCCTTCCTCACGCCACTGAGATGGCTCAGTGAGTAAAGGCACTTGCTGCCAAGCCTGACAATTCAATCCTCACAATTCATAGGGTGGAAGGAGAGAACTGATTCCCACAAGTTGGCCTCTGACCTGCACACACATGCCATGGCATGCACACACACTCACGCATGTACACAGGTACACGAATGAATGAATGAATGACTTTTTTTCTTTTCTTTTTTTTTAATATTTATTTATTATTACAGTGTTCAGTCTGCAGGCCAGAAAAGGGAACCAGACAAAATTACAGATGGTAGTGAGGCACCATATGGTTGCTGGGAATTGAACTCAGGACCTCTGGAAGATCAGCCAGTGCTCTTAACCTCTGAGCCATCTCTCCAGCCCATGACTTTTTTTCTTAATGCTATCCTTTTGCACCTACTCTAGGCACCAGGAGCCATGCCGTGAACACGAGTGCTCTCCAAAGTTCCAGGGATGGAGTGGAGCATGCACTGGGTCCAGGGTCAGTTTTCACTGCATGCCACTGTCACACCAAGGGCACGGTAGGGCTGGAGTACAACAGGCTTTGGAGTCAGGGGACCCAGATGTGGAACACAGGCTGGTCTCTCATAGTCAAATGATCTGGAACAAACTGCTTCGTCTCTACCTGTAAAGTGGGGAAGCAGAGCCTGTGAGCTCCACACGCAAATAACGCTCATTGACATGGGCCAGCGTCAACCAGGGCCACTCTGCATCCACAGTGACAATCAATCACCCATCATCGTGTCCAGGAAGCCATTGTCTCTGTCCCCACCCCGCCCCCCAGTAACAGCAGCTAGCTGCCGTTATCAGTACCAGCTCAGCATCTATGACTGAGTCCTGTCCCTACCGCACAGAGCCGGGGGCGGGGTCCCTTCCCTCTGTCCCTTTGTCTCAGCTTGGGACTGTAGTGCTTCCTATACTGTTACCAGAGGAGCAGGTATCACAAGGCGGAGGGGGAGCCGCTACGGTGACTGAAGAACTGCTACAGCGCCATGTGTCACAAGACCAGGAAGTCATTCCTTAGAGCACGTGGGATGTATACGCTCACACTGACCACTCTGAGATACAGCCCGGGGCAGTGCTCACAGCCACAAGTACCCTAGTGTGTGCCAGGGTTCTGGGGGAAAGGGGCCTAAAGCATGAGTGACAGACACTGTGGACTATAACACAGCAGTGCCCAGATTCACTCAAGGCAACAGAACCCAGCCGGGGGCTGGCGCACACAGGTTCATAGTCATCCAAGCTTGAAGAGAAAGCATACTGGACATTTCGTACAGACCCCAAACCAAGGTCCCATATCAAACAGGAGCAAGGGTTTGACTGACATGGAGACGGCTTTTTTTTTTTTAAAGTGTGGAGTTAGGTAAAAGATGAGGGAGACGGAAGCAGGGTGAGAAAGACAGGAGTCGCGGAAAGGTGCTGGCCCCACCCTTCCGTGGACAGCATGTCAGCAAGAATGGCAGGTGCTCCCCAAGGCTGACTGGCCTCTCCCACATCACAAGGAAGCGGCACCATTTTCCACACAGGTGGGGGCAAACGAGAAGGCGGGGAGCTCAATGGAAGGCTGTCCCTGTTTTCAGGATGGGTCCGAGGGAGGTGGCGGAGCACTCTGGAGATTGGCACCTCCTCAAACCTCCCCACAGACCAGAAGCTCCCCAGTCAAACTGCCCATGCACTTGAACCCCGACTCGCTATGGCACCACTGGGAGCTGCCTGGGCACGAAGGAGATTTAAGGCCACTTTCCTCTAAGCCTCTGTGCCCTCCATGGTATTTACGTGCCTTGTCATAGTGCTCTATCTGTGACCCCACCAAAGACTAAGAGAGCATGGAGAATGTTCACCAGAGTTGCTTAGTAAGCTGGAGGGTTTGTCCTTTGATCCAGGGGTCTTCACGGTGGGGTCCCCAAGCAACAGCAGCCACCTTTGGGAACTTTTAGGGAGGGAGATGCTCTGCCCCTCCCCTGAATCATGCCCCTGATGCACTGAGTGGTAGTCTCTACAGGACAGCTGTCTGGAAGCCTGATGTGTCTTTGCAGATGGGCGTGTGAGCCAATGTACCCCAGGGGGGGACAATGTGGAGTTTTCATGTCTCCCCATCTTCCCTCACGCTGACAGTGAGAGCAGAGGGAAATGGCCAGCGGCTTCTTCTACCCCGGACTTCTGGAAAAGCTGAGCTCTGTGCCCTGGGTCCTGAGCCATTGGCAGTCATTTGGCCCTAAGCTCCGTGCCTCTGTCATGCAAGCCCCTGTAGAACCACTCTGTATGGAGCTCAGAACCACAAATGTTGGGGGTTAGCAGCTGCTGAGATGAAAAGGAAGCAAGTTTGGAGTGGGGGAGGGACTCTAATAAGGCTGGGAGAAATGGGGGCATGGGGCAGGTTTCCGAGGTCCCATGCTCCTTCCACATCGGGACTCATTTGAGATGTTCCCAGCTCTCGGCTCCCAGCTCAGAACTGGACAGAGAAGAAATGGTTCCATCACCTGCCACAGAGGCCCAGGGCCTTGGGCACCACCTCCTCCACCACACTCTTCCACATCCATAACCACCTCCTCTTCCTCCTAGGCAGCTCCATCTGTGCCAGTACCCTCTCCCACCCACCTCTCCTTTAGGGTCCTTCCAAAGGGTCTGTACTGAGGTAGGACCTTCTGCCTCCCCAGCCCTGGCTACCATCACCCTGAGGATCTACAACACAGAGAGACTTTCAGGGGAGTCTAGGGAGCCCCAAGTCCAGTCCCCACAACCCACGGTGGACCTGCCTCCCTCCACTCGGGCTGGGAATGTGCTTGCTCCCTCCCTGCCTCTCTCCCTCCCTTTCTTCCCTCCCTCCTTTTTCCTTCTTTTCTTCCTCCACACTTTCCTTTCTCTTCTAGTGTGTTCCTCTTTGATTCTTTCGCCTCTCTTCCTTTCCTCTCTCCCTCTCTCCCTCTCTTCACACCCTCTTGTTTCTTCCCCTCCTTTCTCTCTTCTCTTCCTGATCTGATCACCCAGCCATCAACTCTCGGTCAGCTCAAGGGGCAGCCAGTATGCTCTCCCTGGGGACAGAACCAAACTGCTCCCACAGAGGTCCCAGCCAGCCATTGCCTCCCTCAGGCTCTGTCCACACCAGTGTCCTGGAAACCTGCACACTCTGCCTTTCTAGATGGAGGGTAAAATCTCAACTAGCCAAAGGCCTCTGTGTATACACACACACACACACACACACACACACACACACACACACACACCCCACTCTGTGCCGAGAACATCTGTCTCCACAAACAAACCGTTGCAGCCACTCTCTGGGACACTATTTGACAAATTCACATTGCACATTTCTGTCCGCGTGGGCAGTGGATGCAGGAACAACTGGGATGCTTTGAGTCTGCCCCCTCCCCCCTGCGCTGTCCCCCAGGAAGTCGGTCCCAGGCCCCAGGCGTTCGGTCTGAAACCAAGATCGAGTTTCCTGCCCTCTGAAAGGGCTCTGCACCGGCAGCCGGCAGCCGTGGTGTCAAACTTTGCCCAGAGGGGCTTTTCTTAAAGGCTGGGGGCCCCAGAAGACCGGGAGAGTCACAGCGCCACCTTCAACGCCATCCCCAACACAGTACAGATGAGAGAAGCCAGTCAGCCCTTCCCTTCACTCTGACAAGGATCCATTGGTGGCAAGCCACAAGATGACAGGAGCATAGTGGCTTCCCACATCAAGCGTCACCCGCTGCAGCCTCTGTCCTCGGCAGCCACCCCTGCCCACCCAGTGCCGAAGGGCATCCTCCCAATGCTGGAAAATAAACTTCACCAGGGCAAAGAGTTCCCCCCGCTAAGCCCCTGTCACCCAGGCCACTGCGGCTCTTAAGAAGAAAGGTGAATGGAACAGAAGCTATTTTTAGGAGAGAGAAAAAAAATTAAATCTCAAATCGCAGCCTACCTTGGATGTTTTCGGTGCCCAGCCTCCCGGGCTCCCAGAGAGAGACAGAGACTGAGCCTCTGCAGTCACTGTGTCAAATTACAAACTGGGGCCAGAGGGAGGGAGGAGAGAGGAGAGGGAGGAGAGCGAGAGGAGAGAGAGAGAGAGATCCAGAGAGGGATCCAATCAACACTGAAGAGCACGGGTGTGTGGGCACCGCTTGGAATTAGCTAAGAAATTATTCATTTAATGTTTGCAGGGAGAGGAGAGAGAGAGAGAGAGAGAGAGAGAGAGAGAGAGAGAGAGAGAGAGAGAGAGAGCAAAGGGAAGAAGGGGGAAGAAGGGAGAGAGACAGAAGAAAGGAAGGGGCTCAGACTGGAAGCAGAAGGAAGTTTCTCCTGCCTTGCTGGTGGATGGGGGAGGGAGTGGGTGGGGCTTGTCTCTTAAAGGGACAGGACAGACCATTACAGTA
>NC_022010.1:19049037-19050254 GCF_000317375.1 Microtus ochrogaster
GAGAGAGAGAGAGAGAGAGAGAGAGAGAAAACGCAAAGAGCCACCAGCCAGAGAACAGTAGCCAGAGCTTGGAAAAGGCAGTGTTTTAACACACACACACGTGTGCACACACAAACGCGCATGCACACATGCATCCCAAGATGGCTCTGTCCCTTCCCTGCCGGCAGCGTCTCTCACGAAGCCCTGGTCAAAAGCAGGGCAGAAATGGAGGCGGAGCTGGGGACCTTGATGCAGGGCTCAGGGCTGAAGAGCTCCCCTGGCGGCCCGGGGCTGGGTCTGCCCCTGCAGGTGGTCCAGGGCCTTGCAGCCAGGTGGAGGCAGACTGGATTGCCTTCCCTGGCAGGCTAAGAATGGAGAGTGAGGCGGCTCTGCAGAGCTCCGAGCTGCCTGGGTCCTTCAGCCCTGTCCAGTCTCCCTCCCTATCCAGCTGCCCATCACCCCCACGTGCCCTTCCTATCCTCAACTTGGCAATTGCCAGATGTACCAGCTACCTAGCAACAGAGGCACAAGAGAATAATAACAGGAAATGGACACAGTTGGACACACACACACACACACACACACACACACACACACACACACTCCCCTGGGGTCAGACTCTCACTGTTAACTCTATAAAGATGCTAAATAGCTCTGCTCCTCTGAAGGGATACCTTAGCCCGGCAGCGTCCTGACTGGGGCTGTGTGGGGGCCACGTGGCCTGTGTAAGGAAAAGCTTGAGGAAAACTACAAACAAAGCTGGCACGTATCACCTACCAAACGAAGGACTTCTGGGAGCTGTCTGTGGCCTCTCTGATGAAGGGACCCACTCCCTGGGGGTTCACTTGTGGAGCCTGAATGAACTGCAGAAACTAAAACTAAGGGGCCAAGGGACTGATGTCATTTCCCCAACCCACCCCCCTGCCCCCAAGATGATGCTCCCTACCACAAAAATGTGTTCAGCAAAATTTTCAGAGCCCACTTGGGGCGGCAGCTCACAACTAACTGTAACACTGACTCCAGGGGAGTCAATGGGTACCCGCATGTACACACACACCAAAAAAAAATAAATAAATAAAATAAATAAATCCTTTTAAAAAGTTTTCCTAGCCGGGCGATGGTGGCGCACGCCTTTAATCCCAGCACTCGGGAGGCAGAGACAGGCGGATCACTGTGAGTTCGAGACCAGCCTGGTCTACAGAGCTAGTTCCAGGACAGGCTCCAAAGCCACAGAGAAA
>NC_022010.1:19050354-19062191 GCF_000317375.1 Microtus ochrogaster
AAAAAAAAAAAAAAAAAAAAAAAAAAGTTTTCCTAATCGGGACTCTTTTGCATCCTAAATATGACTCTGAACTTGCCCTTGGGAAGGGAGTTCTCACTCAGGCATCTCCCTGTGCCCTAGACATAGGCTCACACCTAAGTCTGGAGGCAGGGAGTGAAATGCCTGCCATACCCCTACACTCCAGAACCATTAGGTTCTGGCAACTGCCGACACCCTGAGACCACAGAAGGAACCAGAACCCACTCAAGGACCCGTATGCTCTTCCTCACAACAGTAATGTCATAGTAGCCCCTGGGGAAAACAGCTCAATGTCCGGGGACCAATGACTGACCCACAGAATGGAGTATGTCCACATGACAGAATAGTATTCAGCCATAAAAAAGCATGAAGGACTGATTTCCACTATGCAGTGTAAATACTTAACAATACCTCGCTGGGTGTTTTCTATGACATGCCCAGGATAGATGATTTCGTAGAAATAAGCAGCAGACTGGTGATGATAAGGATTGGAAACCACCGTTTAATGGGCATAGGGTTTATTCTGGGGCACAGCATGAAACCAGTGGGGCAGCAGCTACATACACCATGGATCACATGCCATTGAACTACACACTCTACATCAGCCAAACTGTGTCATTTAATCTGGGGTCACACTGGCACGGCGCTGATGCTGGCTTTGCACGTGACCTTGAACAGGTCAGTTGGCCCCTCACCTGCAGAACCGCCATCTGTCTGAAGTATCACGCCAACTTCGTGGGGCTTTTGTGTGAGACAAAATACCTGATAGAAGAAAAATAAACCCATGACTGCTCTAAAAGACTCCTTCTGGGCCAGAATGAAGTGCATACCTGGAATCCAGCACTCTGGAAAGCTGAGGCAGGAGGATCGCTATAAGTTATAGGCCAGCCGGGGCTACAGAGTCCCTGCCTCTAAAAGCCAGTCACTGATACAACGGTTATATTGGGCTGGTCTGGAGCTGAGTAGTAGGGAATCCCTACTCCATCCCCCCACCATAGAAAACAAAAATTTGGGGCTCGAGAGGTGACTTGACGGTTGGTTAAAAACACTGGCTGCTTTTCTAGAGGACCCAAGTTCAATACCCAGCACTCCCACGGGGCTTACAACCATCTGTAACTCCAGTTCCAGGGGATCCAGTGCCCTCTTCTGGGGGCAATGCATATACATGGTACACAGATACACAAAGGCACAACACTCATAAATCAAATCAAATTACTAAATAATAAACCCTTTTAAAGTACCAAAAGTATTAAAATTGGATGGCTTTCGAGCCCTATTTTCTTAGCATTTTTCAAAGCATTCCTACACATTTAGTAGGCTCCAAGTTCAAGGCTCACTGGCTCTGTCCCTCCTTGCTGGTGTCTCAGAGTCGTCAAAAAGCAAGACAGAGATGGAGGCGGGGCTACAGCCTTTGTTGTCATCCTGAGAAACCCAGCAGGATGGTGAGAATTCTTAGACAGGGCAGTGCGCAGCTCGGAGCACACTGTTCCTTGGTGTCATTTTCTAATTCCACAAAAAAAAAAAAAGAAAGAAAAAGGGTCTGTTTGTGCATGAGATACTGGAAATGGTGTTAGACTCTCACCTTCATGGGCTCATCTCTTTAGACAAGGTGACAGGTGAAGATACTCTGTTCCAGGATGGATGAAGACAGGTCCAGCCCAGAAGCAGGGACTGCCAAGTCTGAAAGATAAAACTAAAGCAACCCATTCACTCCTGAGCAGATGACAGACCATGGGGCTCCCTGGGTCACCAGGCTGCCACAGGCTATGACCAGTAACATATCACCAAGAGTTTATCTCATACTGGATAAAGCCCATGTAGAGGATGTCACAAAAGGGTCAGAAACTCAGCTGTGTGGTGAACGCCCCTTCTGTGCCCCAGCCCTTGCCTGGCAAAGGCACACAGCCACCCCCCATGGGGTTCTGTTGCCAGCAGAAGCACCAGGCATTCTGGTGACAGTGGCATTCTGAGGGCTCAGCATTAAACAGGATCTACGTACATTGTTTGAAATGTGCCTAATAATAGGTCTCTCTGCTAATGCTGAGCATCAGTGCCCCAGCAGGCTGTCACAGAGCACAGCCAGCTTCGTATCCAGCCGGCTCCAAAGTGGGTAGAAGTGAGGCTAAGTCCTTGACGCAGGATTTTGAAGTCAGGTGTTGACATAAGCCCAGCACTGTGCTAGGCATTTCTTCATCGAAAAACCTACACAATTCCCTGTGGCTCAAGAAGGAAAGTCTAGAAAGCAGAAAGGGCTAGAAGATGTGCTGAGACAGTGATCTCCCAGAAACCCCAGGAGCAGCATGCAAACAAATGGGCACTATTAAGAACTGGACAGGAAGGATGGATGGAGCAAGGAAAGAGATGGGGATAGAATGGGCATGGATTGGGATGGGATGGAATGGGATGGGATAGAATGGGGATGGAACGGGCATGGGATGGGATGGGATGGGATGGGATGGGATGGGATGGGATGGGATGGGATGGGGATGGAATGGGCATGGGTTGGGATGGGATGGAGACTGGAAGGGATAGAATGGGGATGGAATGGGCATGGGTTGGGATGGCATGGGATGGGATGGGATGGGATGAGATGAATGGATGGTGCTGTGGAATTGATGTGGTGAGATGGGATGCATGGGGTAGAATGATACGGGTGAGGTGGAATGGGATGGATGGAATGGAGATGGTGTGAGATGGATGAGAGGATGGGGTGGAGGGTGGGATTAGATGGTATGGGATAGGATGGACAGTGTAGATGGGTGAGATGATGAGATAGGGAATGGGATGGATGGTGGGATGGGATGGGATGGGATGGGATGGGATGGGATGGGATGGGATGGGTGGGGAAGAAGGAGGTGGATGGGATGGGATGGGAAGAATGAATAGAAAACCCTACATATATCCTGTTAGAGGAGAATAATAATTATTTTTGGTAACAAAAATCATGCATATAATAAATATCTGCAAATTAATGCAAGAGAAATATGTAAAGCTCAGCAACATTGCTATGTGGGAACAATAACCCACAAGGAAAGTGAGGGAAAGGATGATCCCACTCAGAGTAGCACTCCCTACCCCACCCCACATCCCCACCCCACCCCCCCAAAAAAACTTGGGTATGCATGACTCACACCAGAAAGATTGAGGAACGAAAAGGGGATGTTGAATTCAAAAGGGTGGCAGGATTGGGAGTATGACGTCTAATCTCATTGTTAACATACCTGAGAAGAAAACAGCTTAGCCAAGGAACTGCCTCCATTAAATTGACCTGTGGCAAGTCTGAGGGTTGTTTTATTCAATGGTGATCAGTGTAGGAGGGTCCAGCCCATTGTAGGTGGTATACCCTTAGGAAGGTCATTCTGCATCACAGAGTTTCCTAAGAGCCAGTAAAAGCAAGCCAGGAAGCAGTGTTCCTCCCTGGCCTCTGCTTCAGTCCCTGCCTCCAGGTTCCTGCATGAGTTCCTGCAATGGCTTCCCTCCATGGTGAGCTATAATCTGTAAGCCAAATAAGCCCTTCCCTCCAAGTGTCTTTTGGTCAGTGTGTTATCACAGCGACAGAGAGGTGAAATAGGAAGCGACACAGGACAGGGAAAATACTTAGATTTCATAAAATTCTCCCTAAATCAACTGTCTCATTGGTTGTGTCTTACTTTTTCTGCTGCCGTGATAAAACACCATGACAAAGGCAAGCTAGAGAAGAAGGAGTGATGGAGTTTGTTAGGGTTCCAGGGTGATAAGGGTCCATCGTGGCAGGGAAGGAAGGCAGCAACCAATAAGCACGGGAAGTTGAGTGTTTACATCTTCAAATGCAAATACAAGGCAGAGAGAGAGAGAGAGAGAGAGAGAGAGAGAGAGAGAGAGAGAGAGAGAGAGAGAGAGAAAACAGGATGTGGGGTGGAGCTGTAAACCCTCAAAGCTGTCCCTCAAGTGACATTCTTCCTCTGCCTCCAAAAAGTTTTCAATTATTCCCAAACAGAGCCACCTACTGGGGAACAAGTGTTCAACTACCTGAGCCTGTAGGGGACATTCTTATTCAAACCACCACAAAATCAGTACAACAATGCAACGTTGGGAGGTTTTAGACCTCTAAATTCTGAACCTGAACTTCCCATAAAAATTAGGCCTCAAAGATCAACCGGAAATGCCTCTTCTTCGGACAACAAGAGTCAAGAGAAGGCAGCAGCTTGAGAAGACACTGGAATACAGCATGAAGAAATGAGGAGTCTATAAGGGAGAAAGCTGAGCAGGTAAAAGCATTTGTGTGCAAGTATGAGAGTCTGAATTCAAATCCAAAGGATTCATATCAAGATCCAGGCATGATCTTCTGTAACCCCAGTGCTCCAGTAGGTGGTGCTGTTTGGGAATATTTTGAAACCTTCAACAAACACCCAGACTGGGGGAGACGGGACTGAAGAGACGGCTCAGTGGTTAAGAGCATTGGCTGCTTTTTCAGAGGTCCTGAGTTCAACTCCCATCAACCACATGCACAGCATCTATAGTGGGTTCTGATGCCCTCTTCTGCCGTGCCGGCATCCATGCAAATAGAGCACTCATATGCATACATAAATAAATCTTTAAAAAGCACCCAGATGGGAACCCGCATAGGACTGAACTAGGCCCCCTGAATATAGGTGACAGTGGTGTGGCTTGGGAAGCATATGGAGCCACTGGCACTGGGACCAGGATCTAACTCTACGTAGAGATACCTGCTCAGCCTAGGCACAGGGTGGCGATGGCAGGGAGGACCCTGGTCCTGCCTCAGTGAGGGGATGGGACAGTCATAGTTGACTTCCCAGAGGAGGCCTTAACCTCTCTGAGGAGCAGATGGAAAGTGGGGTGGGGAGGAGGGGTGGAGTGGAAGAAGAGGAGGGAGGGGAAACTGGGACTTGTATGTAATAATTAATTAATTAAAAAGACAAAAAAATACACAGATGGGTTATTATTTCCCATTATGCGTAAGCACTTTATTTACATAGACTTCATTTGATGTATAAGATTTTTGTCTTACTGGGGTTATCTGGCTACCAGTCTAGCTCCAGCTTCAATGAAAGACTCATCAAATTAATTAACAATCAATGAAGACAAAGAGACACTTCTAGCAGGAGAGATGGGCTGGGGTGGAGCTCCAGGGATACAACATTTGCCTAACACGTATGAGATCCCGGGCTCCATCTTAGTACTGAAAAAAAAAAAAAGATGTTTAACTCAACAAATGTTCAGGAAACTGGGTAATTAAGAAATACAACCTAGCCAGGCCATGGTGACACACACTTTTAACCCCAGCACAGGAGACAGAGACATGTGGATTTCTGTAAGTTCAAGGCCAGCCTGGTCTACAAGAGCTAGTTCCAGGACAGGCTTGAAAGCTACAGAGAAACCCTGTCTCGAAAAACAAACGAACAAAAAGATTTATTTTATTTATTTATTATGTATAGAGTGTTCTGCCTGCGTGTATACCTGCAAGCCAGAAGAGGGCACCAGATCTCATTACATTGCAGAATGCTGTGAGCCACCATGTAGTTGCTGGGAATTGAACTCAGGATTTTTTAATTTTTATTTTTATTTTTTTTGGTTTTTCGAGACAGGGCTTCTCTGTGGCTTTGGAGCCTGTCCTGGAACTAGCTCTGGAGACCAGCCACTTTTGGAAGAACAGTCAGCGCTCTTAACCACTGAGCCATCTCTCCAGCCCAAGGAGGACCAAAATCTTACACGTAAATTCTGGTCCAGGTAAATCAAGTGCTTATACAGAAAGTGAAATAACAACCCAACTGGGCACTTATTGAATTATATCATTATGTTATTGTATTCACTTTTAGCCTGTTTGTATCTAGAAAAATCTACCAGTGGGTTTTGGGAAAAGGTTCAATGCTTATTGAACTTCATAGATTGCTCAAAAATTATCCTAATTAGAGAGTCCATAGGCATCTTGATTTAGATGCTGGAGATGGAAAATTCACAAAATATCATGAGCCCCAGGACAGAAGAGATGCCTCAACAGTTAAGAGCACTCCCTGCTCTTGGAGAAAACCTAGGTTCAGTTCCCAGCGTCTGCATAGCAGGTCACAACCATCCATAACTCCAGCTCCGGGGGATCTGATGTCCTCTTCTGGTCTCCAAGAGCACCAGGCATGCATATGGTACACAGATATACATGCATGCAAAACACTCATACACAAAAAAATAAAATAAATCCTTTAAAAATATATATATTTAAGTACTCATTTTGAAGAAATTCATGCCACTGAGCTTTCTATCCCAAAACACCAAGGGCTTGGTGGAAGTAGATGGCAGAGTTTTAGGGTGACATCATATGCTTGAGTTCATTGGACTGCTGTCATCAATTCTTGATTTTCTAAAAGATATCAGAAATATGGGACTACAGCAATGACTCAGTGGTTAGGAGTGTGTATTATTCTTGCAGAAGACCCGGGTTCAGACACCCACAATGGGTGGCTCACAACTGTCTCTAACTCCAGCTCTTGAGAATCCAATGCCCTCTTCTGGCATCTTCAGGCACTGTACTCACAACCCTCACACACACACACACACACACACACACACACACACACACACAATTAAAAACGGTTGAGAGCTAGTGAGATGGCTCAGCAGTTAAGAACACTTGCTGCTCTTACAATGGTCCCAAGTTCAGTTCCCAGCACCCATGTCTGATGAGTCACACTGCCTTTAACTCCAGCTCCAAGATATCCAATACCTAATTTGAACCTACATACACACACACACACACACACACACACACACACACACTTCCCCTTCCCATTTAATTATACTGGAACAAAACTGAAACTAAGAGGAACCATCTACAGCCCTTAGGAACTGGGTGCACTCAGAACAATGTCTGTGTCAGCTCACCCCAGGAGAAAAAAGTCACAGCAAGTGAGATTTAAAGCATGGAAACATGATGGTTCCATGGCTGGAGCTGGCCTTGCCTGGCTGATGGTAGCCTGGGGGTCTTTACCCACAGGTGTGTCCTCGTCACCACCTGTGTCAAAGATGTAGTCACACTGTGGGGATCTGTTTCAACAGAAGCATTTCTTCGACTATCCAGCAGCCACATGCCCTGTGTTCTCCAACACTATTGGCTCAAGCTTCCGTTTGCAGGTTTGAAGGACACACCTCAGCCCACACTGTAAGGCGCTCCCACAAGTGGCCCTGTTAGGAAGCCCCTGCCATACCCAAGATCCAGAGGAAGGCAGGTATACCAGGGTGAAAGGGCAGAAGATGAGCTGGGAGCTGTCCATGGGTGATGGACTCTCTTCAGCCATCCTGTAGGTGGGTCTCAGGATAGCTTAAAGAGATAAAGGTGACCAACAGAAGGTTAACCAAGCCAAGAACATAGAGCCTTAGCGGCATAAAACAGTGGTTCTCAACCTGTGGGGTTGCATATCAGATAACTACACTATAGTTCATAACTAGCAAAATTACAGTTACGAAGTAGTAACAAAATAATTTTATGATTGGGGGGTCACCACAACATAAGGAACTGTATTAAAGGGCTGCAGCATTAGGAAGGTGGAGAACTATCAGCATAAACCCAATGGACACCAGGTAAAGCAGAAACAGAAGGCATCATTAGAGAAAGTGGGTAACCAACTGTACCCCTCAAAGACTCTGGCCAGTGTGGACCCTAACTACTTTCAGCCAAACCTTTAGAGAAGGTGACAAGAACTCTCATCTCACACAGCCTCCTCTGGGTCCCTGAGGGGGCACTGGGGTGTGGCAGGCAGCAGGGGACAGCAGATGTGAGTGACGTTAGAAGATAGTTTGGGCTGAGATGAGGGTCGGTGTCCATCCAGGAGTCACAAAGGGGAGCAATTCTAAGAGCATCCACTTGCAGGTGGTCGCTTTGCCATGGGCTCCCCATATACTTCTCATGTGAGCTAACGGGGCGGGGGGCTGAGGGGCTGGAATCCCTAAACATTATGTGTGAGGTCCTGAGCCTTGCCTGGCATGCTCAAAGCCTGTGTCACAATATTTATTACAATATTTAAAAGGTAGCTAAATAACTGAGCACAGGAACTGCAATCCCAACCCTTGGGAGACTAAAGCAGAAGGGACAATCACTAGTTCAAGTGCAGCTGAGTCTAAAGACTAAGAGCCAGTTTCAAAACGCCAAAGGAAAACAAGACAGAGACAGAGATAACTGCTTCAATTCTTCTGTTTTTGTCTTCTTACTGTGTGTGTACAGTGTTTGGCTACATGTGTGTAGGTCTCAACCTTCTTTGGAAAGGAAGAAAGGTCACACATGGGCAATCATCTAGAGGTTGATCTCTGCCCCCCCACCCCCCGCCTGCATGCTGTTCCTTCCCATTCCCAGGTTCCCTATCACCTCCCAAGAGAGGTACCCGGCCACCACATGTGGAAGTCAGGGCCACTCTTGACCGACGCCACCTGAAGCTGTCCCAGGGACTGATGGTTGTTTCAGGAAGTTCTGCAGCAAAATCCTCTACAACGGTCCCTCTGAGTCAATAAAACAATAGATTGTCCCAGTCAACGCTGTGCCCACCCTTCCAGATGGAGCCAGCATGCCCTCCCCTTGTTGACATCAGGGACTTACCCTCAGAAGCATGGGACTAGACAGCTGGGATGTCTGGGACATGCCATGCCTGGGCTCCAGATGCCATGCCTGTTCCAGTTTGTCCGTCTGACCCAAGTCATAGTGCCCACCCTACAGATCCAGAGAACTAAAGGGCTGAGTTGTAGCCATGCCAACCACAAGCTGTGGTCCCACAGACACATTAGGCTTGTTTGGAGGTGGGATAATCTGAGCACGAAAGTCCAGGGTTTTCCTCCCTCCACGGCTCTGCCACCTCCCTTTCTCCCTGTGGACATGCAGATGCAAAGGGGAAGGTTAAGAGACGGCTGGACAGCTAACAGATTCATAGAGACAGAAACACAGACAGCTAGATGACAGATCATTGATAGGTAGATAGATGATAAACTCATGTGTAGATGATGAGAGACAGGTGATAGATGACCGATAGAAGCAGATGATGATAAATGGCTGATAGAACATTAGATAGATCACATACAGTTGGTGGGTGATAGGCAAAGATGACAGATCAAAGATACATAATAGATGACAGATAATAAATGATAAATAGATAGGTACATAGATGGTATTTAGATACATAGATGATGGATAGATTAGATTGATAGATGATACGGAAAAGTGGAAGATATAGAGATAGATAGATAGATAGATAGATAGATAGATAGATAGATAGATAGATAGATAGATAGATAGATGATAGATAGATAGATAGATAGATAGATTGATCTATATGGACAGATGATTGATAAGTTGATAAACATATAAATAGGAAGGTGACAGGTGGACATTTTTGTTTGTTTTTCAAGACAAGGTTTCCCTGTGTAGCCCTGGCCATCCTGAAACCCACTTTGTAGTCTAGGCTGGCCCTGAACTCAGAGATCCACCTGCATTTTCCTCCCAAATGCTGGGATTAAAGGTTTAGGGTTAGAATTAGGGTTAGGTGAGGGACTAAAGCAACCACTGCCTGGCTATGGGAGGTGAACATTTTTATATAAAGCGGGGGAAGTATAAAGAATTGGGATGAGATGTGAGCAATGTGTCTGGTATAGGACTTAAGGACACGTTAATTAATTCCATTATAATTAAATTATAATTTTGACAATTACATCAAAACTGAAAGACCTTTCAATTCTGTGGGAAATCCTTAAGCCACCGTAAAGACTTCTGTCTGTCATCACTGGGAGGGCACACACTCTTCTGGCTCAGGGCACTTACCCCAAGACCCCAGGCTGGACACCAGGCTCCCCTCCCCCAATAGCCCCATTTTCAGATGGCCTGGTGTCCAGGGTGCCCACTGGGGTGGAGGCAGGACTTCTCTGTGAGGCCCCTGGCCTCCTCTCCACTCCCATGGAGGTATCATCCTCTTCACTGAGGAGGAAACATTGCTCCCAAACACTAAAGGAAGCTGATAGGCTATTCCCCAGTGCCCGCCACCTCTTTCTCCTGCAAGCAGAACACGGGTTAACCCAGGATAGCAATGCGCTCAGGTTACAGTGGGAGACAAGACAGTCGTCACTATTGGTCTGTGAGGAGAGGAATTGGAAGCTAGGTTTCGCTTTTCTTTCTGAAGAGGAGCAGGTAGAGCAAGCCCTATCCTTCCTTCTCCCTTCTAGCTCCCACCAGATGTGAGAGCCAGAGCTGTGGCAGCCACGGTGCAAGTGTGACTAAGAGGCTTAAAAAGTTGTGAGCCTGGCAGCCCCAATGTAGACCAGCCACCAGCCCATAGGCAGCAGCGGCCTGCATTCAAACCTCTTCTAACGGGAGAAAAGGAGAGCTCGGTTTGAGTAGCTGTTGACTGTGTGTTGTCCTGCTTCTGTGAGGCTCGTCTTAAACACACACGGCAGGTTTTTTTCTCCTTTTCTATCTTAGACTGCAGAGAACAGCTGGGGTTAAACTGATGGCTTAGGGCTTCTTCCTACCATGCTTCCTGCTCTAATGTTGGGGTGAACCGGGCAGGAATGAAGGTGCAGATTTGCTGTGCCTTCCTTTTGACTCAGACAGTGAAACACTTGACCCCAGGTATGGGAATTTGCCCAGAAGTCTCATGGTGGATCCTTGGTGGTGACAGGGGAGTACAGACCCCAGATGGCAGCACTAAGATTAACATACGGGTTAGCTGGAGAGATGGCTCAAGTGTTCGGAGCACCGGCTGCTCTTGCAGAAGACCAGGTTTGCTTCCCAGCACCCACACGGTGACTCACAACCATCTGTAACTCTAGTTCCGACACTCTCTTCTGACTCCTTCAGGCACTGCATGCAGAATGTCCCTACCTACACTTGAGCACATGCACATACATAGAAAATAAAATGAATAAACCTAGCAGGCAGTGGTGGTACACTGCCTTTAATCCCAGCACTTGGGAGGCAGAAGCAGATGAATCTCTGAGTTCAAGGCCAGCCTGGTCTACAGAGCCAGTTCCAGAACAGCCAGGGCTACACAGAGAAATCTTGTCTCAAAAAAAACAAAATAAGTAAATAAATCTAAAAAATAATGTTTTAGAGATTAACAAATAAACCAGTTGGCAGAGAAATGGTGGAAACCCTTCACTACCTCCATTTACTTTAAGCAGAAAAAAAAACAAACAACCCTTGAAACACAATATGGCAGGATCAATACTCTGTAAATGTCTTATAAAGCACTACATGATCCGAGGCCTGGCAGTTTGGGGTCATTTCCTTCCATCCCTAGCCCATACTATTCTCCAGAATGGTTTCTCTTTGTTAATAAAATGTGGTAGTATCAATGTAATTGGCCCTCACGATCTCACAGGGAGTGTCACTAGTAGGAGGTGTGGCTCTATTGGAGTGGATATGGCCAAGTTGGAGGAAGTGTGTCACTGTGGGGGCCGGCTTTGCGGTTCTCTATGCTCAGGATACCACCCAGTCTGTCAGTTGACTTCCTATTGTCTGCAAGATGTAGGACTCTCAGCTACTCCAGTACCACATCCGCCTGCACGCCATCCTCCCCATCATGCTGATAATGGACTGAACCTCTCTGAAACTATACGCAAGCCACTCCAGTTAAATGTTTTCATTATAAGAGTTGCCATGGTCACGGTGTGTAGCTGGTGGTTTTTTACTCTTTACTCTTTGGGGAGCCCACTACACAACTCCTAAATAAATACAGAGACTTACTCTTACTTAAGAATGTATGGCCCTTCAGTCTACAAAAGCTAGTTCCAGGACAGGCTCCAAAACCACAGAGAAACCCTGTCTCGAAAAACCAAAAAAAAAAAAAAAAAAA
>NC_022010.1:19062471-19064151 GCF_000317375.1 Microtus ochrogaster
TTGAGACAGGATCTCTGTAGTTTTGGAGCCTCTCCTAGAACTACCTCTTGTAGACCAGGCTGGCCTCGAACTCACAGAGATCCGCCTGCCTCTGCCTCTGCCTCTGCCTCCCAAGTGCTGGGATTAAAGGCATGCGCCACCACCAGGTTTCTAGCCAGCTTTTTTTAAACTAATTATCCCATCTACCTTTTGCCTCTGGGATTTCACTTTTCTCTATTCTATATGCTTCTCCTTTCTCTATGGCTGGCTGTATGGCTGAGTGGGTGGCCCCCAGTCCTCCTTTCCTTTTCCTTCTCTCACTCCTCTTCTTCTTCTATTTATACTTTCTGCCTAGCAGCCCCGCCTATCCCTCTCCTGCCCTAGCTATTGGCCATTCAGCGCTTTTTTTTTTTTAGACCAATCAGGTGTTTGAGGCAAGCAAAGTAACACAGCGTTACAGAGTTAAACAAATGCAACATAAAAGAATACAACACATCTTTGCATCATTAAACAAACATTCCACAGCATAAACTAACGGAGCATATCTTCAACTAATATTCTACAACAATGGTGTCTCTTCACAGCAATAAAAACCCTACCTAAGATAGTATCTTTATTTCTATTTCTAAGCCTGAGTCCCTGGTTCAACTCTTTACTTTGGGACACACAAACCTGAATTTTTCAACAGATATCCCAGGATCAAGTTTATCTTGTTCTGGCTGCCAGGGCACAGGCTCCAGCCCTAATCACTCTAATAACAAAACAGACTGAACCTCAACTGTGATCCAGGCAGAACTGGACCCAGGGAGTGCTCGCTGCTGTGCACAAGATCCTGTATTCCTTCTGCAAACTGAGCAACTGCCTCTTCTTTCCATGACGGATATACTTCGGATGTATAGTGTTCCCACTACGTTAGAGAAGACTGCACTGCACCCCCTGCCTGTCCCTGGTGTGCTCAGCGGCTCCCACCAGCCCACTTGCTGACGGCTCTTTCCAGCCTGTCAGGTCGGAGCTGGGGGAGCACAGCAAGGAACGCACCCAGACAATCACAGAGGCAGGGCTCTCAGGAGCTCAAACATTGCCTGGGGGTCCTTTGTCCACACAGACCTGAAAATGGTTTTCTCCAGCCTCAGTGAGAGGAAGGAAAGGCTCAAAGTCGGCCTCCTGGGGCTTAGCGTGGCACCCAGAGAAGGAGCAGCCATGTGTGACCTGGTGATGACTCTTTAGGGAGTCCGTTGTCTTGGCTCTGGTTGCTCTTTCAGACTGAAGGTGCAGCGACAACCCTGAGCAGTGAAGTGTTAGTATCTCACAGGGCAAGACCCTTGTTCCTTAGTGACACCACCCCACCCGGCCGGCTGGCTCAGCAAGAAAGATCCGTTGCTCTCTGGTGCCACCTAGAGGTTCCTTCTCTGAACCCAAAATAAGAAAAAGAATGGGGACTTGACTATGTCAGTCAGGTCTGTTTGTTTGTTTGTTTGTTTGTTTGTGACAGGGTTTCTCTGTGTAGCCCTAGCTGTCCTGGAACTAGCTCTTGTAGACCAGGCTGGCCTTAAATTCACAGCGATCCGCCTGCCTTTGTCTCCCGAGTGCTGGGATTGGGATTAAAGGTGTGCACCACCACGGCCTGGCACTTTTTAATTACGTTATTTTATTGTTGAAGGTGTGTGTGTGTGTGTGTGTGTGTGTGTGTGTGTGTGTGTG
>NC_022010.1:19064251-19088119 GCF_000317375.1 Microtus ochrogaster
GTGTGTGTGTGTGTGTGTGTGTGTGTGTGTGTGTGTGTGTGTGTGTGTGTGTTATGCCCAAATCTGCGAAGTGCCCCAAAAGCCAACAAGGAGACCAAGTACCGTATGTAAAAACAAAGAGCCTTTATTTTAATGCAAGTTTGCAAACTCGGTCTCTCTGTATGTCCAACGGAGGTGG
Organism: Microtus ochrogaster; assembly: GCF_000317375.1. Taxonomy (NCBI): domain Eukaryota; kingdom Metazoa; phylum Chordata; class Mammalia; order Rodentia; family Cricetidae; genus Microtus; species Microtus ochrogaster. The sequence continues at coordinate 19,064,430 of NC_022010.1, forward strand.
GGATGAGGGGTTTGTGAGGTCCAGGGCCCTTGATTGGCTGACATTTGTCTGGGGGTATCCTGGTTACTGTGCTGGCAGGTGGTCCTATCTACAGAGGTTGGAATGTTAGGCATTTCCTTTGGATGGTCTGTTCTTGGGTGGTGCTCTGGTAATCTTAGTTTATGATCCTTTCTACAACCAGGTATTGATTGCTTCAGGGTAAAATACTGAGACTCAGGCCTCCATTAAACTTATGGATGGCTGAGTCTTACTCTGGCAGGTGATAATGGTTGGAAGTAAAGAACTTCCTTTGGCTGATCTGTTCATATTTAGCTGACCATGGCTGGCTCCTACATGTGCATGCACACACATGCACCACATTTGAATAGAGAGAAAATAAGTAAATAAATAAATAAAATTTTTAAGGGGGGGCTTTGCCCATTGAGCCATCTCACCTGCCCTGGGTGATCTCTTCCACATTCACGATAGCCATGGAGGGTGGCCACTCCGACTCCTGAGGCACAAAGAATGCCCCATCATTGCACCCCTTCCTGAGTGGGCTGGGGTTTCAGCCCCTCTGTTTATTTATGCAGTCTGTACAAGATCACTTTCACTGCGTTTTCTGCACCCAGGGAAAAGTCATTGTTACTGTCTCTTGTTTTTCTAAGCTCTGTCTTGTCACTGATGTGTTCTGCTGAATAAACACTCTCCTGTAATATCAACTCTTCTTGTAAGTAGTGACATTTGAACGCTCGGAACATTCTACAACCTATGTGCCTTTCATCTTCTGCTGTGCGGCACCTTACATGGGTCTTCCACGGTTATCCCTGGAAGTAGCTTGTACCCCGAGGCAGAGGTGCAGAGCCAGCAACCCACCTTGCAGACTGCCTTCCCGGTGTGTCCGTCCTGCCACGAGAAGTGGCTGATCCTGCCAGCTCTGGATGTGTGGGAAACACTGCCTGCTTGGCATGTTAGAAATGCTTCTCTAGACCTGGGCTGGGTTTAATCCCCAGCACTGAATAAACCAGGCGTGGTACAGCTCACCAATCAATCATCCCAGCACTGGGGAGGTAGGCAGGCAGGAAGATCCGAAGTTCAAGGTCATCCTGGTCCACTCTGGACTACCTGAGACCATGAATCAGAAACTAACTATTTTTTAGAGAAAAGAGACAGTACTTCTGGTACATAGTCCTGTTGGGGGCCCAGATGGAAGGGCCTGCCGCCCGCCACTGCACACACCCTCTCATAGCCATAAGCTAGCAGGGATGAGGACAGTCACCTCGACCTACAGCATCTGCTTTTCTCAGCACACGGGGTGTGACAGTGCCGATGCCTGGAGTGAGTTAGAGCACAGAGAGGGCTAAGGTAGGTGACACACAAGCAGCATGGCACCGACCCTACTGTTTCTGTGTCCCTTGGTAACCCACTGAACATGCTCTTCTGCCATGTACTCTAGCGGACAACAGCTCTGAAGGAAAAGGTATCAGGTCTGCCGGAAATCAGGCTATACCTGCAGCTGTGTTCCCGTGGGGGATGGCTTCCCTGCGGGATGCAGCAATCCTGCTCCTCTCTGAGAGCCATTACAGCCCAGCTCTTCTCCACTCTGCGGAGAGTTTCCCAGCAGAGATGCCCATTGCTTCTCTGCTCCACTCCAGCAAAAGAAGGTCTTCACCCAAAACTCATTCAAGAGATTTATTGAGGGAGAGGGGTCCAGGAGTGGCTGGAGTCTCCAGGAGTCCAGGAGTCTGAATAGGCACAGGGTTTATGTAGAGCTTCTTAGGGGCAGAGTTTTTCCAGGAAGGAAATTTTCAGGGTGGGAATTGGTCAGATGTCCATCCTGACCTTGGAAAAGCTCAGAGATTGGCTGGATTTCATGCTCAGACATTGGTTGGTTTTCCTGCTCAGGTGATTGGTTGGTTTTATGCTTAGGGGCACAGTGTGTTTCTTTGGCTCTGGTTTCAGGGCAAAAATGTGTTTCTTTTATGGACTCTAGTTTCAGGGTCAGGGTGTATTTCTTTGGCTGGCCCTTTTACCCTAGAGACAGGCATACTGGAGCTCCTGAGTTGACAGTGTTTATCTAGGAGCTCTATTGCATCCCACGGCAGCACCGTGATGAAGATTTGGTGGAAAAGATGTCAGGAGGCTGGCATGAGCTGGCAACACTCACCGAACAGCTTTTAGGATTAAAACAAATGAAACAGAAGGGGAAGAGAGGGAGGAAGTAAAGAAGGAAGGTGGCACAAGGAGGGATGGGTGAATGTAGGGTCCTAGAGTGCACAGTCACTGTGCAACTTCTCCTTCTTTGCAGTTGAAATCACCATGAAAATCACTAGCAGGGTCATGGCTGGGGGGAGTTATGTTACGTGAGATCAGCTCTATACAGAAAGACTAGTGTCACACATTTGCATATAGCCGATAAAATATGTCAAAAAAAAAAAAAGAGTACAATAGGGCCTCTGTGGTAGGGAGTTGGGGAGAGATATGGACATGGTGTCCCACATGATCAGAAAGGTGAGGAAACACAGAGGCCACTTCATAGCAGCTAGCTATGATTCAGGAATGATCTAGAAGAGGTTCTCAGAGTCCCCAACACAAAGCAGTGACCGATGTTAAGGAGGTGGACGTGTTCATTATTTTCACGGGGCCATTTCATACCGAGGACATGCTAGACCCCAAAATGCAATTATGGTGTGTCAATTTCAAGTGTTATAAATAAATAATTTAAATTTAAAAATACCATTGGTCAGATGTGGGGGCTGAGGCAGAAAACTGCTGAGAATTCAAGGCCAGCCTGAGCTACATAGTAGCAAGATCTTTTCTCAAAAGCGAAAACAACATAATTGTTGAGTAAACTTCTTTCAACCACGGTTTCATTTCCCACATGGCCACACCCATATTTGTTTGTTTTCCCTTGAGATCTGTCACCCTTGACAGACTTTCAATTGGTATGGCATGGTGACCCTTTACAGTTTGGCATCTTCCCGGAGACCACGGCTGCTCTGGGGGCTTCATCCCACTTCTGTCCTGGCCAGGTGGCAGGTACCACACATACATGGAGCAGAGCGTTCCCCCACAGCCTGTCAGCACCTCAGGGTTAGCAGCTCCAAAGCCAATGGCATCGCTCACCTCATCAAACACAAGTTCCGGGCCTGGGAAGACGGTCACTGGCTAAGAGCATATCTTAGGATCAGAGTTTGGTTTCCAGCACCCATGTCAGATGACGACAATCACCTGCCACTCCAGCTCCAGGGGATCTGATACCCTCTTCTAGCCTCCCTCATCACCTACACACACACACACACACACACACACACACACACACACACACACACACACCACGCACACAATTTTAAAAATTTAAAACCTAAGTCCTTCCAAGCAACCCAAGGCCAGCATCACCCGGCCCTCTGCACACAGAACTAAGACCACAGCCTCCTGGCTCCCCTTCTCTGCCTAACAGGAGGTGAAATGGCTGCTCTTACCTCTAGTTACACCACCATGACTCGGCCTGAAGCCACCTCCAGAAGCCCCTAGCCTGTCTGAATCTCGTCAGTGCAGTTACCGACCCTGCTGAGTGCCAAGCCTGTGCCACAAGCACCTGCAATCCGGGTGGCTTGCACCAGTTTCCTCTTAGGAATCCAAATGTCTCAGGGTGGCTCAGGCCTGACATTCCCAGCACTCAGAGGCTGAGGCTGGAGGGAAGTTTGCAAACTGGTGGCCAGCCTAGACTACATCACAAGACCCAGCCTCGAAATGCAAAACAGAATAGAAAAAGCATTGAAATTAAAATCATTCCCGCCTTGGGCTGGTAAGATGGTTCAGCAGGCAAAGGTGCTCGCTGCCAAGCCTGATGCCCTGGGCGGAAGGAGAAAACTGATTCTTGCAAGTTGTCCTCTGACCTCTACACCCATGTAATGGCATGCACAAATGTGCATGTGCCAGCACACAATAAAAAATAAAGCCTCTAAAAACCCAGTAAGCGGGACTTTCCAAAACAAACTAAACTCTCCACCCAGAGCCAAGGTGGCTCAGAGCTCACAGTGCTGCTTCGCTGCGCCCCCCCCACTCCTCAAGGTCATCAATATATTCACTCTTTGGGTGCACTCAGAGCTGCTAAGCATTGTGGGAGACTCTCCTGCTCTATTGTTAAAGTTCAGGCCGGTGCTTCATTCCAGCTATTGATCAGACAGAACCCCTTCCCCCCAGAGGTCTCTTGTGGGTTCCCATAGCCTGAGCCTGCCACCCTGAGGTCTCTTCAGAGCAGGGGGTCTTGAGCAAACCATGTCTCCTAGGTAGTCATTGTGTGTGGACCATTCATGTTATGCTGGCTCTGAGGCCTCCAGTTGAAAGAGAGTTGTCTTCAGAAGCAACAATACACAGCTCTTAATGGGTCATCTAGGTCAGGGGGGAAAGGAGATTTGATTGACACCGATTTTATTGCCAAGGAGTAAAAAGAAACCACATTCCAGGAAGGGCCAAGGTCTGGACAGGAGCACTGTGAGCAAGCGCCCTCTGCTGCCTACGGTAAGCCCTGCAGGCTGTGAGGGCAAATGATAACAGGGACCACACAATCCCACCTCTTGCACCGAGAAAGCCAAACGCAAGGCTGGAAACAGCTTCCATGGCAGAAACAGGATCACTCACCCTGTTGGCTAGTCTTTGTTTTGTCAGCTTGACACACCTTGGAAGAGGGGACCTCAACTGAGGAACTGCTTCCATCAAATTGGCCTGTGGTCCTGTCTGTGGGACATTTTCTTGACTACTAATTGATGGAGGACCCCGTCCACTGTGGGCGGCATCATCCCCAGGCAGATGGGTCTGGATTGTGTAAGAAAGGGAGCTGACAGCCTGTGAGCAAGGCAGAAAGCAGAGAACCCATGGTTTTAGCTTCAAGCTCCTGCCTTGAGCTTCTGCCTCGGCTTCCCTAGGTGATTTCTGTAACCCGTATCCCCACACCCCATTGCATTTTGTCAGTGTTTGGACACAGCAACAGAAAGCAAACAAGGTCATTCACCATCCGTTCTATGTTTTATACATATTGAAGAGTCCAAAGGCTCCCCACACCGTGATAAGATGAAAACTGAAAATAGACCTACTGTGTGTCTGAGGCACACCAAACTCCCAGATAGTTTTCCCAAAGGACTCTAAGTCAGTACATCACAGAGACACCTGCGTGCCCAGTTCACTGCAGCACCATACACGGTGGCTGAGCTATGAGGCCCACCAGGGTGTCTGTCAACAGAGGACTGTGTGAGGGAGATGTGTGATGGATATCACATATATGCCTCAGGGTCAAATGGTGGAAGCCCACGAGGGACCTCAAGGAGGAAAGGGTTCTGTCTGACCAATAGTCGGAGTGAAACAATGGTCTTGGCCTTAATAATAGAGCAGGATCTCCCCGGATGCTTAGTAGCTCTGTATGAGCCTGAGGAGCAGCAAATATATACATATATATGCATATATGTGTTTGTGTGTATATATATGCATATATATGTGTGTATGTATGTATGTATGTGTATATATATATATATATATATATATATATATATATATATATAGAGAGAGAGAGAGAGAGAGAGAGAGAGAGAGAGAGAGAAAGAGAGAGAGGATTTTTTTTCAGCCATAAAGTCTAGTTGTATCATTTGTAGGAAAATGGCTGCAGCTGGTGATAATCATATTAAATAAATTGAGTCAGACTCAGAAAGACAAATACGGGAACTGGGGAAGTGGCTCAGTGGTTAGGAGCACCGGCTACTTCTGCAGAGGACCCAGGTTTGACTCCCAGCACCCACATGATAGTTCACCACTATCTCTAACTCCATTTCCAGGGGATCCAACACCCTCTCCTGGTCTCTGTAGGCACTGTATACAAGTAGTGTACATGCACATAAAAATAATTTTTTAAAGAGAGACAAATATTGCTGGGTAGTAGTGGCACATGCCTTTAATCCCAGCACTTGGGAGGCAGAGGCAGGCGGATTTCTTTGAGTTCGAGGCCAGTCTGGTCTACAAGAGCTAGTTCCAGGACAGACTCCAAAGCTACAGAGAAACCCTGTCTAAAAAATTAAAAAAGTAGCCGGGCGATGGTGGCGCATGCCTTTAATCCCAGCACTCGGGAGGCAGAGGCAGGCGGATCTCTGTGAGTTCGAGACCAGCCTGGTCTACAGAGCTAGTTCCAGGACAGGCTCCAAAGCCACAGAGAAACCCTGTCTCGAAAAACCAAAAAAAAAAAAAAAAAAATTAAAAAAATTAAAAAATTTAAAAAGTATTTTTTAAAAGATAGAAATGTCAAACACCTTGATCCAATCATTGCTTGCTGTATTGCGTGTAATAAAATATTTCAAGGTATCCCATAAACATACAATACAGTTAATACACATTGATTGAACACTTTAAAAATGTTTAACAGAAGATGCTAACGACTCTGATTTGATCATATCACACTGTATACATAAATGACTATGATTTGGACTCAAATATGTACAGAAAGAGGCTGAAGAGATGGCTCGATGGTTAAGAGTACTGGCTACTCTTCCAGAGGACCCCACTTTGATTCCCTGTACCATATGGTGGTCACAATCTCCTGTAACTCTCATCCCAGAGGATCCAACACCATCTTTTGTTTTTCATGGGCACCAGGCACACACACGGTGCACAAACATACATGTAGGCAAAACACTCATAAAAAATAAACTCTACTCAGCAAGCATCATCATAATTTAAGAATTCTGAGGCGCGACCTTAGGGAATAGCAAGCCTGCGGCAGAACGGACCATCCCAGGGCAGCCATTGCTTTACTGGAGGTCCCTCTCAACCATCTCCAGAACCCGGATGACATCCTGGTCCTTCTGGCCCAGCCTCCAGCAAATTCCAACCTGCTTCCTGCCTCACCTGTCAGGGGTTGCAAGTGGACAGCAGCATGCTGTCGTTTGTGTTTGGCTTCTGTCACTGGAGGTCCACTGCATGGTGAAGTGGGTCCATGGCCTGCTACCCCATGCTGCTGAGGGGCACTCCCTGTGGGGCTAGTCATATCCTGTCACCGGTGAGGGCCGTCGGAGTTGCTCTCCATTACTTGAGGAATGCTTCTGGAGTCACTGTATGAATGAATGATTTTGTGCTCTTGGGCAAACACCTAAGTGTGAAATTTCTGGGTCAGAAGACAACTTGACTTCTTTTTTAAAAGATTTTATTTCTTATTTAATGTGTAGAAGTTTATCTGCATGTATGTATGTCACATGTATGCCTGATGTCCAGGAAGGCCAAAAGGAAGAATTGGATTCCCTTGAACTGGAGTTACCAACAGTCCTCTGGAAGAGCAGCCAGTGCTCTTAACCATTGAGCCATCTCTCTTCTAGCACTTCTAAAGAAATCACCAAGCTCTTTTATGCAACTCCTGCCCTGCAAACCGTTCCACTGTTGGAGCGCAGGCTTCCTCTGTCTTCCCCCACTTACCTGCATGGCCAGGGAATTCTTGCCTTTTACCTTGCTGTGGTCCTGTTATGAAGCAACCCCCAAAAGGCTCATGTTCAGTCTCAATCGAGAGGTGATCAGAGTGCTAGCTTTATCAGTGGGCTCCTGGGAGAAAGGGAGCCTGTCTCAGTTACTTTTCTATTGCTGTTAGGAACACTATGGCCACAAGCAACGTGGGGGAGAAAGGACTCGCTTCAGCTTAGAGCTCACAGTCCATCTCTGAGCGAAGCCAGGGTAGGAACCCCGGGAAGGAACCTGGAGGGATGAACTGAAGCAGAGAGGTGCTGCTTACTGGCTTTCTCCCAATGGTTCATTCACCAAGGACCACCAGCCAAGAGGTGGCACCAGTCCAGGGGTGCTACCACCCACGGTGAACTGGATCCTCCTCCATCAATCATCAGTTAAGGAAATGATCCACAGGCTAATCTTACTGAGGTATTTTCTCAATTAAGGTTCCTTCCTCTCAGATGATCCTAGCGTGTGTCAAATGGACAAAACAAACAAACAAACAAACAAAAAACAACTATCACAAGGTCTCGGAGGGATGTGTCTCTGGAAGGTCTATTTTGTCCCTGGTCCTTGCTTCTGTGTCTCTTGCTTCCTGCCTGTCATAAAGTAAAGAGCCTCTGCCACAGTCCCTGTCCTTACCTCTCTGCCAAAGCAATGGAGCCATTTACCACAGTCAAAACCTCAGAAACTGGGAGCCAAAATAGGCCCTTCCTTAGCTGTTTCCCCGAACAGCTAAGTGGGGGGGAACCCCTTTAAAACACACCTCTTCTAGACAGAACTAATTTCACTGCCCTTTCCCCATTCTGGATTCCAAAGTCCCAGTTAAAGGGCGCCTCCATACTTGCCCACACTTGAACAAAAGAGTCGAGTCAGTATGTGAAATCAGCTGTAGCATTTAAATGCAAGGACATGGGCCGGCACTGCAGATGGTGACTCCTGTTCTGAGTCTTCATTATTTGTATATGTATGTATTATTTTACACGTACATACGTATATCTAGCTTTTTTGTTTGTTTGTTTGTTTTTTTGTTTTTGGTTTTTCGAGACAGGGTTTCTCTATGGCTTTGGAGCCTGTCCTGGAACTAGCTCTGTAGACCAGGCTCATCTCGAACTCACAGAGATCCGCCTGCCTCTGCCTCCCGAGTGCTGGGATTAAAGGCGTGCGTCACCATCGCCCGGCTATATCTAGCTTTTATATGTATGTATCATTCAGACAACTGTCTGCTTTTCTGTGATTCTGCCTTTGGCTTTAGTTGTATAGTTTTATTCCGGTCTTGAGACAGAAATGTGTTACTTGAACAGAGAAGTCAATGCAGCCAGCTGTGAGCAGTCACTGGGCAACTGCACTTCCGTGCACAGCAGGCACATCTGGGTGGAAGAGACTCAGAAGTGGGTCCCCAGTACTCTGCCCCAACCTCAGAGGACGCTCCACTGGTCTGTCCCACCAGCTGCAAGGCTGGTGGCTGGGAAGGTGTTGGGACCGTGAGACTCTAAAGCCAGCATGGGGGGGGCCCTATGGGGCTGTTTTATAAAGCATTAGAAAGACAAGGTGGGGTTAGGTCACTGTGGCCTAGCTTAACTCCAGCTGCTGGTACAGCACAGGCCCCCAACACACGTAGGGACCTATGCTTTACTGTGTCCATCTCTGGGCCCTAGTCCCACGTGGAACTTCTCCAGGGACTGGACCGAGGGTGAGAATCCACAGGATGTCAGGTTCCCTCCTCTCCCGTGTCCTCACACTCCCTCTAGTCAGGGTGAACACTGGGAAGACATAAAGAATGTCCGCTGACCTCAGATAGAGGAGACACCAAGAGACCCAAGGAAGGATTCCATCCAAGTCCCATTTGGTGAACCAATGAATTCATTGTGGTCACCTACAAGAGTCTTCATCACTATTGGGCAGCCTGCTGCATTAAGACTGGGTAAAAGCTGTACCATGGGACAGTCCCTGGACACCGTATGGGCAGTTACACTACCACAGAGCCCCAAGGTCCAGTCAGCCTGTGCGTAGCCCTCCAAAGCAATGGGCCTGACCAGCAGAAGTCCTGCGATCACCTCAGCGGCTCTGCTCCAGATGACGGCTGCCATGTCCTGCCTGGGAGACACAGCTACACGGCAGTTGTGTTTAGACTTACTTTGGTCTGTGGTTGGTTCATCTGAAGTGAGCAGACACCTGTTTGGGTCTCCTCAGAAAGCAGCACACCACAGGGCCTTCTCTAATGGAGAGCTCCCCAAAAGTCCTTCTAGAATGATGAGGCAGAAATATCTCGTTTGCTTCTCTGACTTTTTAATGTAAACACAAAATTTTTGAAGAAATTGTTGGAAAAAGTAACGAGACAATCTGTAAATGTATTTTTAAACAGGCTATGAAGTCAGCATAGAAATATATCCTGAGGGCTGACTTACTCACCCACACACCCCTGCTTCACTAAGAAAGCCAGAACCAGGCGCCCGCTTGGCCAGGAGGCCACCTGAGCACATCGTGAGGAGCACACTGCAGGCCAAGGACGTGGGCTAAACCTGAAGGAAACCTGCCACGAGGGCTGGGAACCTCGGTGGCACGCGGTGCTCTGCAGCCAAATCCAATGGCACTGGAGCAGAGAGGGCAGGAGCTCCACAGACACAGCTCCATCTTCAGAGCTTTCGGGGAGCTTCCAGGCAGGAGTGTCTCCACTGCAGGCCAGCCTCCTGCAGTAGCTCTCGGCACTGAGGAGGCAAATGAGTGACACTCGCCACTGTAAGGGTGGTAGTTTCTAAAGAGCTCAGTACATCCCACGAGTGCTGTCCGAACCAGCATGGCTACATCAGATCCAGACAAACGAGCATGGGCAGAGTGAGCATCCACACACACACAGTCGGCAGTCGGCGGAGTTCACTGCGCTTGGCGCCCTTCACATCCCAAATCAGCTGTCAGCACACAGATACGCAGTCACTGGGCCACCTGCTCACAAGTGGAAAGCAGCCTGCATCTTCATCCCATCTCTCGCAGTTTCCTAGGAACTCTGGGCATCAGTGGGGGCGCAGCTGAGAACCTGGTCCTTCAGGTGCTGTCCAAGAATGGCTTCGCAACTGGGACTACTCCTGTGAGGTCAGTGAGCACCAAGTCCTGCTTCCACCATCGTCTTGCCTTGAGACTCCACCAGCACCAGTGAACGGGCAAAGGGTGACGTGAGCACAGCGCATGGCTGTGTCCCCTCCATAGTGAAGCAGGCAGAAGTGAGCTAAAGGCAATCAAGACTTTTCCGACCCTTACACTTCCTAGGTCAGAGTCACCAGAAAGCACTGAGGGCTGCAAGGCCAGGTTTCAGTGACAGCCCTGTGCCTAGGGCCTGCCTGTTGTCCTTCTCAGGCAGTGTCTAGCTTAGAAAAGGGGGGGTTCAATGTTAATATATTAAGTAATTTAATTTATAGCTATTTAAAATTACAGATACCTTACAAAACAGTTCTGTGATGATTCTGCAAGCAAGACATGAACAGAAATCAGGCCCGGTGCAGTCTCTTCATTATCTGTCAGCTGAGAGAGCACAGAGCATGCCCTAATTAAACTGCACACATATTTTTAACACTGACATATTTTTTTTAAGTTGGATTTTTCAACCATTCCTATTTTAAGGCTACTGAGAGAAGGCCACCATTGTGAAATCTCTGTGGAGCCCTTCAGAGACCAAGGCTATCTGGGCTGGCACGTGGCATCCACTCAGCTCGTGGCATTTTCGTGGCTTGAACCTCTGTGGTGCTTTATTCTTCGCCTCCAATAAAAACCTCAGCACGCGACACTAGCCCTGGGTCTGAGAGCCACAGGTGGAAGGACAGGACACTGACTCTGCTGCAGGTGTGGTTGGAGTCTCTGAGGACAAAGAGCTCTTGGGGTGTGGTTGCTATGACAATGCTGTTGCTAGGATAATTCCAAGGATCACAAGCAAAGTGACTACACAAATGAGGATGAACATCACCTTCTGCAAGAAAAGAGACAGGAATCTACAGTGCAGAGAAAATAGCCTGCAGCCTAAAACAATTGTCTATCATTGGGAAACACGCTCTAGGTGAGAGAGGAGGGAACCTTTCTAGACAGGGCCCAGCTGTCTGGTATCGATTTATAAATAAATGAATGAGCATGCATGTGTGTTTTATCTGCAGGCATGACAGCAATGTGCAGCTAGCCCAGGCAGAGGATCACACCTGATTTCCAGGGTACCCACAGAAAGCAAGCACCTCCCTGACCATGCTGAGAGCCACCGTCGGACCTTTGTGAACATATCCGACTGACTCATTGTGCTACAGGGGGAAAGTGCATGCTTCTACAAAGTCTGATGAAAATACTGAAAATACTCAATTTTTTAGCATAGAAAAAACAATGTCATCTTTTTCAGTAGACTAAGAAGATGGTATCAGGAAAGATATATAACCCTCCTTTCCAACAGACATGGGGCTGCAAATCCTTCTCATCCCAGGAAGGATGCTCTCTGTGCAACCTCACGGTCTGCACTGACCACAAGGGCACTGCTCCTACCAATGGCAACCATACCCGACAGGTGCTCAAATCACGAGAAAAACATCATGGGGAAAAAGCCGTGAGGAACTGGAGCATGGGAGAGCCTTTCTGCCACTGTGAAAATTACTCTTAAGCACCACCCGAGTGTCCAGTGTTCACAAGGGTGACTTTGCAGTGGGGGATCCCCAGGATGCAGGGCGGGTAAGGCCCATGAGTGATAAGACTGTCCACAGTGACTGTACGACACTTGTGGTAATTAAATATCAGGGTTTTCATTTTAGTGGGGGTCTGCTGCCAAGTAGGGACCTGAGAGGAGTTTGGTCTGGGCTGTGTCCATAGCTTAAGCTCCATTCTCAGTTCCATGGTGAACAGAGCAGTGAAGGGCATTTTACAGTCATTTTCATTGTTGCCGCTGTTCTAAAAGTTACACCAAAACTACACCGCAGCATCTGTATTGGTTTTCACTGGGGACAGGCTCTGGGGGCAGTGGCCTCCCAGCCTGTGTCTGCTCAGCAAACAGAGGCCACTAAGACCTGAACCGAGCACTCAGCGAACAAGCCCCGTGACTTTTAAGTATATTAACACTGGGCAAACACACCACTGGCTGATTGAAAAGGTTAATAAGTAAATTAGTTGATTAGTCACTTACTGCCACCCTGAGGGAGAGGCAAGCACCCAGCGCCATCTACGCAATCATTTGCCAACCGACAAGCCAATGATTAGAGCCAGGACAGCAATGACAGCCACCACCACAGCAGCAATTATCCACTTTTTCTGTCAAAGAAAAGCAGGCTGATTATACCACAATGATTGTGCACTGCCAGTCAGGGGCATCCTTCGCTGGGAGTAAGACGATTGCCAGCACTCATTTTGAACCCTAACTTAACAGGCCCTCTCCTGACGCCTACAGCAGTCAGTCTTCCCAGAGTGGCCTGATCCTCAGGCCTCCAGAGTCAGGCAGTCCTCTGTAACCTGGTAACAATAGCTTTCTCCTGAGCACGTGACAGGCTCATACTGGATTCCGCTGGACTGAAACATGGAACACTTTCCCAGGAGTCCCGAAAGTCAGAGTTCTGACAGGGGAACCCAGCCCACTTCTGCTTCCCACCCGTAGTAGGCACTGATGCCCTCTGCGGGCCCTCGGCTGTCCTGGAAGAGCTCGCATGCCCATGTGGTGCGCTGACGTGTTGCCAAGCAGACATCATCTTTGGCACCTCTGTAGGCAGCAACACGGAACCTCATGGAACCCCCTCAAGCTAGCAGAGTACATCCAGACTCTGCACCAGTTACATTCCCTTGGGACAGTCTGGGTACAAGACAGAAGCCTAAGCAAAGGGACATCTGCCTCCCAGGGCTCCTACGCAAGACATCAGGTCCACCCATAGGTTCAGACAGCCAGTCACCTTACGGAGTGAACAGCTGTCACATACAATGTGTCACCAATTTAAGTGAAACCCAAATCCCACCACCTTGTCATCCCCCGCCCAGATGATGGCAAAAGGGAACAGAATTCAAAAGAGGCAAGTCAGTCCTGACTTGAGGTGCTAAAGGGTTTAAATTACTTACAACACTAAATAGTTATATATATAAAAAAATCAACTTAGGAATTTTTAGCGAAAAGAATTATTTTGATTTTTAAAATAAAACATGTATTTAAGGCATTTCACTTCTTCCATGGCTAGAGACCAAGAGAAGAGAAAGCAAAGGAGGGCTCAGTCCTCAGAGCACAACTCACCCGCCTGGCTTTGCTCTGATATTTGATGGCTTTCTTGGTTTCTTCCTTGGCATGTTCGATGTAGTCGGCAGCATTCATCACATTTCTCTCGATGTTGTTGACCATTTCACCCTGCAAAAAACTGTCAAGCTCAGCAAACGTCAAGTCGCTCGCTCTCTCATGTCTCCCGAGACAGCTCCCATGTAAGCCCAGCACGAGAGGGATAGAGACAGGATCCCTCACAGTTACAAAGTGGTGCAGACACGCCAGCAAACGCAACCCAGTTCCTGTTTCAGGAGCAGCTGAAAGGGGCGGTGGCAGCAAGGACAGGTGAATGATGACCTGACATGTCTTCACAGATGAAGGTGGACTATCCACAGATGAGCAATGACCTGATATCTTCACAGACACAGTGAAGGGAGGGCTGCAAGCTCAGGTTAGTCTCATGTTTTACCCTCAGTAAAACATTCCACACACAAAGGATGATGTCTTTTCTAACAGGCAGAAACCCACCACTGCTTATCTTTACAATATCAGCAAACTAAGTACAGCCTCCGGGTGACAATGAACTGATGATCAAAGATGACAATGGGAGGAGAGTCTACAGCACGTTGTGGGGAGGTGCATTACCTGGGTCCTGTCCGGGAGGAGACAGAGTCTGCAGCAGCCAATAGCAAAGCATTGGAGAAGGATGGACAGGTGACTATCATTCACAAGCAAATGCACTAGCAAGTCCTGATTCTGTGTTTCTGTGTTACCAACCTAACACAACGACAGACGTCTAAAAGGTAACAGGAAGTGAGGCCACCTATGGTGGCTTGTCCTAATGAAGCTTCCCACCACACATGAGGTATGGAGTGATTATAACTAAAGCCTGAGCCGTACAAAGCTTTGGGATTTCAAAATCGATCTACCATCACACAACTACTTCCCTCTGAGCCCGAAAGTCACCAGATGCCCCACTCCGCAGTTCTTAGACTAAGTGGCAACTGGTCCATCCCAGGTCAAAGAAAACCACACGTGTCCATTCCTGACCATCAATGCTAATCCCGGCCCACAGATACCCACCCCAACCCACAGTGCCTACCCTTGCCTCTCCGTAACTGTTGGCATCCTCCATAGGTATCTGGTACGTGAGCTTTTTCACAGGTTTTTACGATGAAGTTTATCAAAATAAACACCATTCAAGGCATGTGGGGATGACCCTAAACCCTTGACATATCTAGGCATCAGAGAACATCACTAGCTATCAGCCAAGGAACCCTGACAGCTGCCTCAGAAAGGCGATGAGGAACAAAAGCTTGTCTCGCTGGAGGCCAGATACACCCTAGCCTGCCCCAGATGATCCTGAGGGATCTGAAAACCCTGGAACACTGGTTCAGTCTCTGTAGGTTCCCACTGCAACTGAGTCAGTATGGACACATCACCCACGCACACACAACTTGATGTTATACTTGCACACAATCTGGTCATCCCTGCCTGAGCTGCAGAGCAGGCAAGAACACCATAGAGTGAGGTGGGCTCTGGTCAGTCTCAGTGATTTTACCCTCAAGGTTAGTCTTTAAGCACTATCCTGATCCTTGTTTTGGTTTTTCGAGACAGGGTTTCTCTGTAGCTTTGGAGCCTGTCCTGGAACTCACTATGTAGACCAGGCTGGCCTCGAACTCAAAGACATGCGCCTGCCTCTGCCTCTCGAGTGCTGGGATTAAAGGTGTGTGTCACCAGAGCCTGGTGCTCAGTCATCCTTGTAGTCAACAGCCCCAAGAGGGGAAGACCAACGTCCCCACAGTCCTGCCAATTTCAGGGTGGTTGGCTTGGCCACCTCCTTCCTCTGTGAGCACTGTTATATGTAACTGAGGTCACATGATGTGTGTTCACATGTATTCGTATCCATGGCTGTAGTAAGGTTTCTGTATATCCTTTAATTTTAACCTAAAACCCACCACAGACATTTGAAGGTCTCATTATTCTCCAGCACCTGGTGCTGCCTGTGGCTCTCTACCTAAGCAGCTGGCCAGCGAGCATGGCTCCTGTAAATGACTAGTGGCCTACGGAGGAAGTGTACACTCAGGTTTCAGTTCAGCATTCACCACAAACAACTCCTGACTTGAGACTGGATACCTAGCCCTGGCTTCCCTGGCCAGAGCATGGGGAAGATGCCTCATTACCTGGGTCTCCACAAACATGGCCATATCCATGAACATCTCGTGCAGCTCTCGGATGCTGGTCTCCAGCTTCATGATGTCTTTATGACGTGACTCGATCTCGTTGAGAGCTTGCCTAGTAATTTGTGAATCCGATATAATCTTCGGAAGGCAAAAGGAAAAGTATTACTAACTCCAGACTGGCTGGTAAGTTAAAGGCAAAAGTGCCTGTCTACATTAAGTGTGTTGATGTACGGCTGTGGCACTCACATCCGAGATGAAGATGGACGGCTTCCCGCTCTCCAGCATCTCCTCCAGCTCGTCGTCTGTGGTGGTCCTCCCAGCTGAGGGGCAATGGGAACTGCACTGAGGATGCAGCGTGGGACGCAGCCAGGGATAGTCAACTAAGGGATCACTAAGCTCTGACTGAGCCATTAGCCTCGTCCACAGAGTTTCCCTGCCCTTTCTAAGATCCCTTCTTGGGCAGGCAAATGTGGCGGAAATGTGACTGCGATGTGTCACAAACCCGCCCTGGTACTACAGAGAAGCAGTCATGCCTCTCCTACAGGTTCACCACAGGCTTCGGGCCAGAAGCAGCTAGCCTGAAGGTGGCATGTGACAACGGGATGAACAAACACATGGGAGGTCATCTCCTAGCCAGGCACGAGGGGCTGCAGTACACAGAAGCGCCTCAAACTTTGCAGATGTGACTGACGTACTAGCGCCAGCAGCTATGAGCAACTCAGCACCGGCTCCCCACTCCCAACTCTGAACACATCTAGCTGACACTAGGCCTAGGCATTAGAAAAGGGTTTCCGGTTTATGGTGCAGCTGAAGGTGTGAAGGATCCTTGAAGAGTGTCTGCCACACTCTTCCTACTCACTGATCTCTAGCTGGCGCTGGATGCGGCCTTTGCTTCGCTCCCGAAAGAGGATCTGCGCTTCGTTGTATTCTGTCATGACGTCCACAAATTTCCGTGACAGCACTGAGTGCTAGAACATGGAAAACACGGTGTTAGTGTATGAGAGCCATTCCTTCCTTTGCAAGAGGTAAAACCTATGACTGGAAAGCTCAGACCGTTATTCTCTTTCAGTAGAAAGTAAGAGCAAAAGCAGCAATGGAAGCTGTATGACCTGAGGTCACCAGGCCGTAGTAACACACACCTATAATCCCAGCACTCAGGAGGGAGAGGCAGGCAGATCTCTGCATTTAAGGTCAGCCTGGTCTACACAGTGAGCTCCAGGCCAACTAGGACTACATAGTGAGACTATGTCTCAAAAAATCAAAACAAAATGCCACCAACAACACCAACAAATAATCTGGGGCCTACAGCAGTCAGCTGACTTCTGGAGGTGAGCATTATGGGAAGCTGAATCCAGCTGGCAGGCACATGGACTGCCTTGAGCTGGCAGGCTTGTTCACACAGCACTGAACTTCCCAGGTCTCAACCATAAACCCCAAACAGTTAAGACCAAACCACTAACATCCAGATGATTCAGCTGGTCCCCTGCTCTGCAGCATAGACCATGTGGGTTTCTGAGGTGTCACTTCACAGTGAAGAGATGCAACCATGTGCAGACAGACAGTGAGGGAGGGCAGACGTGACAAAAAGATGCAACAGCTGGGCTCAGATGTGGCTCAGTGACAGAGCTCTTGCTGAGCACATGCAGGGCACCAGATTCAATTCCCAGCACAATAAACAAATGGAATTGCTTTGGATTTGGACAAAGGGAGATGCTGTTCTTCCACATCGCTTCAGTCTAACTGAGGCTAGAAGGCTGACCTGGGTCCTTCGTATCCGCAGGTCCACTGACGTTCGGTTCCCACTCTCGTCCTGATCACAACTCTGCTCGATAGCTAGAAGGAAGCAGGGCAGAGTCACCCAGGTATGACAGCAGTCTCAGGATGGCCTCAATTTTCCCCATAAAATGAAAGAACAGGTGATATCTTAAAATAATCCTCTAAAGCAGTGGTTCTCAACCTTCCTAATGCTGAGACCCTTTAATACAGTTCCTCATGTTGTGCTGACCCCAACCATAACATCATTTTCGTATTGCTTCATAACTACAATTTTGCTACTGTTGTGAATTGTAATGTAAATACCTGATATGCAGGCTATCTAATATGTGACCCCTATGAAAGGGTTATCTGACCCCCAAAGAGGTCAAGACCCACAGGTTGAGAACCACTGTTCTAGTTACCAAAAGAAATGTTTATAGCACTGAACATATATGTATTCAATGACAGACATGTAGACAGACATGCAACAAACTTGTGTCTACACACACTAACACCCATGTAAACACATATATACAAATACCAACATACAAGTATGCACATACTTGCATACATAAATGTAGGCATACATACCAAAATCATAAATACATGTATATAGAAAAATGCATAAAAAACCAAACACATACACAAATATGCACACAGGTGTGTGATTGTACATGGGCCTTGTGTGTTTGTATTTATGCATTTGTATGTTTGTGTTCGTATGTATGTGTTTGTATATCCATGTTTGTCTCTGCTGCTCTGGCTGTTTGCATGTATGTGCATCTGTGTTTGTAAGTATTTGGTGTGTGTATTTGGGGTGCGCCAGGTGTCTTTAAACACCCAGTCACTGTAATGAGTCTGAATTAGATACTGAGTGGTTGTATTCTTGGGAACAACATTGTTTTTAAGATGCACACTCTCAGGGTCCACCTTGAGATCAGTGGGGAGTACACTAGGACCTGGGCAACATGTCTGCCACCATGAAGTTGCTGTCCCTGAGAAGAGGGTGTGACATGCAGAGATGAGATTTGCTCCTTTTGATGTGTCTCTGTGAGTTAAACACGTCCTCCTCACAGATCAAGGAAGGCAACTTCTATTTAAGTACTGTGCAGAAAGCCACAACCCTCACCCAGGCCAGGTGTCATGCTGAACTCAGAGCCCCATGTCTCAGCTGGGCTCCTGGCAGCTGGGAAGCTTATTTCAGCCAAGAGACCCATTTGAGAGCTTTGGGACTCAATATAAATGCTATTCCCCCTTTCTCTGTCACCACCAGAGCCACAATGAGATACAGCATGAAAACCAGAGACCCAGATACACATATCCAGTCTACTTAGATGTAATCTTAACTTTCATGTTGGTAAATGTAAGGTACCAACATCCACACCCCACCAGCACCCAAGAAGGCAAACTTACACTTCAGCTTGCCTCGGATCCAGTTAGCGGTTTTCTTGATCTCTTTGTTCAGGTCTTCAAGATCTTCTTTTATTTCTTTAAAAAGTTCAAATAAAGCATCTGAGCTGGAACACTCAACTCCTGCACATCCACTCATGAAGACCAAGCACAGATGCATCCAGCCTTCTTCTCAAGTGTGCTACCCCCAGCTACCACTGCCATGCCCAGACCAGCTCCTGGCATACCCTGAACTGTACCATCAGATGCAGTTGGTGGGAGCCACAGTTGCAGGCTCACCAGGACAAGGGGTGCACACAGCACAGCCTGGAAGAGATCTGCCCAGGCACCAGAGGTCTCTCCTGCTATTACCATCTTCCCAGTCCTTGTTGCTCCATCAGACAGCCCACACATGTTACTCTCCAGCCGACCTGGCTCTAGACCTGGAGAGCCAACCCTGATACCCAGCTAGTCTCAGGTGAAAGATCACCTGCTGCAGCGACCTGACAATGGCAGTCCCACAGCAATGCCTGAACCCCTAAAGCATCAAAGGAGGCTCTGGGGGCCCTCCCAGGATCTTTCTTGCAATCTGAAGTGAAGTCAGAAAAACACCCAAGGAGTTGAAGCACACTGAGGCCTGGCAGATGTGTGGGAGACCCTGCAAATCCCCAGTGTGACCAGAAACCAGAGACATTCTGAGGCTCCCCAGAAGGAAGACAGGCAGATTGGCTCCTTTGGGGCAGCAGAGTGACCAAAGGTCAGTGAACTATTCTAAAAGCAAGTGTGTAGAAGCGACCAGACACTGCGGAAGGCTCCACAGGTCACACCTCATTTTCTGGCTTTTTCTATAAGTGGCAACCAACGCTGAAAGTTTCTAAACAAAGGCATTCAACGTTTCTAAGAGCTAGCATTTAGAAAAATATTCTGATACCCTAAGGCACAGGAAAGTGGAAATGTGTCCAAGCACAGACCCCGCTCTGTGAGCCCATGCCACACAGTGACCTCCAGACTTACAGTCCCCTCTCAGTTTTCATTACTAACCCAGCTCTGGCAAGCAACCACTGCCTACCAAATTAGCCTGTTGTTAATGTCCCCAAACACAAGAACCATCATCCCTCAACTGTGCACTCAGTGCAGACGACGAGCAAGTGTTCCTGCTGGAGTCCCACAGGGAACACTCACATATCCTTTGGTCCTCACCCGGCTGAACACTGACATTATTTCAGGAGTTTCCAAACCCCATAAAGGTGACCTGGAATGCCAAGGGGTCTGTGTGTGCTCATATGCATAGGCATGCTGCTCCATCTAAGGGGAATCTAGAGGACAGACAGGTGATGGACTCACTTCCTTCTGGGTTTGGGGCAGAAAGGATGATGCTGTGGTTCTTCTTTACGTCTTCCACGTGTTGAGCAATCCTGGCTATGCTGCTTCGAATCTCCTCCACCTAGGAGAGAGACACTATGGTAAGGTCAGAGTTCCACTGTTGTCCATCTCCCACAGAGGGATGCTGGAGAGGAAGTGCCATTTCTGTTGTCACTGTGATTATTACTTTTGTGTGAGTGTGTGTGTGATTATTACTTTAAAGGGGGGGTGCTCAGTAGGTGAAGGTGCTCACCACCAAACCTGACAGCCTGAGTTTGATCCCTGAGACCCATGGGGGAAGGAGAGAGCCAACTCCCAAAAGTTACCCTGCCTGTTATAGCACGCACATGAGTGGGTGTACATATACATATATACATACATACACACACACACACACACACACACACACAATTAAAATGTAGTAAGAATAGCAGTCTACCAATTCCTACTGTTAGGACTAAAGCAACATTTGCCAGCAAAACTATATGCTGTAAAATCCCTACACTTCAGCCCACACACCACCACCCACAGTGCTAAGTAGAGGCATATGACTCCAGATAGCAGAGCAGTCAGCAGCGAGCACCCCAAGCCCATGGATGGGAAAAGGCAAGGGAGCATCCTTCCATGAGGAAGCCTTGCCATGCAATGGCCTGCCCTTCCATCATCCTCCTGAATGCGTGTGTGGTGTAAGCAACTCACTGCAAGATCCTTTGGATGGACTTACATCTTCAAAAGTCTGTGGTCACTCAGTAATGGGGCCCTGAAGATATCCTGGTCCCTATAATTGTCATATTATATAGCCAAGGAGCCTATATAGATTCAACCAGGAATCTGGGATGAGGAGGCTAGTGGGGATATCCAGGTCGGACCCAGACAGAACCTGGCTCCAGAGGAAGCCACATGACACCGAGGCAGGAGGGGCACTGCCAGTCCCTCCTCCTTCCTTCACTTAGCCATCATATGCTGTGATCCATGGCCACACGCTGACATTACCTTCTGTGGCAAAAGACTTCACAGGTCTAAGACTTGAGCTGGGAAGCCACCCTGGATGTGATGGTTTGAATAAAAATGGTCCCCATGCAGTGGCATTGTTTGAAAGGATTAAGACTTGTGGCCTAGTTGGAGGAAGTGTATCTGTCACTAGGGTAAGCTTTGAGGTTTCAGAAGCTCAAGCCTGGTAGCTCACTCTCTCTTCCTGTTCTCCACAATCTACTCTCAGCTACCTCTCCAGCACCATGAGTGCCTCATGCCGCCATGCTTCCCGCCATGATGACAATGGACTAAACCCCTGATCCTGTAAACCAGTTGTTAGTTTTCAGGCATCTGTACTGGCCTGCCCTTGGGATTGTGAGAGGTTGTGTCTTCAGTTGTAGCCACTAAGAACACCTCCTGTGCACATTCGCTATGTTCCCTTTTAAAAAGGCCCTGTCCACCTCTCTTCTCTGTGTCTCTGTCCATCTCTCTCTCTCCTCTTTTCTCTTCTGCTGCTCCTGTTCCCAGAGGCTGGTCTCCCTGTTACCCTTCCCTCTTTTATGTTCCCTTTCCCCTAATAAAAACCCCTCCCCCGAGTTTTGTTGCATGGCATCTTGCTCTTATGCAATACTTTTTTCTATTACAACACCAGCGGGGCAGTGGTGGCACACACCTTTAATCCCAGCTGTGAGAAACCATCTGGAAAAAATTATAACAACAGCCCCAGTTAAATGTAAGGATTGCTGTGGTCATGGCGTCTCTTCACAGCAATGAAACCCTAACCAAGCTGTTAGATCACCTAACCAAGGTGATCTAGCTGTGCCTGCACAGCACAAACTGAGGAAATAATGTCAGGAAGGGAAGATGTGATGGTGAGAGCCGAGCACTGTGCTCTCAGAGGGAGGGGCTGCAAACCAAGAAAGCGGTCTCCAGGGCCCGAGTGCAGTCCTCATTCCTCTGCAGCATGATCGCAGCTTGATCTGAGCCTCTAACGCTCCCTAAAGACAGATAGCTCCGGAGCTACAAGATAGGATGTGCTGCTTATGGTCCCCAGTCTTCTGGTCACTTGTCACAGCAAAATAAGAAACACACATTTACATGCTTTTATGAAAAAGTACTTCCCTTTGGGGCTGGAGAGATGTCTCAGTGGTTAACAGCACTGGTTGCTGCTCCAGAGGACCTGGGTTCAATTCCCAGCACCCACATGGCAGCTCACAACCATTTGTAACTATAATTCTAGGAGACCCAGCACCTCTTCTGACCTCCATGGGCACTGCATGCATGTTATGCACAGACATATATGCAAACAAACCATCAATAAACATGCATTGTTTAAAATTTAATAAAAACAGATTATTTTAATGTTTTGGCTATCTTGCTATAGAGGCTGAAATCAAGGAATAGTGCTGGTTCCAGTTTAGAGATGACATTTCAATTTGCATTTGAAAGTGCCACTTTCAAGGTAACACTGATGGCCCATGTGTCAGAAAGTAAAGGGGAGAGCCCAGCTTAGAGAGTCCTTGCCTTCCCCTGACTTCACAGCAGCTGATGCCAGATTGGCTCTACCAGAAAAAGGCAGCCGTGGGCCCCAGTGCTCGCGCGCGGAGGAAGCTCCGCAGGAGGGTACATGGTGGTAGAGGTGCTGGTCCAGTCTGAGACTGAGAGCTGCCTTCCACAGGGCCTCTTCCACCCATTATAACCATCTTCTCTGGAAAGTTCTCTACTTGTCACCTTGCTTTACTAGTCTTTAACCACACCCTCCCAGGTGAGGAACAAATTCTGTCTTCTGTACCATTCTGTGTGATGTGTACTTCCCTCAAGGCTTCTTCTACCAGAGGCCTTATGATAACAAGCCTGATTGTTTCTCTGCCTAAGATGTCACTTCATTCACAGAAACAACTACAGAATAAAGTCTGTAACAAATGGGAGAAGCCAGATCAATACACTCGCAGTAACGGCTGGGGAATATTACTGTAAGATGTGTTACATTGTTTATGCTGTGGAACATTTGTTTTAAAGGTACAAAGATGTATTGCATTTGTTTAATTCTATGAAGTTGTGTTGTTTTCCCTGTCTAAAACATCTGATTGGTATAATAAGGAGATGAATGGTCAATAGCTTGCAGGAAAGGATGGGGGAGCTGGCAGGCAGAGAGAATAAATGGGAAGAGAAACTGGGAAGAAAGGATCAAGGAGAATGAGCAAGAACAAGGAGAGGAGGATGCTAGGAGCTAGCCATGGAGTAATAGTGAAAGTAAGATATACAGAAGTAAGAAAAGGAAAAAAGGGGGGCTGGAGAGATGGCTCAGTGGTTAAGAGCATTGCCTGCTCTTCCAAAGGTCCTGAGTTCAATTCCCGGCAACCACATGGTGGCTCACAACC
>NC_022010.1:19088374-19102012 GCF_000317375.1 Microtus ochrogaster
GAGGAGGAGCAGGAGGAGGAGGAGGAGGAGAAGAAGAAGAAGAACAACAACAACAACAACAACAAGGAGAAGAAAGATTGCTAGTCATATTGGTTTAATAAAAAATACTGACTGGCCAGTAGCCAGGCAGGAAATATAGGCGGGGCAACCAGACTAGGAGAATTCTAGGAAAAGGAAAGGCTCAGTCTGCAGTCACCACACAGACACAGAAAAAGCAAGATGAAAATCCTACACTGAGAAAAGGTACTAAACCACATGGCTAAATACAGACAAGAATTATGGGTTAATTTAAGCTGTAAGAGCTAGTTAATAATAAACCTGAACTAATAGGCCAAACAGTTTGTAATTAATATAAGCCTCTGTGTGTTTTGTTGGGACTGAATAGCTGCAGAACTAGGAAGAACAGAAACTTCCACCTACAAGCCTGGTCTACAGAGAGAGTTCCAGGACGGCCAAGACTGTTACACAGAGAAACCCTGTCTTAGAGGGAAAAAAAAAAAGAGAAAGGTAGCCGGGCGGTGGTGGCGGCGCATGCCTTTAATCCCAGCACTCGGGAGGCAGAGGCAGGAGGATCTCTGTGAGTTCGAGGCCAGCCTGGTCTACAAGAGCTAGTGCCAGGACAGGCTCCAAAGCTACAGAGAAACCCTGTCTCGAAAAACTTTAAAAAAAAGAAAGAAAGAAAGAAAGGAAGGAAGGAAGAAAGGAAGAAAGAAAGAAAGAAAGAAAGAAAGAAAGAAAGAAAGAAAGAAAGGAAGGTAAATGGGATAATTTAAGTTAAGAAAAGCTGGCTAGAAACAAGCCAAGCTAAGACTGGGCATTCATAAAAAAAAAAAAAAAAAAAAACAAAAAAAAAACAAAACAATAAGACTCTATGTGATTCATTTGGGAGCTGAGTGGTGGGCCCCAAAAAGAACAAAGAATTAAAAAAAAGGTCTCAGAGTACAAGTACCCTGCTCCACTTGTGGTCAACTACAACAACAAAAGTCGCCCCAGACATTGAGTTCAAAAAGCCAGAATTCTTGCTTCCAAGGAACCAAAGAGCCTGGGTTCCTAAGAAGTCACAAGTCATGTGGTGAGACCCTTTAAAAAGCCACTCCAGAGATATGGTTGGCTTCCCAAAGAAGGAAGTACTGCTTGGGACACTGCAGCTCCGAGTCACAGAAAGAGAGTGACAGAAAGAGAGCTCTGACCCACCCACCCAGGTACACTGGTTCTATGTCCCAAAGTGCCTCCAACCCTTGTGTATATCCAGCCTTCCCTTCCAGGTTGTCTGCATGCATAGTCACTTGAATCTGTCTTGATATTAGCTGTCAATAATGCTGAAAGTCCCAAAGAACTTACACATTCCAAACAACTTTAGCCAGGTGGTTGGTGGTGCACACCTTTAATCCCAGCACTCGGGAGGCAGAGGGAAGTGCATCTCTGTGTGTTCCAGGCCAGCCTGGTCTACAAAGTGAGTTCCAAGGCAGGTCCCAAAACTACAGAGAAACCTTATCTCAAAAAAAAAAAAAAAAAAAAATCAAAGTACTATAAAAACAGTCATGTTCAGGAGGCTGAGGCAGCAGGACGGCAGGGTCAAACGTTAAATAACCTGGGCCACACAGGGAGACATTACTCAAAACTTCAAAAGTCACATAGGTCATGATTAGGACATACTGAGGACCATGTGGCTAGCTGACTTCCCTGTGGGGGTGGCATGGAATGCAGATGGCACCAGTGGCACAACCTCTTGGTACCACAGTCAGGTATAAGGTCCGCCGTTAGCCACACGCAGTTCCAGGGTACATGGGCGTCCTGTTTTGCATATGACAGCAAACACTACTATAGTAAGGTAAAGTCTGAGGCTGCACTTCATTAAATGCTTACCTGATGGAAGAAATCATCCATGAAATGGTCCTTTTCAACAACGACGACACTAGTGTCTCCATCGTCGTTTTTCCTACACTGGAATAGAAAACATTTTCAAAGTGTCAGAGGCTGAACAGCAACTCGGGACCCAAAGCACCTCAGCTGTGCACTGGGTGCCAAGAGCAGCAGAGCAGCCGCATGCCACAGCCTGCAGCCATCTAATTCTGCAGCTTCTTCATTGTGACAGGTGACACCAATGGGAGAAGAAAACAAAGGCCAGATATCCGTGCAGGCACGTTCACGTTCATCTTAACCTCAGACAGGGCCACTCACAACAGGTTCGTCCCCAAGAGCCGACGTACTGTACATACACATCACACACATACAGAGTCATCTGGGTGATTGATTCTGGGCTCTGAGCTCACTAAGCAAGTACTCAGCACTGGACTACATCACCACCCCTGTAATATGTTCATGGTCTGTAAAGATGAAAAATGCTACTGGGGGTGGAAGCTGGAGAGATGGCTCAGTGGTTAAGAGCACTGGCTGATCTTCCAGAGGACCTGGGTTCGATTCCCAGCAACCACATGGTGACTCACAACTGTCTATAACTGTTGTCCCATGGATCTGATGTATTCTTCTGGTGTGCAGTCAACATGCAAACAAAAAACCCATATACATAAAATACATAGACAAATAAATCTTTTCTTAAGCCAGGCAATGATGGTGCATACCTTTAATAATCCTAGAACTCAGGAGGCAGAGGAAAGCAGGCTAGCCTGATCTACAGAGCAAGTTCCAGGATAGCCAGGGCTACACAGAGAAACCCTGTCTCCAAAAACAAAAAACAAAACAAAAAAAACACCATTTAAAAAAAAATGGGTTTGGTGGTGCACTCCTATAATCCCAGCACTTGAGAGGTGGAAGCAGAATGATCAGAAGTTCGGGGCCAACTTCCAGATCAGAAGGTCCAGGTCGACCTCTACTATATACTGAGTTCAAGGCCAGCCTGGAAAACAGGAGACCTTATCTGAAAACAAACCAAACTGCTGACAGCACTAGCTGACTTTTGTAGAGTGCACAGTAACTTCCAAGGTATGTCAGCTGACATCCTTACTTTCTAAGAGGAGAACGACCACAATATACTGTGTTTAATAACAAACACTCTGACAAGGAAAGAGGAGTTGGGGAAGAAGAGGGTCAAGTAACACTGGAGAAGATGACAGTGACATTACAGACACAGTTAGCAACAGCCTAACACAGGATCAAAGATACAGAACCAGGCACTTCCTATGCCGGCCGGACACATGGCCTTGGATCCTGAGGGTGCTGGATGATGACGAACTATAGCCCAGCTGCTGCTGCCTTTGAGGCCTGGGGGCTTGTGTCAGCACAGGATGCTAGAGAGATGCTGGGACTGCCTGCGTAGTAACCCACCTGGAAGCCTCCCTTCTAAACAGTCAAAGCCTCTAGCAGCACAGAAAACTCTAAATTAGCTGGAAGCAGCTTTTGTCAACAGCTCTAAATGTCCCCTCCCTTTCCCCTCCCCACCCCACCCCTAGAAGCTGGTCTCTAAATCCCCCAGCTGAGCCCAGCCAGCCAGCACAGGGGAGGGACTTGCTGAGCTCTCTCCCCCAGGGCAGCCCTGTGAGTCAGCACAGGCCTGTGAGTCCAGCCTCCCAGCCTCCCTCCCTGCAGTCAAGGCTGCCAAGGCACCCTAGGAACCTACATTCACTGCCTTTACCCCACAGGCCTGACACACAGCAGTACCCCCCCCCCTTACCACCCAGGTAAACTTGTAAACAAAATCCTACTACAATTCTCAGCTAAGAAAAATCTGTGAATTTAAGAAATGTGTTAAAGGGCTAGATGCTCTTCCAGAGGTCCAGAGTTCAATTCCCAGCAATCACATGGTGGCTCACAACCATCTGTAATGAGATCTGGCGACCTCCGCTGGCGTGTGGGCATACATGGAGGCAGAATGTTGTATACATAATAAATATTTTTTTAAAAAAAAGAAAGAAAGAAATGTGTTAAAGCTGAACAGTATGGTGCACGCCTTTAATCCCAGCACTCAGGAGGCAGAGGCAAGGATCTCTGAGTTCTAGGCCAACCTGGTCTACATGGTGAATTCCAGGCCGGTCAGGGTTACGTACAGAAATGCTATTCCCCCTTCAAAAAAAAAAATGAAAGAGAAAGAGAAATGTTATGAAAGCACAACAATTCTGCCTCTCTCCGTACCACCCGTGACTCCCTAAGGCCTGATCAGCTCTTCCCACACCGTATGCACCCTCTTTACTGCTGTCTGCGTGGATAAGATGGCCGCTTAGTTAAGGCTAGGAGTGTGGCTCTAAGATAGAGACAGGAGTATGAGAGGAACCTTTGTCACCAGGGAGATGAAACCACATAGCCAGGACCAGCTTAATAAAAAAAGGGACATCACCTAAGAGGATGCCTTACATATCCATGAAACCTAGCACAGCTCCCTTTGGCTTCTCGGGGCCACACACCTGCTCCTTCGGTGTGATTTCTCCCAGAGCCCAAGGCACACTGTTGGTCAACACACTGTTCTCTCAGATGTCTGGAATGAAGGACAGTGCTGAAGTATGATGTCCCAACAGCCCTAAGCAAGGGAACCACATTTGGGACAGGGGCGCTGACATGCCCAGTTAGGATGGCTCACTCTAGAGGAGGGTGGGCTACAATCGCTGAGATAATCACAGAGCAAGGAAGACAAGAGCAAAGCACAGGTTGGCACAGGGGATCTGCATGCTTGGGAATGGAGTGTCGAAGACCAGTGTCTCAGAATCTACAAGATGCAAAGAAAAATTTCAGCCATGGCTTTTGGAGGTGCTGACATCCTGATTTTACACCTGAAGCCTCAAATGCCTTTGAGAACTGGGGCAGGAGGATCTCAAATTTGATGCCAGGAAGTCTGGCAATAATGCCACATGCCTTTAATCCCAGCACTTGGGGGGCAGAGGAAGATAGATTTTTGTGAGTTCAAGGCCAGTCTGGTCTACATAGCAAGTTCTAAGACAAACAGGGCTACACAGAGGTCCTGTCTCAAATAAAAAACAACTTGAAGCCACCCTGTACAACCAACTCAGTGAGAACCTGCTTGAAAAAGAAAAACAAAAAACTGGTGTTGGTGGGACATGCCTATAATTCCAGCACTCAGGAAGCAGAGGTAGGAAGATCCTGAGTCTGGGGCCTGACTGGGCTTCATGGTTAACTCTAAGCCAACCTGGGATATACAGTAAGGCAAAGATAATAGAAGGAAGGAAGGGAGGGGGGGAGGGAGGGAGGGATGGACGAAGGAAGAAAGGAAGGAAAGAAGGCAAGCAGGCAGGTAACAGGAGGCAGAGAGGGAGGGGAAGGAAAAGGCTGCCTGAGGGTACCACATGCTGCCCTGGGGCAATGAGCACCTCAACTACCCTATACTGATAAATCCTCTCTGAGAATGAGCTGTAACCTGAAAATGTACCCAGCGTCTCAGAGGCACATACACTGGTGGCAGCAGTTAAAGAAAGGGTGATTAGGGAATCAGGGGCACATGGAGAGACACCATTCTGCACCTCTGTGCAGGCTGCTAGGACAGAAGGTGACCATTGCCAGGGACAGGGAGAAAAACCAGACAGGAACTTCCTGGTGGTGAAGGTGTGAGCAAGGCCAAGAGGGAGGCATGCAGGGCCAGGGAGGCTAAGGAAACTGTCAGGAAGTGGGCTTATCCTGCAGCCAAGAGGCCAAGAGGAAGTCTAGTCATGGCAGATGCTCTCAGGCCACTCTGGTTAGAGCAAAAACAGGAAATAATTGGTCCACGGGAAAACCCAGAATCTCCTATACATGATCTAATCCATTCTGATTTATTAACACCCTCACTCTTCCTCCCTCAACCACGAGAATCCACAGCATACGGCCAGTTCACTTTAGTCTGTCTCTAGTGTCTCATCTAGCTCAGACCGGGCATTCTCTCTGTGCTCGTGAGACAGGCACTCTGAACGCAGAGTCTAAGCAATCCCAGGCAAGTTTCTTGAGGTTTTGTGTTAAATGAACAGTGGACCAAAGCAGGAAGCTTCTCTCGGACCATACAAGATCTGTGGATGCAAACTGTTTACCACAATTAATCTTCTTCTGCAATAAGGACTTACTACATCACCCAAGCTAACCTGGAACTCAGGACCTTCCGGCCTCAACCTCTCACTGCTACTTAAATGAGGTGGCATTTTATTTTTTGTTTTTGTTTGTTTGGAGACAGGGTTTCTCCGTGTAACTTTGAAGCCTGTCCTGGAACTAGCTCTTGTAGACCAGGCTGTCCTCGAACTAACAGAGATCTGCCTGCCTCTGCCTTCCGAGTGCTGGGATTAAAGGCATGAGCCATCACCGCCTGGCCAAATGAGGCAATTTTTTAATCTTTCACAGGTGATCACCACGAACACCTTTTCCTCAGGCAGATGTATAAACAGCTAATGAGGAACCTTTCTGCGAAACCTCAAACTCTGGGTCACTGTGGCCATTGCAGTTTAGCCATTTTAAACAAAAAATTAAACACTAGATCTCATTTGTGAAAAAGCCGCATTTGGATATATGATGTGAAGAGGCAGGCAACCCATTCCAAACTACTTGAAAATTTCAAGAATGTATTTTTAACTAAACAACAATTAAACTTATCTGGTAAGTAGCCCTTTTTGTTTGTCTTTTGAAACAGGGGATCATGTAGCCCAGGCCGGAAGCTGTGAACTCAGGATGCCTTAAATTTCTGACCCTTCTGCTTCCACCTCCCAAATGTTCCAATTACAGCTGCCCGATTCGGATGCTCTTGCCTGTGGCAGGAGACTGAGGCAGGAGGCTTGCTAGGAGGTCAAGGTTGGTTGAGGCTACATACTAAGTCCAAGCTGGCCTGGGCTGCAGTATGAGACCATTCCCCAAACCTCCTCAACCAAAAGGAAAACAAACACGTTACTTTAAACATGCCAAATTCAAGTCAGATAATTTTAAACTAGAGATATTAAAGAGAAAGTGGCTTTTTCTAACTTCCCGAAAATGGAGAATCTAGTAGGTTATCAACAGTGTAAGCCCTGGCACTTGCCTCCCCGTTCCAGAGGTTCCTGTGTTAGATACACACCTCTCTCTGAGAGGCAGAAAGAGAGCTGTCACACAAGAAAACCAAAGTATAGAGAGGTCTGGATATAAATTACTTGGGCAGAGGATGGGGCTCAGTGGAAGACACTGGCTGCACGGCCATAAAGCCCTGACTTCTGTCCTCAGCACAGGAGGAAACAACTGAGGTTCACCACTCATTGGCCCGAGCTCCATGGTGGAAGCTTCCACTCTGCTGCTAACTGCTCGGTCCGTGTATGGAAATGGTAGGGAACTGGACTTGATAAGGTCACTTCCAGGTCCGAAATCCTACAAGAAAACCAAGTAACATACTCGTTGTGTATAACAGACACAGGCAATGTGTACAGAGAAGCATACACCCTAGTGTATGTATATAGGAAAGCCGGGCAACATCCTTAGCTGTCATTCCTCAGGCACTGTCCTCCTTGACTTTTAAGACAGGGTTTCTCACTGCCCTGAACTCCAGTGAACCCCAGGAAGCTATTTCCACCTCCCCAGAGTTAGAATTAAAGTATGTACCAAGGTGCCTTTTAAAATGTGGGTCTGGGGCTGGAGAGATGGCTCAGCAGTTAAGAGCACTGACTATTCTAGAGGTGCTGAGTTCAATTCCCAGCCACCACATGGTGGTTCACAACTGTCTGTAATGAAATCTGGTGCCCTCTTCTGGCCTACAGGCATACATGCAGAGAGCACAAGGTATACATAATATATAATCTTTAAGAAAAGATAAAATAAAATGTAGGTCTGAGAATTGACCCCATTGTCCTCACGCTTGCAAGGCAAGCAGCTGAACACCTAAGCCATCTCCCCAGCCCACTGATTCACATATCCTCCCTATTTCTGAAAATCCTGGAATAAAGGACTTCCTGGGGCCAGTGAGATGGCTCAGTGGGTCAGTGTGCCTACCACCGAGCCTGACAACCTCAGTGTGGCTAAAGACTCAAATGGTGGAGACAGAAACAACTCCAAGTATGCGCTCAAATAAATATATCACATCATGTTTATGTATTTGTTTTTAAAATGACTTGAGTTTCATTTAGAAAAAAAACAATCAATGAATTAGGTTTGGGATTAGGACAGAACTCCCACCATCTTCTGAGATGGCCCTCAGCATACTTTGCCACTTCTTACTACGCATTTATTTATACGGAGTGGCTTTGGGGCACTGACAATTATAAAATCAAGATAGCAACACTGTGCTCTAAATTCTGTAGTATCAAATATTGAGCCAAGATTTACTTCTTTAAGTAAAACAAACACATCCATCTCATCTGCTGTCATCCTTGACAAATGAGAAATGATAAACCCTGAGCGATTGTTTAAAATTAACATCTATGATTTATCATCACCAGTTAGGCTCCATTTGTACAACTATTTTACAGATGTCCATACGCAGGATCATGTAAAAATTTCTCAAGTGAAAAGGGGTCACTAGTGGAAATGTTTAAGAAACCAAGTCTTTGGGCAGTGGGCCTGAGACCCTGCTCCAAAGGCTGCAACCATTTGAAGAGCAGAAGCTGTGTTTTTGCTGCAAAGTCAAGCCAGCCACGACCAGCAGAAATCATTCATTTACTTTCAAGAAAGAAGTCCAGCCGGGTGGTGGTGGTGCACGCCTTTAATCCCAGCACTCGGGAGGCAGAGGCAGGCGGATCTCTGGGAGTTCGAGGCCAGCCTGGTCTACAAGAGCTAGTACCGGGACAGGCACCAAATCTACAGAGAAACCCTGTCTCAAAAAAAAAAAAAAAAAAAAAAGAAGTCCAGCTGATTCTGGTGACCTCGACAGTCTCAACGCTTGCCCACTGTATCATCACCACCTCCACTTTCACAGTGACCACCACATTTATAGTGGTAGCAACTTTACACAATGAAAAGCATGAAGTCAAGTCACTTTGAATACAATCCAGCCCTGAAAAGACTGATTGACACTTCATGTGTAGCAGTATAGATAGAACTAGAAGCTGGTTACAGTGAATGACGTTAGACAAAGGGGACTACTCCTTGGGGCCCGGAAAAATAATACACACAGCTCAAGCACTGTTAAGTTAGCATTAGAGACAATGACAGGCTCTTAAGGTTTTATCATAAGCATTCTTTTTAATGTTCATCTTCCTGTTAGCAAGCAAAGACACTGGCAGATGAGGTAATTGACTCTCTTGTTGCCCCAGCTGCTCTAAGCAAAAGGCCTGACTGTCAGTCAAACAGCCATCTGGGCTACCCCTAGGGCAGCACCAGCCATGTTGAACATTGCGTGCTTTGAGGAACCTACACAATGCCTATGGCTGACTGCTCCAGCTCCTAGGGGCACTGCCTCTGTCAGGGTTTTCAGTCTGCACTGGATTTCTTGCTATCACAAGCCTTTGTGAACTCTGGATGACCCTGTAGCCATTCGCCCCTAAATCAGAGGGCAGTTGCCAAAGAGGTAATGCTGGAATTGGTGCAAATCCAAACCTTCATTTGCAAAGGAGGTCTGTGATTGGTACACACTTTTGCCGTCTTTACAACCAGGTTGTCCAGCTCATTCAGTGTTCATTGGGTGAGTGGGCTGTGCTGGCCCTGACCCATGCAAGCTTCTTTGGGGTGGTCTTGCCCCACCTACTTCTACTGGGGCAGGAGGGACTGGGAGGATGTAAAGGGGCCGAGGCAGCAGCTCTGGACAGCGGAGCCGACAGCCTGAAGCACACTGAGTCAGAGCAGCTGTATGGGAGGAAAGGCAAGACCAGGGTCAACAGGGGCAGAAGCAGAAGCAGCAAAAGTAGCAGTGACTGCACACTGGGAAGCAGCTCAGCAGTTCTAGGGCGTGACAGGAAGGAGCAGTGAAGCGGCAGAGCTGAGGCCAGAGGCACGCAGAAGCCTTTGAGGGCCAGGGAAGAGTTCCAGAGGGCTGTCAGGTCTTTAGGACCAAGGGTCTCAGGCCTCAGTGGAGACAGTTCTAACAGTTGTTAAGGTCTCAGGAATCTCCACCGGGCAAGCACACTTGCTCAGGGTCCATCCCTGGCATGTCCCCCATCCCCCTGGCCGTGCCTAGAGCCATGACACTAGAGGGCACCACCTGCTGTTGCTCCTCAGAGCTGTCAACAAAATCTGCCAGAGTCCAGCACTGGAAGCAATTTCTCTCCCTTCCCAGGTTTCTACCTGGATCCAGCAAAAGACGCCCCCTGGGGTGAGGGTCACAAAGCCAATCAGCACAGAAACACAAGCGCTGGTGTGTGCAGATGTTCAAAAAGCTGCTCTCCAGGAGTAGAAAACAGAATGGTTCCGGGGTCTGGGAAGGGTACCAGGGAACAGTGTAGACAGGGGGCTCTGGGGTCAAGCTGGAGAGCGAAAATGCCTTCCAACACTCTGCACTGCAGTGGGTGACTACGGTCAATGCCTGCAAGTAGCTACTGAGGAGGGTCTTGAGGTCCTCAGCCCAAAGAAATGATAAGCACCTGAGATGGTATGATCAGTCACCCTGACTGCATACATGTCTTGAATGTCCCATTACACCCCAAAAGAGGGTACAACGACTGTGTGCATTGCAGATGTAGACATATACTGTAAGCCCCCACCCCCTTTTCCCCTTTAAAAGCTCAGCCTTTCTCTTGCTGCAATGCTCACTAGTGACTAAAGCCCTGGGTTAAAACGTAAACACATTTCTGGTCCCCAGTGCACTGGAGAAATACCTAACACAGCTGTGGGTGGTGTTGACCGCACCAGGCGCTTAGCCCTGAGCTTCAAGTTTGTGTGGAGTGACTGGACCCTTGGTACAGCCTTCTGTATCAGTCCGTGAAACAAGGCTGTGGGAAAAGGGACCCCTACAGGGTGGGGCAGACAGTTGGAGACGTTGCGATAAGAACCTTGCAAAAAGACCAGGCAGGCAGTGCCATTCTGAGTCCCAAGAAGGCATCAAACATCAGTCCAGACCAGGAGGTTCAAGCACAGCCCTTGCTCCTGAACCACACTCTCACCCACTGAAATCAGTCATCAGCGGCCAAAAGGATCCTGACCCAAACATCAGTCCACATCAGCCAGGGGTATAGTGTCAAGGCAGGCAGAAAAAAGGCACCCCCGGACACCTACCGGAACCTGTGTCCCAGACTAGAGTGCTGCAGCCAGCACAGGCTCTGGACCTCTCCCATTGCCCACGCCCGGAGTCCCAACAACCTGAGTCCCTTGGTACCCAGGGAACCCCAGGAGTCTTGCCCCAGGCACCCATGGAGATGTCATCCCAGGAACCCTCCTGATACCCTATCCTAATACCCTTGAAGACCCAGGAACCCTAGAGTCCTTCCCGAGAACCTGCTCAGAAACACTGCTTAGATCTACGAGTGTATCCTGTGACTCTTGGATACCCTCGAGCCCAATCCCAGGAACCCTGCTCCAAGGCCGCTTGGGTCCTTCCCGAAAACTACTCCCTGCCACCCCTGGAGACCCGGGTGTCTCTGGAGGCCACACGACACCTGGAACCCTCTTATTAGACCCCTCCGAGAGACACTGACCAGTTCCCTCCCGGGGTGTTCTTCCTCAGAGCTCTCTTCCCTGGTCCCCCTCTCCAGGCCCCCCTCCTGGGTTCCCCTCCCGACCCCCCCACACACAGTCAGGCTCCTCCTAGGGTCCTGTTCCTAGACTCCTCTTCGTGAGTTCCTCCCCCATCATCCCTCTCCCCGGATCCCTCCTGGGGTCTTTGCCCCGAACCCTTAGCACCCCGCCCGCCGGCCCAGACCGCTATCCGGTGCGCCGCTCACCGCCGTGAGGTCGGGCAGCCGGTCCCGCATCCCCACCGGCCAGCAGGGCGAGGCGCCCGACTCTCAGCTGCCCGGCCGCACACTCTCGGGTGGCCGCGTCGCCGCCTCTGCCCGCCGGGGTCCTGGCCCCGCGCCGCAGCCCTCCCTCGGGCAGGCGCTACCACGGCAACCGCGCCCGCGCTCTCTGCGCTTGCGCCTGCCCCACCCCCTCCCGCGGGACCCCGGGCGCTTGGACGAGTCGTCGCGGGCCGGGGGGGGGGGGGGCGTGGCCCCATCCGGGGGCGGGGCTTGGCCTAAGTCCTCGGGCTGCGTGGTTAGACTGTTTAACACGCAGTCTGCCCTCGTTGTTTCCTGAACTTTCGCTCGTTTTGTTTATTAAAAAACTCAAGAGCTGGAGCTGTAGAACAGTGGCTAGCCCTTGCCTACTATGCCCTAGATTTATACCGAACAGCGAAAAAACAAAATTCTAAATTCACCATTACAGCACACAAATTGATAGCAACCACCTGTCACCCACTATGACCCTGAGAGCGCCACACCTGGGTCCTCAGACAACACCGGCAGGTTCCTCCCTTGATGCAGTTCTGGTGGGAGAATCAAGCAAAGCAGCTACTTTTCTGGTCGCTGTAGCAGTGTACCCATCAAATGCCACGTAAGGGAGAAAGGATTTGTTTTGGCTCTTGATTTGAGGGACTAAAGTCCATTATGCCAGGAAAGGCATGACCGCAGACAGCCCGTGTTGGTGGGGGTATTAACCCAGTCCCCTCATAGTTTGGAGGCATAGAGGACAGTGACAGGAATGACAGGAACTGGTCCTGACGGTAGCCCTCAAGGCTGGCTCGTCAGCCACTCACTTTCTCCAGCTAAGCCACACCTCCTAAAAGTTCCACAACTTCCCAAAAGAGTGCCAACCGGCTGAGAGTGTTCAAACAAGTATTCAAACGCACTATCCTGTGGAAGACATTTCACATTCAAACGACACAGTAGGGGGGCGGCAGATCAACAGCTGCAAAGGGGCGAGCATAGGGTGGAGTGCAGGGGCGACCACAGAGCAAGCTTCCCATGTCCCTCCTGTGGTGCCAACACTCCAGAGATGGCAGGGTATTGATTGTCAATCCAACAGGATCTACCATCTGCCAAGGAGACAAGTCTCTGGTCTCTCTTAGGAGGGATTATCTAGATTAGGGTAATTGACAAGGAAAGACCCTTTATGTTGTTGTTTGTTTGTTTGTTTTTGTTTTTTGAGACAGGGTTTCTCTGTGTAGCTTTGGTGCCTGTCCTGGAACTTGCTTTGTAGACCAGGCTGTCCTCGAACTCACAGAGACCAGCCTGCTTCTGCCTCCCGAGTGCTGGAATTAAGGGCCTGTGCCACCACTGCCTGACGAAAAGACCCTTCTTAACTGTTTGCAGCACCGTCCTATATTCTGGGGTTCTGAGCCCAATAAAAAGGAGAAGGGGACTTGACCACTGCCATTTATCTCTCTCTGCTTCCTGACTATGGGTGCCTTGTGACCAGCTGCCTCAACCTGTTGTCATTACTTCCCTCCATGATGGACTGTAGTCTTGAACTGTGAGCCAAAGTGAACCCTAGCTCCCTGGATGAGTCTCATAATGGCTATGCACAGTAGCTTGCCTTGTTTTGTTTTTTAAAACATGTATTTATGGTGGAGGGTAGCACACATGTAGAGGTGAGGCTGGGCGGTGGTGGTGACACCTTTAATCCCAGCACTCGGGAGGCAGAGGCAGGTGGATCTCTATGAGTTTGCGGCGAGCCCGGTCTACAAGAGCTAGTTCCAGGACAGGCTCCAAAGCTACAGAGAAATCCTGTCTTGGAAAAAACAAAAACAAAAACAAAAACAAAAAACCATGTAGAGCCGGGCGGTGGTGGCGCACGCCTTTAATCCCAGCACTCGGGAGGCAGAGGCAGGCGGATCTCTGTGAGTTC
>NC_022010.1:19102836-19106971 GCF_000317375.1 Microtus ochrogaster
GCTGCTCTTACAGAGGTCCTAAATTTAATTCCCAGTACCCATCTAGTGGCTCACAACCATCTGTAGTGAGATCTGGTGCCCTCTTCTGGCATGGAGGTGTAAATGCAGAAGGAGCATTATATCCATAATAAATAAATCTTTTTTTTTTTTGGTTTGTTTGTTTTTGTTTTTGTTTTTTTTTCGAGACAGGGTTTCTCTGTGGTTTTGGAGCCTGTCCTGGAACTAGCTCTTGTAGACCAGGCTAGTCTCGAACTCACAGAGATCCGCCTGCCTCTGCCTCCCGAGTGCTGGGATTAAAGGCGTGCGCCACCACCGCCCGGCTCATAATAAATAAATCTTAAAAAAAATTTAAACTCTAAAAATAGAAGCAATTGGGTTGTGGGGCAGTCTTTTGTTTTGCTTCAATTTTTTTTGAGCCCAGGCTAGCCTCAAACTCCCTGTGTGCATGAACAGGGTTTCCTTGGCTGTCCTGGAAATCACTTGGTAGGCCAGGCTAGTTTCGAGCTCTTAGAGATCCACCTGTTTCTGCAGCCCAAGTGCTGGGATTAAAGGTGCATACCACCATGCCTGGGCTTCGACAGTGAACTTCTGATCCTCCTAAATGTTGGGATCACAGGTATATGACACTATGCCTGAACAAAAACAGTTTAAGGACACATTTGTATTATCAGTGGTGGCTCAGGACCTGGAGGCTGAAGCAGGAGTAATACAAGTTTGAGCCAGCATGGGCTACAGTGTAAGGCTTCAAGAACAACAACAACAAAAATCAATTTCTTCACAATTAACAAATGGGACCTCCTGAAACTGAAAAGCTTCTGTAAAGCAAAGGACACGGTCAACAAGACAAAATGACAAACTACAGAAAACCTGGGGAAAGATCTTCACTAACCCCATATCAGACAGAGGTCTGATCTCCAAAATGTACAAAAAAATCAAGAAATTGGTCATCAAAAGAACAAATAATCCAATAAAAAAAATGGAGTACAGAGAACTCTCAACAGAGGAATCTAAAACGGCTGAAAGACACTTAAGGAAATGTTCAACATCCTTAGTCATCAGAGAAATGCAAATCAAAACAACTCTGAGATTTCATCTTACACTTGTAAGAATAGTCAAGGTCAAAAACACTGATGACAACTATGCTGGAGAGGTTGTGTGGGAAAGGGAACACTTCTGCGTTGCTGGTAGGAATGCAAGCTGGTGCAATCAGTATGATGATTTCTCAGAAAATTAGGAAACAACCTTCCTAAAGACTTAGCAATACCACTTTTGGGTATATATCCAAAGAATGCTCAATTGTGCCACAAGGACATGTGCTCAACCATGTTCATAGCAGCTTTGTTTGTCATAGCCAGAACCTGGAAACAACCTAAATGTCCCTTGACTGAAGAATGGATAAGGAAAATGTGGTACATTTATACAATGGAGTACTACAGCAGAAAAAAAATGACATCTTGAATTTCGCAGAAAAATGAATGGATCTAGAAAACATTATTTTGAGTGAGGAAACTCAGACACAGAAAGACAATTATCACATGTACTCACTCATAGATGGTTTTTAAACATAAAGCAAAGAAAACCAGCCTACAAACCACAAGCCCAGAGAACTTAGCCAACAATGAGGACACTAAGAGAGAAAGACTTACATAGATCTAATCTACATGGGAAGTAAAAAGTAGAAAAAGACAAGATCTCCTGAGTAAATTGGGAGCATGGGGACCTTGGGGGAGTGTTGAAGTGGCGGAGGGGAGAGGCAAGGAGGGGAGCAGAGAAAAATGTAGAGCTCAATAAAAATTTAAAAAAAAAGAAAGAAAAAATAAGTTTCTTCAGTGTTTCAGTGAGAAATATGTTAATAGTGTCCAGGTAGTGTAATGGTCTGTCCTGTCCCTCATACCTTTAATCCCAGTGCTCAGGAGGCAGAGGCAGACGGCTGTGAGTTCAAGGCCAACCTGGCCTCCAAAGTGAATTCCAGGACAGTCTATGGCTATTACACAAAGAAAGCCTGTCTTGAAAAAAAAGCAAAAAGCCCAAAACCAAAAACCAAACAAGAAAACCAGAGATGTTTGGTTCTAAATCCCTTT
This sequence comes from Microtus ochrogaster, assembly GCF_000317375.1. Taxonomy (NCBI): domain Eukaryota; kingdom Metazoa; phylum Chordata; class Mammalia; order Rodentia; family Cricetidae; genus Microtus; species Microtus ochrogaster. The sequence goes on from NC_022010.1 coordinate 19,104,918, forward strand.
CCCTATGAATGGGACCTTAGAAGAAAGGGCCTTTTACAATTCAACTTAACAAGAGATGAAGTCATGACTCAGGCAGGGCTCAACCTCAGAGACAGACAGACATACAGAGAGAAGATGATACAACCAGGAGAAGATGGCGAAGTCACTGCAGCTGTATGCCACAAAGCAAGAGGTGGTCACGAATGCCAGCAACTCCAAGGCTCAAGAGGCAACATGGTACAGACTCCCAGGACAGACTCCTTCAGAGACAGCATGGCCTGCCCACTTCTTGTTTCAGACTTCCAGAAACATCCCTGACAGAGCTTGGTGGTACAGGTGTGTCACCCCAGGTTCTCAGGAGGACAAGGCAGTAGGACCCCGAGTTCAAGTCCAACCTAGACTGCAAAGCAGACTGAAGGATAGTCCAGGCAATTTAGTGAGACATTTGTCTCCAAGTAAAAAGTAAAAAGATGGCTGAAGGATGTAACTCAGTAGTGGTGTTTGCCTGGCAACCCTGAGGCCTTGGGTTTAATACCAGGGCAGGCAGGGGATCCATCTCTGTCCTGTTAAGGGACTCAGTTTGTGGTATTTTGTTAAGCCAATGTCACCTTGTAATTATCTTATAAATAGGACAGGTATGCAGTACACATTGGCTGTTGATACAGCTTATAAGAAGCCACTTTTAAAACCAAGCATTTAAAATGTGTCACACATTTTGAAACTAAAAAAAGCCAATGTTTGAAATAAATACGCAGTTGAGCATACGCTAGAAAACCATATAATGGGATGTTATATTCACACGAACACATCCCACATCCTTACATCTCTGTGAGCATCCCAGGTCTGTTGCAACCTGTGAAAAGTCCTAAAAACAGTTTTAGGGTTTCTTCTGGTATTTTCTCTCTTTTCTTTTTTTTTTTAATATTTTTATTTATTTATTTATTATGTATACAATATTCTTTCTGCATGTATGCCTGAAGGCCAGAAGGGGGCACCAGATCTTATTACAGATGGTTGTGAGCCACCATGTGGTTGCTGGGAATCGAACTCAGGACCTTTGGAAGAGCAGGCAATGCTCTTAACCGCTGAGCCATCTCTCCAGCCCCCCTTCTCTCTTTTCTTAAGACTAGATTCTTCTAAAGTGAGATGGGACACAGTGTTAAAGTATCACAGAAACTGGATGATTGTGGGTGACCAGTAGGCTGCTCTTCAAATTCCCTCTATCTAGAGGGATAGCCATCACTCCTGACCTGGGAAGTCAACTTGGTTTGACTGACATCCCCACAGTCCATGGGCAGCAAGTCTGAGACCAAGGGCCTCTAGAGCTGGGATCTGGGAAAGCCACTTCCCTCTCCTGGGTCCTGGGATGGGGGGAAGGAGCAAAGGATCTCCCTGGGGGACACCCTCAGGAAGTTCAGGGACTTACTATGTGGCTGAGGCTGGCCTTAATCATCCTGCTTCAGCCCTGAAGGTGCTGGATTATACCACTATATCAAGCTTCGGAGGACACTTTTTTCTTTTTTGAGACAGTCTCTGACCCAGGTTGGCCTCAAACTCCCTGTATAGTCAAAGATGACTTTGAACTTCTTATCCAGTGCTAGGAATCAAACCCAGGGCCTCTTGCATGCTACATAAGCACTCTACCAACTGACCTATATCCCCAACCACGGGGAACACTTTGATAAGGACACCAGTCCCATTTCCCCATTTGTGAGGTTCCACATGGGACCTCATCACTTTTCAAAGGCCCTACATCTTGATAATAATCACTTTTGGGGAAAGACTGGTAAAATGGGAATGGGGAATGGGGTGGGGAATAAACAATACACACTACAGTGGGGTGGTGGTGCACACCTTTAAGCCCAGGACTCAGGAGGCAGAGGCTGGCAGATCTCTGTGAGTTAGAGGCCAGCCTGGTCTACAAGAGCTAGTTCCAGGACAGGCTCCAAAACCACAGAGAAACCCTGTCTCAAAAAAACTACAAAAAAGAAGAAGAAGAAGAAGAAGAAGAAGAAGAAGAAGAAGAAGAAGAAGAAGAAGAAGAAGAAGAAGAAGAAGAAGAAGAAGAAGAAGAA
>NC_022010.1:19107071-19127698 GCF_000317375.1 Microtus ochrogaster
CAGCCCCGCCACTCCTATTTCTACAGGAGGGTATGCGCAGGAATGAAAACAGCTCCTGGAATGCAGGTCACAGTAGAGGAGGGTATGCAGGGTGTGCAGGGTATGCAGCACACTTCTGACAGCACATACAGGACTTGCTAAGGTCCAGCCAAACGAAACCCAGTACGGTGCACAGAGAGTGGACATGAAATCCACCAGTAGCTAAGGAGATGTTGGCATTTGATGGCTGCTGGGCAGAGGGAGAGTCAGTTCCTCCACTTATGTGATCCCTGGTCAACCATGTGCCAGAGCAGACCCTACTCCCAGGGACAATAAGAAGGAGAAATCTCAGAGTTGGGTGGGAAAGGATGGGAGGGTAATTATGGAGAGAGTTGTGGGGAGTTATATATTCGAAACACGCTGTGTGAAATTCTCAAAGAATAAATAAAATATTATTCAAAAGCATAAAATGGCCAGGCATGGTGGTGCATACCTTTTAATCCCAGTCCTCCGGAGGCAGAAACCGGTGGATATCTGTGATTTCCAGGCCAGCCTTAGCTACAGAGGGAGTTCCAGGACAGCCAGGGCAACATTGAGAGATAAAGAGAGACCCTATGTCAAAAAACCAAAAGCTAAAAAACAAACCAAAACATTGAGTTTTACATCTTCTCTACTTACCATAGAACTTAGAATATAGCAAAGTTAATAACTATTAGTAGAATTATGAATCAATAACAATATATTTATTTTAAAATTAAGTTTATTATCATCCAAATCAACCATCGTTCACAGGTCAAACTGCACAAATGTAGTTCCCTAATTAGATAGATAAGGTATTTAATGGTGCACTGAGTAACTCCGGGTCTCTGCTATACTGGCTTCCTCTGGCCTATGTATTCTGAGACTTAAGTGAGCCTTCCAGAACTATGGCTTTCAATGCACAACTGGAAACAGAAGAATTTAAACCTACCTGAAAGGTGGGATGCAGAGATGTATGACATGGTGGATAATCAGGTTTGGACCCTTTCTGTCTGACCCTGGTGGATCTGATCACAATTCAGCACTCAAAAAAAAAAAAAAAAAAAAAAAAAAAAAAAAAAAAAAGAAGAAGAAGAAGAAGAAGATACTGTAATTATTAATCACCGGGATCTAAAATTTTTTCCAGACATAATTTTCTGCCTTTCAGGCATCTTGCGAGGTCCAAGCTGCCAGCTAGCCAGTTCCTTAGAGCCCAGAAAATACAACAGTAATCAGCCACTTCAGGACGTGGTCAAGCATCTCAACTCCTCGATGCCCACAAAGTCAGCGTGAAGCAGTAGCGAGAGAACTTACAACGCCCCATTCCCATCCATTAAGATCCCCCAACCCCCCCAATAATAAACAAAAGAGTGGAATGTAATTATTCAGCCACAGATAAGGCTGCACTTCCGGGTTCTAAAGGCAGGCACGTGAGACGGACCCTCGGACCCCGCAGGACCCACGTGCGTGCATGCATGCGTGGTTACCGCCACATGTGACTCAACTAAAACCCTTGCGCGCATGTGTGAGTTGCCCATCTGCGTAATCAGTATATAACATAGTCATGCCAACCCCCTGTGCACATGTGCTAGGAAGCTTTTAAAAACGGGACATGCCATTTCTCTCTCTCTCTCTCTCTCTCTCTCTCCCTCCCTCCCTCCCTCTCTCTCTCTCTCTCTCTCTCTCTCTGCACACCAATCCCCAGGCCTGTACGCACTCCCTCTAATAAACTCCTAAGCGGGTTTGTTTGTGTTCCGTGTTTCCTTCTCACTCATGCCAGGTAATTTTACATACTACAGTCATCTATAGACACAGAAAAGCTAAAACATAAGTCAACTTGGCTTGCTTGAGGTTCTGTGTTTAATCCCAAAAATGAACAAAGAGTTTATGTCTATTAGCCTCTCTGGCCCACCTCTTCATCCATCCCCCTAGCTCCTCAGCTCAGGTGCAAGCGGCCTTCAGATGCCACCCCCTCTCCCTGGAATCTTTTCCTTCACAGGTCTCCTTGGCACCCTCCCACACCTTCTGAGGTCCTGTTAGTCCCTTGCTATCTCAGGGATTGTCTGGAGTCATCCCCCTGCCCAGCTACCTCTTTCCTCCTTTCCAATTTAGCAGTCAGCATCCTTTGGACAACTATCTGTACTCATGGGATTGGGTCCTGGAAGCACCTGCAACCCTGCCAGTATCCAGATCAGATAGGCAAATGGTCAAGTCTCTTAAATAAAAACGAAGTCACATTTGCATAAAACCTATGCATATCCTGAATACTTTAAACCCTCAGGTTACTTATTATACCTCACACAATCTACACAGTATGTGAGTAGTTGCATAGTAGCTGTGTTGTTTAGGGCATAGAAACAAGAGACATCCGCCTGTGCCATGTTCATTCAGTAAGGATACAATGTCCCTTAATACTTTCAACATGCCATTGGATGAACCCACATAAGCAAAACCAGCTTGTACGAAGACAGCCACCTGTGCTTACCCACTTACCTAGTTAGCTTCTAGTCTGGTTTTTGCTTGCTTGCTTTGAGGCAGCCCCACTAAAGAGCATCCTCTCAGCCAGCAAGCTTTTAGTGTGTGCCTGCCCTCAGAGAGGGCCGGTTTGGAGTTCACTCAACAAAGATTATCAAAAGAATTTTTGAAGACAACACCAGGGGCTAGCTCAGGTCTGAGGTGTGCTGGGATCCAGTACAGGTGAAGCCAGGAAGCACACAGGTTGGAAACAGTTTGGGGCACAATGCGCCCTCTGTACAACCCTAAGGTGCAGAAGAGAGATGAAGCCAGGATACCTAGGTACACAGATGTCTGACATATCTCTTCATTTTACTTTTTGGGAAAAGAAGTTCTGTGTCAAAGCCAAGCAGCCGTGTGTTGTGTGAGCCACACTCCCCACTTAGAGGAAGCCAAGCATCTGAGAAGTTATTGATGTTTGTCCCCAGGCTGGCAAATGAGATGGAAAATGTCTAAGAGTTTCTTACTTCTTTCCAAAGAAAACAAACCTGACGGAGACTGCACAAACAAAAAATACTGGCCCTGCATTTGGTAAATGGTATCTACTTAATGATTCCTTCTACAAACTATTAAAGTTCCAATAGTGTGTGCATCCAAAACTCCATCATCTTACTTTATTTTGATTCCCATAATACTAAGAAAGTGCTCTATTGCTGAGCCACCCTCCGGGCCTTGAAGCACCATGCTTCCCACTGGAACACAGCTCTGTTGGTTCCAATATTTCGCTGCATGTTCAGAAGGAGCTGAAGGTCTAGTTGATGACCCAGTGACAACTCAGTGAGTGGCATCACGTTCCGGGCTGTGTGCTCCATGCTGAATGTGAAAGACAGGTGACTTCATTTATTCTTGTAAGGAGACAGATAAATAGCAAACCTGTGAGTCATTGTGCACCATAGTTCCAGTTAAGTGCTTTAGGGAAGATGAGTAGGTGCTTTAATGGGGAAGGCCTGGGCTTGAGGCAGTAGCTGGACAGGGTTTTCAGGCTGGGCCTTGCACAGAGCTTCAGCCTGAGGGGGAAGAGGAGCCTATCAGACAAGTGTGGGGGAAAGCCTTTAGACAGAGACCAGTGATGACAAAAGCCTGGGACAGAAGCAAATAGGCTGGAATAAGACTTAGAAAGGTTGTGAGGGCTCCAAAGCTACAAGGAGAGAAGAGGAGCAGGGTGGGAGTGGGAGGCAAAGCTAGGGCACCTTGGAGTGAGAGAATCAAATATTGCAGGGCTGGAGGAGGTGGTTTTTTTTTTCCTGGTGGGGTTTTAAGATTGTCTGTGCCCTCAAAGTTTTGAGGAAGGTCACCATCCAAGCGGCACCCCAGAAGTTAATGACAAGCAAGTGTTGGTCACCATTCAGATGGAGGCTCTGTCAGTTCTCTGCTGCTATCCAACACAGGCCTGAGGTATCATCCTGTGGTGTGACAGCTTTGTCACTCACAGTGTTAAAGAACTCAGCCTGTGGTTGGTTGGCAGTTAATTGCTTTGGCCTATGGGCAGGCAGTAAGTCATGGCTGGACATGAGATGGCCAGATTAGCTCATGTCAGATAGAGAAAGAGACTAGGGTCCCATAAAGAGTACAACTACAGCAACCTAAAGCCCCTCTGTAGGCCACATCTCTTAACGTCTCCATGCATCTCAGTATTGCCATGCTGAGATGAAGCCTTTAACACATGGCCTTTGGGGCACACTCCAGATTCAAGCAATAGCAGGGATGTCCTGCAAAATGATTGGTTCAACAAGTACTCTGCAATAGTGTCAAGGGAAGACACAGGAAACCTGACAACCGAAGCAGCAGGTAACTCAGGGATGGGTCCCAGATTAGATACATGTTAGTGTCATAAATGGGATCAAGTTCTGCATATTAGGTAACATGATATTGGTCAGTTTACAGAAGTTGTGTAGCCAAGTGTCCTTAGTTTTAAGAAACACTTAAGGAACATTGTGTACTATACACTCCCAAACATTTCAGAGAAAATATCATGCATAAGCATAGGTCTACATTCTTAAGAATTTTATTTTATTTTTATTTATTTATTTTTGGTTTTTCGAGACAGGATTTCTCTATTGTTTTTTTTGAAGTCTGTCCTGGAACTAGCTCTTGTAGATCAGGCTGGCCTCAAATTCAGAGATCCTCCTGCCTCTGCCTCCTGAGTACTGGAATTAGAGGCATGCACCACCACTGCCCGGCAAGAATTTTATTTATGTATGTATTTGTATTACTCATGTATATGTATAGCATTGCATTAGGGGTCTTTACAATGGTTTAGTGGGTAAAATTGCCATACCTGACTCCCTGAGTTTGATTCTCAGAACCTACAAGATGGAAGGAGAGAATCAATTCTAATATGTTGTCCTCTGAACCACACACACATAGAAACAGATGCTTAAACAATGCATTAGATGTGGTTCTCTAGAGGAAAAGAACCAATAGAATGTGTATGTATGTTTTCAAATGGTTTACACAGTATGTGTTGGGCAGTTTAACAATGGCCACCCACATGCTGGAGAGCCTGAGAAACCAGGAGCTGCTCAGTCCATGAGGCTGAAAGCCTTAAGAATCCCAACGTTCTGTGCTGGAAGCTGAAGAAGATGGGTTTGATGTCAGCTGAGTATTAACAACAGCAGCAAAAATGACATAAATACACTTGGCATCAAGAGGAAGGGGAGGCAGTACTGCTTTTTCCTAGGACTCTGTATCTGGGACGCTCAAGGAAGATGTTGCCTACCCTGGTGTCTTCCCATCTCAGTAAACCCTTCCTGGAAATGCCCCGAGGACTCAGGCATGTCTCTTAGTTAATTCCAGATTGAACCAAGTTAACTACAGATATTGATCATCCAAAATATATAGATAAATCCTATGAGGAAGGAAGTGGAGGACAGGCATGATGGGGTAAGCCTGCTAGCAACTTCTCTTATCACCACGACCAAAATCCTGGAAAGAATCAAGTATGGAGGAAGGATTTACCTTGGCTCACGGGAATATAGTCCATCCCGGCAGGATGGCATGGCATTGGATCTCACTCTACGTTAGTGGGACTTGCAGCTTCACACTGTAATTGACCAGATAGATACTACAGGATATAATCTTTAATGTTGACACCCCTCCCCCAGCCATCAACTAGGCCACAAGTCTAAAACAGCACCATTGGTGGGTGAATGAGGTGTCCAATACACAAGCCTACAGAGGATATCTTAAATTCAAATGATAACATAACATTTGGGGATTCAGAAGAAAATACAATAAGTAATTTTCTCATTGCTATGGCAGACCCTTGACAAAAAGCAGCTTTAGGAAAAGGAGTTCATTTTGGCTCACAGTTCCACGGTACAATCCACTGTATCTGGGGAAGATAGAAGGGATGCTGGCAGGTGCATGAGGCAGCTGGTTAGTCCGCATCCAGTCAGGAGGCAGAGAGAGAGGGATGATGGTGCTCAACTCCCTTTCTCCTTTTCATTCAGTTGAGGGTACAGCCTATGTTCAGTTAAACCTCTCTGTAAGTACAAGAGACACCCCCAGAGGTGTGTCAGTTAGGCAACCTAAGTACTGTAGACTGACCATCACATGCTACAATCCTTTATACAAACACAGCTTTTCCCCAAGGCTGTACAAATTACCACGACTATAGTTGCACCCTACCCCACCCCACCCCCAGTTTTCACACATGTTAAACAACTATCAAGTTTTAAAGTGCAGGCTAAGTCTGGGTTTGCAGTTCACGTTGGATGGCCGAGACAGGTGTCTCTGGAACCAGGGAGCAGTGGGCAGGCAGGGAAGCATCCGCTATATGCGCTCAGCTGTATTTTCTTGCTTTCTTCTGCTTTCTCCGAGAAGGCTCTTTAAATTCTAAGTTTGGGTCAGGTGGAAACACAACCCAGCCCGCTTGATGATGCCATTCAGGAGGCTGGATGCTAGGAAACTTCCAGGTGAGTTCTCCAGGTGGGGGTGGGGGAGGTGGGGGGGTGTCACTGGTGATCTCATTACCCTGCACACGCTGCTGTTTTTATCAACTTTAAAGCAAGAACTGCAACTAGGTAGGTTGATAGTTTCTTCCTCAACTCTCAATTTGATCACATTCCTTTCTTCCTTTTTTTTGGGGGGGGCGGGGTTTGAGACAGGGTTTCTCTGTGCCTTGGTTGTCCTAGAACTCGCTGTGTAGACCAAGCTTGCCTCTGCCTCCCGATGCTGTGATTAAAGGCGTGAGCCATCACTGCCCTGTTCATCACATCCTTTTCTACCTTCTATTCAAACAGCTAATGACATAGCCCCGTGTAGCCAATTTAAGATTCACATACCCAAGAATATAGTAATCTTGTATTTATATAAATATGTAACTAACATCCCATTACATACACACCATGTTAAGCTTATGTATTTTTTTTTTGTACTATTCACAACCACTTTCCCTTCTTCTATCCCAAACATTATCCTTCAGGGTTCTACCTAACCATAATGAAACGGGTGAGAGCTACATATTTTACCCTTTCACCTGCATTTTCCTAAGGCCTGTGCTGGCTCCTTTTAAACTGCAAAGTACAAAATAACTGCAGGGCCACAGCTATGGTCATTAGAGATACACTTTCCTTTTTCCCAGCAGCATCTGTACTTGCTGCTGTTTTGGGGAGTGGAACTTGGGTCCCAGAAGGCCCAATCTAACTGTTGTTTTCCCAGGCCTATGACGATTCCTCCTCCTGATCACTTGGTGCTCAGGAGGGAATATCTTACATGAGAAATGCATTATCCACTTCGGCCATGTAATAGAGGAGGGGTCCCAGGGTGCAGTACGTATGGACGCCCCCAACTGCATCCCGCCCCATCCTCAGAGTCTGTGCCACAGCTAGGGCCTACAAGACCCCACGAGTGTACAGCCAGGCAGCCTCCAGCCCTCGCACGCGTGGCCGCCTAAGCAAGCTGACGCAAGCCGGGTCGCGGGCACGCGCGCCCTCATTCATTCATTCTGCGGACGCCGGCCGCGAGTCCCCAGCGATCCTCCGCCCGCGAGGTCCAGCGTGTCTGTGGAGACAGGACGCGGGGACGAAGGTCGGGCGGTGCCCGCTGACCAGCCGCAAGCGACCAGGAGGCCGCACCCGCCTTTCCCGCCCACGAGGCCCGGGCTAGGCCGCTGCCCACGTGACGCACGGCCTCCCGCAGTGAGCGCAAGCGCGCGGGAGCCCGCGCTCGGAGCCGGCTCAGGAGGACCTCCCGCTCGGCGTGCGTGCGCGCTCCCGCCCGCCCGCACCACGTGACTCGCCTCGCCTCTCCCGCCTTCTGCGCTCAGGCCGACCAGCCGAGTCGGACGGGCCTTGCCGGCGTGCGCGTGCACGTGAGCAGCGTGGTTGGGCGCGGCGCCGTTGCTCCGCCCCTTTAGGCTCCGCCCCCTCCGCGCGCCGGCGTCCGCTGCGTCTCCGGCATTTGAATCGCGCTTCCGCCATCTTTCCAGCTTCAGTCGGACAGGCGCGGAGAATCTTTCGGAAGGTAGCGGTGGGGCCGGGAGGATTGGGCCTGGCGAGGGCGGCGGCGGTGGTGGGGGTTCCCTTCGGGTGGGCGCGGGGCGGCGGCGGCGAGGAGAGTGAACGGGCAGCGCCCCGGTTTTTCCGCCAGCTTCCCTTCCCTCCCCCCCCCCACCGTCTCACGCCGCGTCCCCGCCTTCCCGCGCGCTCTTCCCGGCCGCGGCCTTTGTGGGGCGCACGTGCCGTAGCCGCTCTCTCCCGCAGGATCGCCGCGATGGCCGCCCAGGGAGAGCCGCAGGTCCAGTTCAAGGTGCGTACTCTGGCGACCGGGGCCTTCGGGCGGGCTGGCGGGCGGGCGAGAGGGGAGGTCGGGAGGACGGCATGGCGGGAGGGAAGCGGGCCGCTCACGCTGCCTCCTCCTTAGCTCGTCCTGGTGGGCGACGGCGGCACCGGGAAGACGACGTTCGTGAAGCGCCACTTGACGGGCGAGTTCGAGAAGAAGTATGTAGGTAGGTGCGGCGGGGCCGCGCGGCTGCGGGCACGGGAGTCGGCGGCCGTGCGTGGCTGACCGTGCCGTCCCGTTCCCGCAGCCACCCTGGGCGTGGAGGTGCACCCGCTCGTCTTCCATACCAACAGAGGACCCATCAAGTTCAACGTGTGGGACACAGCCGGCCAGGAGAAGTTCGGGGGCCTGCGAGATGGCTACTACATCCAAGGTGAGGGCCTGCGGAAGTGGGCCTGGCCCTCGGACATGTGCCTGGGGTGAGCCCGGGAGCCAGCCGTTGCCCGGTGACTAAGGAGGGAGGGAGATGCGAGACGGAGACGCCTCGCTTCCAGGGAGGCGACCTCGTTTGCCTGGCTAGGAGAGGGTTTTTAGACGAGCCGTCCGTGGTGTCATTCGATCACATGCTGTGTCATGCTAGGCATGCTTTAGGGCAGACTGTGTGTCCTTACCGTTGAATAGGAGGCAGGGAAGCTGTGGGATCCCTTTCTGGTTTCGAAACGTGTTTTAGGGTATATGTTCAGTGGTTACCCTTGAGTATTTCCGCCCGGAATACTAGCACTTGGGCTAGTTAGTAAAACCCAACCTCCAGCCCCAGGAGCCAGGCCCTCACACGTGAGTGACAAGCTATGTCGTGTAAATTGTACTTTTACTTTTCTCCTTGAAAGTGATTGGAAAATTTTAAGGAAGGGGGGGGTGTCAGGTGGTTAAAGAGGAATGAAAGAAGTATTCTTGTGGACTTACTAGCCCTTTGGAAAAAAAAATTTGGAAGTTCTTTGGTTTCTTGCTGTGTTTTAGCATGTAAAGATACAAGGGTGTTTATCCTTGAATTGAAACTTTTTTTTTATTTTTTTGAGTTCAAACTTTCTAGCCAAAAAAACTGGACCATGCTTTTGCTGCCTCTTTCTTTAGTTTCTCGTGACAGGATTTCTCTCTGTAGCTTTGGAGTCTGTGCTGGAACTCACTCTGTAGATCAGTCTGGCCTCAAACTCACAGAGCTCCACCTGTCTGCTGGGATTAAAGGCCTAAACCACCGCCACCTGGCTTTTTTGCTGCTTCTTTAACTGTATCCTCAGCACCTGTAGGTCAGGCAGTAGAGAGCCCTGGCCTCAGATTTTCTTAAAGGCATAACTCACTTCACCGTTTAAAGATTCCATTTCTAGGTGGCAGAGTGTTTTGCTCGCTATAAAGGAGGTATGTCTTCTAGAATGATGATGTACTATTTTACTTTGGACAAACTTGGAGGATGGAGGTGATGATTAGTTGTCCAGAGGGAGAGAAAGGAGAAGGTAGTTGGAGTAGAGTAGGTCTTGACATTTAAGCTTTCATATGAAGAGAAATTGGAATTGGTGCCTTGGATCACAACTAACTTTTTTAGTATTGAGGGGGAGACCTTTTGAAAGAGTGGTTTGATCAGAGTCAGGACTAAGATGATAAATGCCCCTGTAGACGAAAACATTTCAATCCCTTGAATGTCTTTCAGCCCAGTGTGCCATTATAATGTTCGATGTAACATCAAGAGTTACTTACAAGAATGTACCTAACTGGCATAGAGATCTGGTACGTGTGTGTGAAAACATCCCCATTGTATTGTGTGGCAACAAAGTGGATATTAAGGACAGAAAAGTGAAGGCAAAATCTATTGTCTTCCACCGAAAGAAGAACCTTCAGGTATGTTCATAATTTATTGAATCTTTTTTCTTTTTTGTTTTTCGAGACAGGGTTTCTCTGTAGCTTTGGAGCCTGTTCTGGAACTCGCTCAGTAACCAGGCTGGCCTCAAACTCAGAGATCTGCCTATCTCTGCCTCCTGAGTACTGGGATTAAAGGCATGCGCCACCATGCCTTTGATTCAGGGATATTGAATCATTCTATTATATATATGTAAGGCACACGTGTCACGTAGGACCAGTGTGTGGTTTATGTGAATTACAAAATGTCTTTGAGTTTAAAAGTGTCTTGGAATGGTGATCACTAACAGAAGTTTTTAAACATAAATTTCCTTTTGTTATAAACAGTACTATGACATTTCTGCCAAAAGTAACTACAACTTTGAAAAGCCTTTCCTCTGGCTTGCCAGAAAGCTCATTGGAGACCCTAATTTGGAGTTTGTTGCCATGCCTGCGCTTGCCCCACCTGAGGTGGTCATGGACCCAGCTTTGGCAGCACAGTACGAGCATGATTTAGAGGTATTTGTCCTTTTAATTTTTTTCTGGTGTGTATGGGTATGTGTTTGCGGTTTCCCTGGTGCCTGCAGAGGTCAGAAGCTGACATTGGATCCTCGCAGCCAAGTAGATACTTGGAATCGAGAGGTGGCGGTGCTCTTGACTGGAGCCATCTTCCAGCCCCATTTGTCCTTAGTGCTTATGTTTGACTTGGTCATGGCAGTTTTGATCTTACATCTTACGTGTTTCCTTTTTGTTTCTTGTTCCAGGTTGCTCAAACAACTGCCCTCCCGGATGAGGATGATGACCTGTGAGAAAGTGAAGCTGGAGCCCTGCGTCAGAAGTCTAGTTTTATAGGCAACTGTCCTGTGATGTCAGCGGTGCAGCGTGTGTGCCACCTTATTTAGCTAAGCAGTACTTCATTGGATGCTGAAAGGAGATGATGAATGGGCTTCGGAGTGAATGTGGCAGTTAAAACATACCTTTTTTTTTTAACATACCTTCATTTTTTTGGACTTGCATATTTAGCTGTTTGGAACACAGTTTCCTGAATTTCAAAAATAAGACTGCTACAGTCACATCGCACTATTCAGTCAGTGGTAAAATCTTGTTCCTGTCATTCCCATTCTTTTTGTTTAGAATCAGAATAAAGTTGTATTTCAAATACTCTAAACAAGTGAATCATCCCTTGTTTATAAGCATTTTAAAGCTAACGTAAGGAAGCTTGTGCCATACTACAGTTAAAAATGCCTTTGCTTAGTGCCTCTGAGGTTCATTCAGATATGTTCTCCTGTGCCTACCTTCACAAACATTTGGATCAAGTCGTGACCTAACGCTTGTCTTAGAAGTGTGAATACTGTGGTTCAGCTAGGATATCTGTCCTACCTGCATTTTGCTAGGTAGTTTCATCTAAAAGAATAGCTTGTTTAAAGTTGTATGTGTGAATCAGATGTTTTAGTGTAAGGACTATAGTCGAAGTGTCTGTAGAACTGCCTTTGGTGGAAGGAAGCTTGAGGATTTTCTGACATGTATGTTTCTTGGTTTCCCTGTCTAATGTTGGTTCTCTAAAATGTTCTCAGCTTTTGAGTGGTGGTCTCAGCCAGCATTCAGGAGGCAGAGGCAGGAGGATCTGAGTTCAAGGCCAACCTAGTCTACCGAGCAAGTTCCAGAACTGCATAGAGAGACCTGTCTCAAAAGAAGTGTTCATAGTAGGTAGGCTGTGGCCCAGCATCTGAATCCCAGAGATTGTTTATAGGCAGCACAGGAAAGGAAAAGCTAGAATACTGCTGTAGATTTGCCTGGGCATCTGATGTGAAAATGTCAATTGAGCCTTTTTGTTAGGTGTGATCCTGTCAGAACTATATTGTGGTGGTAATGTATTTACTAGTTCAATCTACCAAAGTTATTTTGATTCCCCCAATCCCCCCCCCCCAAGGTTTCTCTGAACATTCTGAACTGTCCTGTAACTCACTTTGTAGACTAGGTTGACCTTGAACTCAGAGAGATCAGCCCGCCTCTGCCTCCGAAGTGCTGGGATTAAAGGCCACCACTGCACAGCTCTACTACCAAAGTTCTTAAAAGTGTGGACTACTTCAGATGGCTACTTTATCTCCAAAGAAGGTTGAGTAACTTAAAATGAGGAGGCTGAAAGGAAGTTGTGTTGTGTACCAGCTTTTACTAATTTTAAGATGCTATGTATATGCTATGCTAAAATCAGGTGAAGACCCTCTCCCCTGACTGGGATGAAACTTCATTTAGATCTCTTAAATTAATACACTGTATGCAAACCTGATGTAGAATGCAAATACCCTATGACTCTGATTTTTGTAACAGTTAAACTTGAGAACTACTTCATGTGTGCTTAACCAGAGTGTAGAGGATTTACATCATTTATTGAAAGAACTTGAAAATATATATTGCTTCTGCTTTGCCTAGTTTTCTGGGTCATCTCTGGTATTTGCTGTAGGAGTAAGTAGTGAATGGTGTTTTTTTTTTTTTTTTTTTTTTTTTTTTTTAGGATTTGGGGTTTGATCTGCTAAATAGCAGAGATATCCTTATTTTATCCAGTTCTTTTTTGTTTTTTTGCTTTTCTCTGTAGTCCTGACTGTCCTGGAACTCTAGGCTGGCTTCAACAAGTCTGCCTGAGAGTTCTGACTTTAAAGGCATGTGCTATTCAGTTTTTATGTGTGGAGAAAGTGCTCCCCCATTTTGTAAAAGCATCCCTGAATAGATGGCTTTATATTAATCAGTTAGTGTACAGCTGATAGAGCTGGCTGAATCAAAGTTGCTGAGGAGAAGCTGAAAAGTCGGGTATTTAAGAAACGGGGTTTTTTTGTTTTGTTTTTTTAAGATTTATTTATTACATGTACAGTGTTGTGTCTGTATGTATCCTGCAGGCTAGAAGAGGGTACCAGATTTTACAGAAGGCTGTTAGGCACTGTGTGGTTGCTGGGAATTGAACTAAGGACCTCTGGAAGAGCAGGCAGTATTAACCGCTGAGCCATCTCTCCAGCTTCTAAACAATTTTATAGACTTCAGGAGGTTTTTGTTTTGTTTTTGTTTTTTGTTTTTGGTTTTTCGAGACAGGGTTTCTTTGTGGCTTTGGAGCCTGTCCTGGAACTAGCTCTCTGTAGCCCATGCTGGCCTCAAACTCACAGAGGTCCGCCTGCCTCTGCCTCCCGAGTGCTGGGATTAAAGGCGTGCGCCACCACTGCCCAGCCAGGAGGTTTTCTCAAACCAATACAGAACATGGAGAAGAGTTTCATGCACCCTGTATCTGAAGTAGCCCAGAACTGCTTGCTTTGGTTCTGTAGATGCAGCCAGGGACACAGAAGGTAAGAACTGGGTAGAAGCCTGCTTTGGACTTGTGGGTGTGAAGCAGTGATAACTCAGCCATGAGGAGTGCAGTCATGCTACACAGATGAAGGTGCACTATGTTAAACCCTCTGCTGAAAGCAATACTGTCAGTCTTGAATCCTTTGGTACCTTTTACTCTTTTTTTTTTTTTTTTGTCTATTTGTTGAGAGGGTTTTTCTGTATCTTTGGAGCCTGTCCTGCTACTCCTCTGTAGGCTAGGATGAACTTGAACTCAGATCCACCTGCCTCTGCCTCCCTAATGCTGGGATTAAGGGCGTGTGCCACCACCACCCAGCTGTACCTTTACTCTTTTGAAGCTTGAGGTGGAGCTGGGTGATGTCTCAGCATTCACACATAGTAGGCCCACATTGCAGAACTCAGGCTTCCTGAGGTACCTGCAACTGCTATGTACCCTCCCCTCTTCATCCTGAAGGCCTACTTGCAGCATCTTAGCCTGTTGGTGCTAATAGGTCACATGTTCCTGATGTAGACTTGCCACTGGATCTTGTCCTCGGCCCGAATCTATGTGGTAGATTTACAGTTGAGTCCAGTGTGCCATGAGGGCAAAGGTCATTGATGTCCCATTGTCTATTAGTGGGACGTCTATTAGGGTGCTTTTTGGGTACTTAGAGAATAGAGTTTTTGTTTTTTTGAGACAGGGTTTCTCTGACAGCCTTAGCTGTTCTGAAATTTGTATTGTAGACCAGACTGGCCTTGAACTCAAGAGATCTGCCTGCCTCTGCCTCCCAGAGTGCCAGGATTAAAAGGTGTGTGCCACCACCCTGAGAACAGAATTTTATTACCCCATTGGTACACTGTGGGTTCATAATCTACAGTTTGGTTCATTTGACCCAGCCTTAGGCAGCAGGGAGATGAGTGACAATCAGGGTGCTGTAGGAATGATGCTGTCTAGGTAAGTAGGGGCCTTAAACCTTGGGAACCGGGCCAGGAACCTTGGGTGAGGCATGGACAGTTTGTTCTCAGCACCAAGCAGTGCTTGGTGTCCTGAGGAGCAGTGGCTTTGCTCCAGCAGCCTAAGAATTACCTGGGATGTTTTTGGGATAGAAGGCAAGGTGCTTGGAAGACGTCCCTGGAAAATAGTCCCTACAAAGTGTCAGTGATCTGGGAAGATTGAAACTGGAGTCCTGGGGCAGACAGGGCCGACTGCTGCTTTTAAGGGATGGTCAGATGTGGCACCTAGAAGCCACTGGGGACTTGAATGCCTGGCTACAGGTTTCTTAACACAGGTAATAAAGGCAGAGTTTCCTTTGAGGTGGAGGTAGGGTCCCTGGTGCCCTTGGCCCAGGTGCAGTCTTTTGTGAAATAGTTTTCTCCCAACATTAAAGCATTTAGTTTTGCAGGTAGCTCCCTAAGGAAAGTGAACAATTCAAAATAGCTTTAGAAGGTCCACGGAACTAATTAGATTCACTAGGCCCCTCCCTGCCACAGTAAACAATACAAGAGTGCCCCTCACAAGGAAGGAAGCTTTAGCTATTCAAGACAGACCACACCAGCTGCCGGGAAGAAGCAGAAAACAGTCAAGCTTGCTGGAAGAGAACTAAGCCAACACTAAAGGGTACTCTCCAGACCTGTTGATTCTGTCCACTGGCTATGCAATGTGCTGCAGGTTCTCAGCTTTGTGAGCTGTCACCCATGCTGGGAGTGGGCTTTGATGTGCAGCTGTTGAAATCATTTCTGCGCTTATAAGTAACTTCACCCATATTCCTATAAGTAACTCCAATAAAACTCAATGGTTAACTAAGCTGGACTTTGGTAGTATTCATAAAATTTGGTCTGTTGTGGGTTCTGTATCTGGGGTGAATAGATGTGTGTGTGTCGTCTCCCCAGAAGTTTTGTCACAGCAGGTTGCACCAAGTAAGGTCATGTGGAGATGACCAGGTCCTGATGGCAGTCCTCCAGGCACAGAAAATGGGCCTTCAGATTTCTAGGAAAGGGTGCTAGTAGCAGAATCCTAGAGGCAGCCTAGGCCAGTAAACCAGTAGCCAGTTTGTGGGTAACACTTTGCTTTTTTCTATCCCTGGCATGTCTCAGTCCCTTCGCCATGCTTTCTGACCAGTGAAGAATAACTCACTGATATTGTGCTGTTACCTTTCAAATGTTTTCTCAAAAGACAAGGGACCAGCAAGAGGCTTGGCAGGTAGAAGTGTTAGCAACCAAGCCTGAGGACCTGAGTCCGATCCTCAGGACTCAGCAGGAGTGGAAAGAGAACCAACTCCTGAAAGTGGTTCTCAGACCTCTGCAAGCATACAATAGCATACAACACACACATATTTAAATAAATAAAATAAATAAATAAATAAATAAAATATAAAAAAAAATAAATAAACCTGCTTTCAAAAGAGATGAATTAGCTGGTCAGTGGTGGTACATGCATTTAATCCCAGCTCTCGGGAGGCAGAAGCAAGTGGATCTCTGAGTTTGAGGCCAGCCTGGTCTACAGAGTGAGTTTGAGGGCAGCCAACACTGCACAGAGAAACCCTGTCTTGGAGATAAAAGATGAAATTGTACTTTAATTCTGCTTCATTCATTTTTTTCTTTTATATAGCCATTAACTAGTGACCCACAGCATGGATGAACACAGATCAGTTTGACCAGTTCTGCAGGTCTGGTCTAGGTGCACCGTGTACGTGGTGCTCTGCTTTGTCTTGGGCATCTTTCACAATGGTGCTCTTCTGCTAAAGCTATAGGCTTGGTTGGGCTAGGCCAGTGTTTCTCAGCCTATGGGTCACGACCCTTCCACAGCAGCTATTTACATTACAATTCCTAATAGTAGCAAAATTACAGTTAGGAAGTAGCAACAAAAGTAATTTTATCTTTGGGGGGAATTACTGTAACATGAACTGTATTAAAGGTTCAAACATTAGGAAGGTTGAGAACTGCTGAAATAGGCTAATACTCTACCACAGGACTCCAATCCAGTGCTGACTGGACTGGCTGTGATCTCTGTTTTACAGTTTCTATGTTTTACGTTTGTGGGACACAAACTGTCAATGGTCTTACTTTATAAAAGTACACATTGCCTAATAAGACAGAAATGTTGAAATTACTATTTTGAGGCAAGATTTCTCATAGCCCTGTCTGGCCTCCAATTTGCTGTATAGTCAAGGATTACTTTGAACTAACCTTCCTGCCTCTACTTCCCAAGTGCTGGGGTTACAGATGTGCACTGCTACATCCAGCAAATTAAAGAAAAAAAAATCCAGTCGGGGATTTAAAGCAAGTGAGGCAGGGGCTGGAGAGATGGCTCAGAGGTTAAGAGCAATGGCTGCTCTTCCAGAGGTCCTGAGTTCCTTTCTCAGCAGCTATGTGGTGGCTCAGACACCTGTAATGAGATCTGGTGCCCTCTTCTGGTGTTCAGGGATAATGCAGACAGAACACTACATAATAAATCTTTAAAAAAAAAAAAAAGGAGGCAAGTGTCCCACCCACCACTGAGCTATATATAGTCCCAGCTGAAATAATTGTTTTTTGTTTGTCTAAATTTTGGTTGTTTTTGTGGTGGGGGTGCCAATATCATAGTGTATGTGTAGAGGTCAAATGAAGGCTTATGAGAGCAGGCTCCTTTCACTATGTGTATTTCAGGGACCAGGCTGTGACTTGTATGTCAAGTGCCTTTCTCCCTCCCCCCTTTGAGACAGTCTCACCATGTAACCCAAGCTGGCCTCTAACTCATGATCCTCCTGTATCCTGGCTGCTGTAATTACAGATGTGCACCACCATTCCCAAAAGTCTGTGTGTAATATCACTATGTCACCAGCAGCTTTCGGTGTCCCGCTCTGGACAGACTGAGTCAAACATACAGAGTCCTACCCTCCCTTGGACATGTAACAATTCCTGTGTGTCCTCAGACTTGCACAAGACAAGGTGAGTGTGTGTGCTCTTAGTCCCTACCGCTGCATGCTCGTTTGGAGCTCAGAAAACTGGCTGGTGACAACGACAGTGGAGTGCAGGCATGGGTTTTTGTTTCGTTTTGTTTTGTTTTCGAGACAGGGTTGTGCTGTGTAGTCCTAGTTGTTCTAGAACTCACGCTGTAGACCAGACTGGCCTCAAACTCAGAGATCCACCTGCTTCTGCCTCTCAAGTGCTGAGATTAAAGATGTGCACCACCACCGCACAGTGTGCTTTGCCTTCTATTCTGGCAGTAGTTGGCAGATATTTGGTAACTGATAGTTGGGCTGAGACTACCAGACTTTCTTAAAATGACTTGACCATTCCTGCAAACAGCCTTATTGCCAAATCATAATTTTGAGTCCCTGTAGTTACAGAACTGAATCAACTTTGCCAGAACATAGATTGTTAATAAATTGATCCCTTAATAATTTAGTCACCTTCCTCCATGCACATGGGGCTGCTATACTCTTCTCTGTCACTGGTGTCCCCAGTCCCCCCCACACCGGAAGCTCTAATATCATCCCTTAATGACTGAAAACATCAGCGCAGCCCTTACTTAACCTAGGAGGGAGTGATGTGACCTCATGCCTGAACACACCACTACCCTACACACAGTTGGAGATCTGATGGAGGCAGGGAATGGCTGTGGGGTGGTCATTTGCTGTCACATATTGTATAAGAATTAGTGATTTTTCAAACAGTTCTAATTCATATTTTTATATAATTTCAATGAGCATTTTTGTATACACAGCTTGAATGTTTCCTCCTTTTTGTTAGCGATGGCATCCAGAGTCTCTGCTTTCAGCTGCACACAGGCCTGTTTGGTTAGCCTTTGCCAGTAGCAGTGAGACTAGTTGGCCAGAACTTAGGAAAAATCACTGTTTGAAAAGACATTGTCCCATGGTGTGGGTGGCACTCACTTTTAATCCCAGCACTTGGGAGGCAGAGGCAGGCGGATCTCTGAGTTTGAGGCCAGCCTGGTCTACAGAGTAAATTCTAGGACAGCCAGTGCTATGCAGAGAAGCCCTGTCTCCAAAAATCAAAACCAAAACCTCAAAGCCCACTCCCAGTGAAACACCTCCAACAAGACCACACCCATTCCACCAAAGCTGCACTTTCTAATTCTTAGAAATAGTTCATTAACTGGGGACTAAGCATATATTTATTAACTATATTAATAGTTTATTAACTGGGGACTAAGCTCATTTATTTATATAAGCCTCTGGGGGCTATTTTCATTCAAACCACCACAATGGCCCCAGACTTGCCTCTCCTATTTATCTCCCACCTGATAAGGTCTCCTCCCTCTGTGCACGGCTGTCTCTGCTCTTCCAGCAAGGACAGGTGTCACATCAACTGTCCCACTATGACTTCAACAAATGCACCCGCTTGGAGCCCATTTCTAAATAAGTCAGACATTCCGAGATAAAGTGGGCTAGGACCAAGCATGTCTTGTGGGAGACGAGTCAGTTCACAGCAATCCTTGCCAGTAGCCAGAAGGTCTCCACAAGGGCCTCACTATCAACATTGTCCTTCATGCCCTTGGGCCCTCCTTCCTCTTGGATAGAAACACACACGCCCACAGAGGTGACTGGCTAGATAAAGGATACTTGAACTTCATGAGATGGTGTCAAAGTCTTCCCAAAGACATAGATTTGTGTCTCCCAACCCTTGGTTGTGTCTGATTTTTGTTTATTCATTTGTTTGTTTTTAAGATTTACTGTACTTGGGCTGGAGAGATGGTTCAGTGGTTAAGAACACTGCCTGCCCTTCCAAAGGTCCTGAGTTCAGTTCCCAGCAACCACATGGTGGCCCACAACCATCTGTAATGAGATCTGGTGCCCTCTTCTGGCCCGCAGGCATACGCAGACAGAATACCGAGAATACTGTATACATAATAAATAAATAGATTTTAAAAAAAGATTTACTATACTTGTGTGCATGCATGCACACAAGCATGTAAATGCAATGTCCACAGAAGTAGGAAGAGGGTATTGGATATCCTGGAGCTGAAGTTACCATGTGCTTGCGAGCCACCATATGGATACTGGGAGCCCAACCCAGGTCCTCGGCAAGAGCAGCAAGCACTAGTAAGCGCTGAGCCATCTCTCCAGCCCCTGTCTAAATTAAAAAAATAAATGAACAGATCAGGTAATTAAACTGTTGGAAATTTTCTTCAGGGGCCTCTTGCTAACTTGGGGGCAGGTTCAGACATCTTTGTGCTTTGCTTACATTCAGGCCAAAGGGTGTTCCACTCCTGGGACGGCTCTTTACCGGGGACTCTTAGGGGCCTGGAAGAGTGACTCAGTGGTAAGAATCCCTGCTGCTCTTGTAGAGGACCCAGGTTTGCTTGCAGGCACTCATGATGGCTCAGGAGCATTTGTAACTCCAGTTCCAAAGGATTCCATGCCCCCTCTTCTGGCCTCTCTAGGCACTGCACTCCTGTGGCATACACACAGTCACACATACACGTAAGTAAAGTGAAGATTAGAAAGAGAGCTTACTGGAGTGGCGTGAACCCAGAACACTGACAACATCTAATGGCTAAGAGGATGCAGGTAATGGAAACTCTCTTCACAACTTGGAGAACTGAGTGGTTTCTCAGAAAGCTAGGCATAGTCTTTCTGCCTGGTTTAGTGGTCATATTCCTTTGTAGTTACACCCAGTGAGCTGCAACCACTTCTAAGCAAAATCTGCCATGTGGATATTTATAGGAACTTTTTTTTTATAACTGTTCAATGCAGCAGCAAACAAGCTGTCCTTCGGTAGATGAAAGGATTAGCCATGGTGTATCTAGGAACAGAATATTACTAAGCAAAGAAAAGAACCAAGCAGCTGGACTGGGGAGATAGCTCAGGGGGAAGAGTGTTTGCTATGCAAGCGTGAGGGCATGAGTTCCAATCCCCGGCACCTACAGAAAAAGCTGGGCATGGTTGCACACGCTTGTAAACTCAGTGCTGGCAGCAGTGGGGCAGAGATAGGTTGCTGAGGCTCACATGTCTCCAGTGGAAAAATGAAGGACTCCAGGCTCAGTGATAACAGGTAGGGAGTGATACAGTAGGCTGCTGGATGTCCTCTTCTGACCTCTGGATGTTCTTATGGGCACGTGCACACCACACACACACACACACACACACACACACACACACATATCACCACCACCACCACCAACAACAAAAACCACTCAACAAAGCCGGGCGATGGTGGCGCACACCTTTAATCCCAGCACTCGGGAGGCAGAG
>NC_022010.1:19130049-19132065 GCF_000317375.1 Microtus ochrogaster
CTACACACAGATGATTAGAAATGGGCTAGTCCAGGTGCGAGAGTTAGCCTAGAAGAGGCTAGATAGAAATGGCCAAGCAGTGATTAAATGAATACAGTGTCCGTGTAATTATTTCAGGTAAAGCTAGCCTTGCGGGCAGTGGGGTGCTGGGGACGCAGCCCCGCCACTCATAATTACAACAATCCAGCCTGGAGAGAAGCATTTGTGCCTGGTCTTATTGAATCTTGTTATGCCATGTTAGGTTGATATCCCTGGGAGTCCTGCTCTTTTCTGAAGGGAAACAGAGGAGTAGTAGATCTGGGGAAGACAAAGTCAAGGGGGAATGGGAGGAATGGAGGGAAGGGAGGCTGCGGTCTGGATGTATTGTTTAAGAGAAGAAAGAAAAACACTAAAAACAAACAAGCCAGATGTGGTGGCACTTGGGAGGCAGAGGCAGGTGGATCTCTGTGAGTTTGAGGCCATCCTGGTCTGTGTATCGAGTTCCAGGATAGCTAGGGCTACACAGAAACCCTGTCTCAAAAATCAAAACAAAACAAACAAAAAAAGAAGGCGATATAAAAAAGCTGTGATTCTAACTCACAATGAGGTTCTGAGAAGGCAGATCTGTAGGGATACCGTTCATGTGAGCAGTCGCCAGGGAGGTCAGGAGTGAACAGGTGAAGAACAGAGGACCCCAGGAGCAGGGCAACCCACACTTCAAAAAGCTGCAGTGATGGACAACGTCCCCTCACAGCACAGAATGCATAGAGCCAGGGTGAATCCCCCGATGTCACCCATGGGTGCCCAGGAAGATAATGTTCCTGGAGGTTCATCCAATGTACTGATGGATGGACACATGGTAGCGGGGAGCCAGGGAACCCAGGAGGGCTCTACTCTGCATGCAATTTTTCTATGACCCCAAGACTGCTTTAATAGTTCTGTTTCAGATAATAAATAAGTTTTAGCTGCATCTAAACCTATTAGGGAGACAGCTGTCAACGGGAAAAAGATGAGTGCCTTTTGTTGGACAATTTGTTAGCAAAACTGACTTGCAAAATTTATTCTTTGACTCTTGCTCAAGCCATCTCAGAAGCAAGTACCCGAGTTTCTAGCATGAACAGTTAAAGCCATCTGAGTCCAGATGAAGGAGCCAGAAGCCTCAGCATGTCTGCCCAGAGCTAAGAATATGAGGGAGTTTTGGAAACACAGTCTCACTATGCAGTGCCTGCTGGCACTAGACTCACGATCCTCCTGCCTCAGTCTCCCCAGTGTTGGGATTATCACCAAGTGCCACCACACAGAGGAGAGTTCACTATTTTAAACACTTGAGAGTCTTGGATTGTCTACCACTAATTAGGGCACTTTGAAAATGCTCCTGGCTGGGGTTGGGGCAGTGGCTCAGTGGCTAAGAGCACTGACTGCTCTTCCAGAGGACCTGGGTTCAATCCCCAGCACCTATATGGAAGCTCACAACTGCGTGATACTCCAGGAGATCTGACACCTCATACAGGCATAAGTGAAAAAAAAATCATTAAAGAAAGAACATTTCTAATGTTGGGCAGTGGTGGCATACATCTTTAATCCCAGCTTTTGGGAGACAGAGATGGATCTCAAAAAAAAAAAATAGTGCTCTAAATTATTTGTGATGTGAATCTATTTACAGAAGCCTGACAGGGAGATGTGTCTGGGAGATGAGTTGACAGGGGAGGATGTATCTGAGCCATTAAGAGAGAGCTGAACTGTCCTGGCTGCAAAGAGCTCGCCACACAAGCGTGAGGTCCTGAGTTTGATCCCAGAACACACATATAACAGCTAGGAGCAGTGTACACATTTGTAATTAATCCTGGTTCTGAGAAGGCACATACAAGAGGATCTCCGAGGCTCGCAGGCCAACCAGATTGAAGACTCCTTGGTGGGCTAATGAGAGACTTTGTCTCAAAATCAGAAGAAGAAGAAGAAGAAGAAGAAGAAGAAGAAGAAGAAGAAGAAGAAGAAGAAGAAGAAGAAGAAGAAGAAGAAGAAGAAGAAGAAGAAGAA
>NC_022010.1:19132165-19160750 GCF_000317375.1 Microtus ochrogaster
AAGAAGAAGAAGAAGAAGAAGAAGAAGAAGAAGAAGAAGAAGAAGAAGAAGAAGAAGAAGAAGAAGAAGAAGAAGAAGAAGAAGAAGAAGAAGAAGGTGTGTGTGTGTGTGGGGGGGGGGTCCTGTGAATACAGCTCAGTCAGCAAGAGTGCTTGTAAGCATACACAAGGCCCTAGGTTTGATCCCTAGTGCTGCATAAACCAGATGTGCAGGTGCAAATGTGCAATCCCAGTACTTAGGGGATAGAAGTTCAGGAGTTCAAAAGCAGCCTGGACTTCATGAGACTCAATAATAACAATAATGATAATAATAGATAAAACAGCAGCAACAATAACAACAATAATACTGGGGCTGGAAAGGTGTCTCAGAATCTAAGAGCACTTTCTGCGCTTCAAAAGGGCAGGAGCTCTCATCCCTGCACCCACATTAGGGTCTCATACCTGCCTGCAACTCCAGCTCCAGGGACCAGGACTCCCTCTTCTGGCCTCTACAGGTACTGCACTCACGTGGTATGCACTTACACAGACACATACATGTAAATAAAAATAAAAAATCTTTTGTTTGTTTGTTTTCGAGACAGGGTCTCTTTGTGTAACAGTTCTGGGTGTCTTGGAACTTGGTCTATAGACTAGGCTGACTCCCAGAGATTCGCCTGCCTCTGCTTCCCAAGTACTGGGATAAAAGGTGGGTTTCCCAACCCTCTGGCCTAAAAATAAAATCCACAAAAACAAAGTGGGCCCAAAGAGACTGCGTAGAAGATAAAAGTGACTGCTGCAGAGGCTGACAGTCTGAGTGGGATCCCTGCACCCCACGCGGTGGGAAAAGAGAAGTGGATTTGGGCCGTTGTCCTCTGACCACGTGTACATCATGACACAGTGCCCACCCCCCATAAATAAATGCAATTAGAACAGACAAGGTGGACCGCTCCCGAAGACCGATGCCTGAGGCTGTCTTCTAGCCTACACGCACGCCTACACACACTCACTCAGAAAAAGCAGAGAGACTCACAGTATATTTCCGGCAAACACCTAAGAACTAGGCCGTGCTGTTTCCTAGAGCCTCTCTCTAGCAGCCTGGTGTCTGTCACGCAGGCTTGGGTCAATAAAATTCACAGCTTATTTTTTTGAAATGAGCCAATATAGAGAGTGCATTTTAAAGCGGCGTGTGGTAGACTCACAGTGTGTAAGCACAGCTGTCAGTCCCTGACACATCCACCCAAAGGATGCTTCATAAATCAGTCCGTGTGTCCCGTGTCCCCCCCCCCCCCAGTTTCTTATCTCTGCTTCTGGGTCCCTCTGGGTCTAGATGTTTTGTCACCATAGGGCAACCCAGTGGATGTCCTTGAGTCTGCTGCCCCCCCCCCTCAGTCAAGCATCCAAGGCTTGTATTGTTTGTTTTGTTTATTTCCTTTCCTTTTACGGCTGAATACTGCTCTGTTGTGTGGCTAGACCCTTCCCTGTCGTCAACTCCTCACCTGGTGGACGTTTGGACTGTGTCCACCTTTGGGCTCTTCGAATTAGGGGATCTGCAAACACTCATAGGAGTGTTTTTTTTTTTAATATTTATTTATTCATTATGTATACAATATTCTGTCTGTGTATGTCTGCAGGCCAGAAGAGGGCACCAGACCCTGTTACAGATGGTTGTGAGCCACCATGTGGTTGCTGGGAATTGAACTCAGGACCTTTGGAAGAGCAGGCAATGCTCTTAACCTCTGAGCCATCTCTCCAGCCCAGGAGTGTTTTTTAAAACTTGTTTTAAATTCTTTAAGATCTTGGATAGGAATAGAATGGTTCGTTCTCTTGGGAATTCCAGCTTCAACTTACTATTTATGTATTGTGTGTGTATGTGTGTGTGTGTGCATGTGTGTGTGTGTATGTGTGTGTGCATGTGTGTGTATGTGTGCGTATGTGTGCGTGTGTGTGTGTATGTGTGCATGTGTGTGTATGTGTGCATGTGTGTGTGTGTGTATGTGTGTGTGTGTGTGAATGCATACATGTAGAGGTCAGAGGCCAAGCTGCAGGAACCAGCTCCCTTCTTCCACCATGTGTGTTCTAGGGATCAAACTGAGGTTAGGCTTGGAGGCAAGCTCCTCAGCTTGGTGACCCATCTTACTGGCCCTTTCCTTTTCTCATTTATTATTATTAAAGGTTTAGCCGGGCGATGGTGGCGCACGCCTTTAATCCCAGCACTCGGGGGGCAGAGGCAGGCGGATCTCTGTGAGTTCGAGGCCAGCCTGGTCTACAGAGCTAGTTCCAGGACAGGCTCCAAAGCCACAGAGAAACCCTGTCTCGAAAAACCAAAAAATAAAAAAATAAAAAAAAAATAAAGGTTTGTTTTTATTTTCTGTATATGGATGTTTTATCTTCACATCTGCCTGTGTACCATGTGTATGCCTGGTGTCAGGGGAGATCAGAAGAGGGTGTAGGATTTCTGAGAACCAGTTACAAATAGTTGCTGGGAATCGAACCTGGGTCTTCTGGAAGAGCAGCGGGTGCTCCTAACTGCTCAGCCATTTCTCCAGTCCCATGAAGAAAAGGTTCATTTTTGCCTCATGCTTTGAGGATTTAGTCCATCATGGCGGGGAAGGGATGGGAGCAGGAGCGTGAGGCAGCTGGTCATGTGACACCCACAGTCAGGAGGCAGAGAGGTGGATGCTGGGGGCTCAGCTCACTTTCTCCTTTGCCTTCAATTGGAGATGCCAGTACGGGAAGGACACTGCTGCCTACATTCCCGGTGTGGCTTCGTTCCTCAGCGAATCCTCTCTGCCTCCCTTGCAGGCATGCCCAGAGATGTCTCCTAGGTGCTTCCAAATCCCAACAAGGGAACAGGGAAGGTGAACCATCACAGAGAGTTATTTGAAGTAGAAGCTGTTCAATTGGAGCCTCCAGCGAGGTCTGGTTCGGGAAACCCCATTTCTCTCTGTCTCTGTCTCTGTCTCTGTCTCTGTCTCTGTCTCTGTCTCTGTCTCTGTCTCTGTCTCTGTCTCTGTCTCTCTCCAAACCCCATCCACTCGGAGAATCTCCAAACAAAGGGAAGGGCTCAAAAAGCCCAGTTCTGCATTCTTGGCGGCCACTGCAGCTCTCTCCCCCGAAGTTGACAGCAGCCCAAGTCCCCACCTAAGCGCTCAGCTTTTGATCGTATTTGGGTGCAAACCCAGCTTGTGCCAGACAAATCATCACCCCTTGCTTATGGTTTATAAAACTTTCCTGCCCTGGCTGTCTGCGAGACTTCTCCGGCCTAGATCTCTGGGACCAGAAAACCTGCCAGGCTGCTTTGCTTAATATACCTGTTGCTATACTTTTTCAATTCAGTTTAATCTGGCTTACTGCATCGGGAGAAACTTAATATGGGAGGGGGCCAGAAAACCCTAGAAGCTATTTTAATTTAAAGTTTTCAAGTCCACTTAACTTTTTGTCAGTGTTCAAGCCTTCCACTGTTTTTTTGTTCTTTTCTTTTTTCTTTTTTAGTTGTTTTAGAGGACTTTGGACTTTATACAGCCCCTCTGTGATATAATTTATATTAAGTTTATACAGGGTCAAGTGCAAGACTCTTTTTTTGTGTGTAGATAGCCCGCTGATCAATTTGTTGAAAATAAGTTCTTTTGTGCACTGTATTACCTTGACATCTTGCCAAAAATCCACTGACAAAACGCATGCAGGTCACCATCGGACTCATCAATTCCGGGTTGACGTTCTTCAGGTGACCTGACACTGTCACCCCAGCGTCTCTGATTTGTGTGGCTCATTTCTTGGTGTTTGAGAAGCTAAACAGTCAAGTTTTTCTTCTGTGAATTTACTGATTCAGGTCCTTGTGACCACCTTTATTTAACTCCAGTGACCCCCTTGCTCCAAGCACAGCCTCACCGTGTGCTGGGACTTTGGCATAAGGAGGTGGGGGGGGGGCAGAGACATTCGGTCTTCCACGGCTTGTTGGTCCCAGCACCCCAGTTCCTTTCCTGCCTTCTTGACCTCTCCCGACAACACTCTTCGAGGCAACACCTGGTGTTCAGCAGTTCTTCTGACACTGGCCAGAAAGTGGAATCAGATTCTAAACAATCCCTGATTTAACTCCCACTTCACAGACAGTATGGAGTCAGAGGTCTCAGCTGAATTGCGTCAAAGTCCAGAATCCAGGAATCATAACAGAACAGCCTGAAACAAAACAAGGGCACTTTAGAGCTCCCACACTTGGAAGCCCTGCAGAGCATCCTAGTCCTAGCAAACTAAGGGAAATATTTGCTGCATAGTTTTGTTTGTTTTTTTTTTAAATTTCATTTCTCAGGATTTACACTCTTCTGTGTGACAGATTTTTGCGTCCACTTTTCTTAAGTATGAACACTGAAGTAAGCAATATGTTTATTCCCTCATCCATCTTCTCCGACAGCTTTCATGGTCATAGATGATTGATAGATGTATAGATGTAGTACCTCGGTCCCGACGGCACAGTGGTAATTTCTTGATTCTATGGTTCTTGAGCTTGTTAACAGTGATTCTTCTAAAGAACAGCTTTTCTACATTAACCACTTGGTAACCCTGATGCAAACCCATACAGGGCAGGCATAGTTAATACCGGTACTTTTTTACTAATAGTGATGGATAGATAATCTTCACTGTCGGCTTGACTGGGTTTGGAGTCACCTGGGAGACACACCTCTGTGTGTGTCTGTGAGGTGTCTCTAGAGAGGTTTAACGGAGGAGGGGGCATCATCCCATAGATTGGACTGAATGAAAAGGTGAGAATGAACTGAGCATCAGCACCCATCTCTCTGCTTCCTGACTGTGTATGTCATGTGACCAGGCACCTCATGTTTCCACCACTATGCCTTCCCCACCATGATGAACTATCTACTCAGACCATGACTCAAATAAACCCTACCTTACTTAAGTTGCCTTAAGCATTTTGTCAGCACAGTGAGAACTCACTAAAAATCAACTTTGAGAAGAATGACTCGATGTGCAGTTTCCAGGATGACCAGAGAGCGTTTTCCATTGTGGCATCATTAGAGGCGCATAGATTCTTACATCTTGGTTGTGTTTTGATATAGCGAAGCCATTATTTTCTTCTTTATGGTTGAATGCTCTCTCTTGGGCCATCGGGGACCCATAAAATTGGTTTCTATGCCATTTTGCTCTGGCTTTTCCCCCTTTAATGTATTTTTTTTGCTTCCAGGCATGACAGAGCATCATCTTGATCTCTGGCTCCAGACCTCGTTAGAGACTTCTGCAGTTGGTGTCAGCTTAGAAGGGGGAGGAAGCCTGTGGTGCCAGGGCTGCTCGTTCTTGGTCTGTCATTGCCACTAGACTGCTTGATTGACAGGCATAAGAAGTAGGTATTATTCTCCGAAAGGGAAAATTAATCCTCAACTTCCAAATAAAAAGTAAGAATGCACAGGTTTCACTTAATGTTTCTGAGGCCATATTTACATCTGCACATGTTTCACACGTATTTGTTACTTGTTACTTTGTGTGTATGTGATGTGGGGGGGGTGCAGATGTGAAGAGGACACCTGTGGGAGCCAGAAAGAAGGGAGAAGGGGGAAGAGGGAAATGTAAACACATATTTGTGCAGATGTGTGTAGAGAATACATGCATATCTCGTATCTCCTCTTTCTTTCCTTTTTGATTTTTTGAGACAGGGTTTCTCTGTGTAGCCCTGGCTGTTCCGGTACTCCCTCTGTAGACCACAGAGACCCACCTGCCTCTGACTCTTGAGTGCTGGGGTTAAAGGCAAGCACCACTACTGCCTGGCTATGTCTCCCATTTCTTATGAGATAGGCACCACCCTGGACATTTCTTGAGCTATTCTGTCTTTGACATACCACAGCCATCTGAAGACCTTTGAACTCATTTGCATAGCCTCCTAGGGGAACATTTTATATGTGACACTTTAGGGCCTAGGTGAATGGGGGCTGTTTCCAGGATTTGGTGAGGGTCTAGTGGGTGTGGAGCGTTTTAATCTCTCTTTGTTTAAAATCTCTAAGTTTATGAGTGTATGCTGGGGGTAAGAATTCAAAGGGCTAAGGCCTACGGCCATGTTACCCTGTATGTGCCCAATTTCGGCAAGGGCAAGGCCTACTTAGGTTTGGAAATGACTTCCTGATTCTACATTTAGGGTCCTGTCCACTTCCATTCTCACCAGCAATGCTTTCTGCAAGTTCAAAAAACTGCATACAATTCTGGTCAGTCCTGATGGCTCACGGCTTTAGCCTCAGTGGCTGAGAAGCCTAGACAGAAGGACCGCTGTGAGTTTGAGGTAGGCATGGGCTAAATAGCAAAGTTCCAGGTCAGCCCAGGGTACAAAATGAGATCTGCTTCAGCAAAACACACACACACACACACACACACACACACACACACACACACACACACTTTAAACATTTCCCACAACAATGTACACTTTCTTGAAGAATGAGAAGCTATGATAATACGTGCCCCCCAGTAGCCCCCCACCCTTCCAGCACACCTCCCCTGTAATCCCCCACCCCAACCCTCCACCCCCTTAACTGGAACAGTTCTCTGGGCTGCTTTACTCCTACCTCTGGGACAAGGTAGGTGTTGCTCATGTGCTCTGGGCCAGGCCTTGACTCATCACAGGCCCCGGATTCTAGAACCTGCCTGAAGTCACACATTGTACTTTCAGACATGCGCTGTTAGTGAACGAGACAGAACAGGCCTGCGCTCTGAGTGTGCTTGTGTTTCGGGGAAGGTGAGTGTGTGTCCGGCTATGGGGTGTGAATCCCTCCGAGTGTCGGCCCATGTGCAAATGTGCATGTGCGTATGCCAAGGGCTCAGCATGACTTACAAAGTCCTTCCATAACGCAGAAACCCACCTCTGTTTCGTGTGTTTCATGTTCCAGGACTTTTATATTTATTACTGCTTTTAAGATATTTATTTTATGTGCGTGTGTGTGCACCCGGGTGTTTGTAGGTCCACCCTGTGCACGTGTGGTGAGCCCACAAGTATTAAAACAGCAAATGGGGGCTGGAGAGATGGCTCAGTGGTTAAGAGCACAGGCTGCTCTTCCAGAGGTCTTGAGTTCAATTCCCAGCAACCACAAGGTGGCTCACAACCATCTGTAATGAGATCTGGCGCCCTCCTCTGGCTTGCGGGCATATGTGGAGGTAGAAAGTTGTATACATAATAAATAAATAAATCTTTAAAAAAAACAGCAAATGGACAGCTGACAGGGTTATTGGACTATCCACAGGAAGTATATATGTACATATGTACACTCCACCCAGAGAACCTCTTTGTGCGGAGCTGCGGGAACATCTGCCCTTTGGATAAGTCACCATCGATTCTGTAGAACTCTTGTGAAATCATGGCATTTCTCACTTCTATGGTATCCCAGCAGAGTATCAGTAGTGTATACACCTGACTTTTCCTGTAGGACAACTGCGTACCTCCCCCCCCCCCACACTACGGAGCCAAGGTGTGAAAAGGATTCAGTTAAGTCCTTGTTCTCCGTAGCCAAAATCTACATAAAAATGCTCCCCACAAACTTCCTTTATTGACAGTAGTCACTGATAAGAAAGGAGCCTCACACCGGAGGCTGTATGCCTGCTCTAACAGCAGACTCAGGAAGCTGTAATCTGCTGGTCTGCTCTAAAGTACTTACTAGTATTCTGTGTTTACCCTTCACCTTGGTTTCAACTAACATAGGATCCTAGACCAGGAGATTAGCTGTTTATACAGGGAAAAGGCCCAGTTGCTAAAACCAGCTTCAGAGAGAAAAATTCTCACCCGGGCACCTTACTGGAGTCAAAAGCAGGGTCCCCAGAAGAGATTTGTTTTAACCCACGCAGCTAGATGCTAATGCAGATCAAGCCCACGGGTTAGCACAACTACCAAGGTTGTGTTTCCAGCCGCAGGGAAACTTCACAGCCACACCCCCTCTGAGACCGAAGGTGCCTCCTTACTAGATCCACAGGCTTTTGTGATGCTGTGAAAATGCATGCTTGATACTATTGTTACAGCCTAAGGGACTGCTACTTTGTCTGTGTGCCAGTGAAAGCGGACCCTTAGCCTTCTGCCCTTACACCCTTTTTACACCCTTACGCCTGATGCCTTTATCCTTACACTTTGCTCTTATGTCTGACACTCTGTCTTTATACCTTATGCCCCTATGCTGCTTCTTCTTTTTCCCTCTTTCATCTTCCCCCAAGAAATAAAGACACATGCAGGAAAAACGTGCCTAAGTCAGTCAGTTTGTTCTACCCCTCAGATCCTGCTCCCAAGCCAGTCTTCAGCTGTCGTAGAACTGAGAGAGTGCTGAGAGGGACTCAGTAACCCTCAATATGCATGCAGTACCCACAGAGTCCAGAAGAGGGTGTCAGCTTTTTTTCTTTTTCCTTTCCTTTCCTTTCCTTCCCTTCCCTTCCCTTCTCTTCCCTTCCCTTCCCTTCCCTTCCTTTCCCTTTCCTTTCTTCCTTTTTTTTTTTTTTTTTTTTTTTTTTTTTTTTTTTTTTTTTTTTTGAGACTTGGTCATACTTTGTAACCCTGGCTGGCCTGAGGTTTGCTATGTAGGCCAGGGTGGCCTCTCTCCTGAATGCCACCATTCCAGGCTAGCTGGTATTCTCGACCACTGAGCCATCTCTCTTTTCTTTCGTTTGTTTCGTCAGTGCAGTGATGGGGCAGCTCTGTCTCAGGAAGGTCTTAATCTTAACCTCGTTCAGGGACTACCGGAGAGAGAGGGTGTCTTTTTAGATTGTGTATTTACATCTACCTGGGCACACTGTGTCTTTTCCTGGTGAGGGCCGACTTAGTAGGAGGCCCCAGCGGCAATACCAGCCCTACTGTGTTGTGAGAGATACACATTTTTTTCTGCTCCTCGTCCTTTTAACAGGAAATCAGCCAATATTTGGCAATAGTCAAGGCTAACAAAATTCCAGTGCGAGAAGCTCTTCAGTATGTTACAGGAGTGCCTCTTTAAGTGAGGATTATTGGGATTAGGCATAGCCATTCGGATCTACTTAAACACGGACTGGCGTTTCGGAGTGGAGATGTGACATGTTTTGTACTAAACGCCATCGAGCTACTAACTGAAATGATGTGTAGATTCCTGGAACCGGCCCAAAGCGAACTGCACGAATCTGGAAGGCTCGTCCCTCACGCTGAAGAACTACAGCTTATTCTTCAACACGCACTTGATTCTAACAGCACAATCACCAGAAGAGATTAGAGCAGAAATATTTGTAAGCCTCATCAGTCTCCCGGAGGGCCCTTCCAGCGTCTCAAGTGCTCACATTAGTCTCTGCTCACCAGTTAGGAGTGATGGTGTCCATTTCCGCTTGCCGCTGCTCTCGTTCTGCGGACCTCGGCTTCTTGATGACGCTGTGGGTCATCAAGGATAGTTCTATGGCATGGCTGTCCACCCCAGTTATCAGACACTGCTGCTTTTCTGTGCTTTGCTATGTCCTTGCTCTTTATGGTTCTGTCAGGGAGGCCAGGAGGAGTAAGCCCTGAGATGCCCAACTGTGGTTTGGGTGGGACAGGGGTAAGGAGCAGGAGGGATTTGGAGGGATGTCACAGTCCCCTCACTGACTTGTGGTGATTTTTGCCTCCTGTTGTAGCCTCAGTAAGGAATATTCACCGCCCCTGTCCCCGCCCAGTTGTGGTTGGGGATTAAAATGTAGAGCCTTGTGCATGCTAGGTAATAAACACAAGCCCACTGCA
Source organism: Microtus ochrogaster (assembly GCF_000317375.1). Taxonomy (NCBI): domain Eukaryota; kingdom Metazoa; phylum Chordata; class Mammalia; order Rodentia; family Cricetidae; genus Microtus; species Microtus ochrogaster. The sequence goes on from NC_022010.1 coordinate 19,141,844, forward strand.
GTCCACTCCCAGACTTTTGTTCTTGCTTTTGGTTCTTGGTCTGGGGATGTAGGGTGACTCCTAGGGCACTTGTCTAGCCTGTGAGATCCTCAGTTTCTATCCCCAGAACCATGGCAAGGTAGGGAGGGGGAGGAGAAAGAAAGAAGAGAAAAGGATGAGGAGGGGGAACTTGGTGTGGTGGCACACGCCTTTAATTCCAGCACTCCAGAGGCAGAGACAGATAGATCCTCGTGAGGATAGGTTTGAGACCAGCCTAGTCTCCCTAGCAAGTTCCAGGACAGCTAGAGCGACACAGCAAGACCCTGTTTTAAAAAAAGAAAAAGAAAAGCATTAGAGCATACTAATGTGATTCAGCCATAGCCTCTCGGCCAGGACCCCCGAGTTTCTCTTGCAGTGAGATCCAGCACTGAGCTGTGAAAGACTGGAGTTCAGATCTGCTGGCAATGCTAAGAGACACACATACAAATAGTCTCCAATGGGAGTGGAGAGGTGGCTCAGTGGTTATGAGCACTGGCTACTCTTCCAGAGGACCCAGGTTCAATTCTCAGTACCCACATGGCCATTCACAGCTCCTTTTCCAAGGGACCCAACAGCCTCACACAGAGGTACATGTAGGCAAAACACCAATGCACATAAAATAAAAACAAAAAACAAAGAAACAAAAACAAACAAAAAAGACTCTCCAACATGAGGCTAGTGGCATCGCGCAATGAATAGAAATACTTGCTATATGGCATTAGGATTCAAGTTTGAATATCTAGAACCCATACAAAACGTTGGGTATGGCCATCCATCTGTGACCCCGACATTGTACAGAGCAGATTCTCCAGGTTCACGGAGAGACCCTGTTGCAGGAGAATAAGGTGGGGAGTGATAGAGCAGGACACTCAGGGTCCTTTGGCACACAGGCATGTGCATACACACACACGCACACATCTACCTACAGATACATACATACATGTGTGTACAACACACACATATGCAATTACACCCAAGTACACACATACACCCATGCACGTATGTCATAATGTGCTATAGCATACACACATACACATGCATACATGCATATTTAATATACATGTGTGTATGACACATGTGCATATAGAATACACAAACATACAGTCTCCAGTGTGTGGTCTATTTCAAAGGGCTCTCATTTTTCCCACTTGTTTTTATTAGCATATTTAATTGAGTTTTTGGTTTGTTTTTCCGAGACAAGGTTTCTCTATGTATTCTTGGCTCTATAGACCATGCTGGTCTTGTTTTTTTTTTTTTTAATATTTTTTTATTTATTATGTATACAATATTCTGTCTGCATGTGTGCCTGCGGGCCAGAAGAGGGCACCAGATCTCATTACAGATGGTTGTGAGCCACCATGTGGTTGCTGGGAATTGAACTCATGACCTTTGGAAGAGCAGGCAATGCTCTTAACCGATGAGCCATCTCTCCAGCCCCTCCATGCTGGTCTTGAACTTAGAGATCCACCTGCCTCTGCCTCCCATGTGCTGGGATTAAAGATGTGCACCGTCACTGGCCAGCAGTATATTTAATTTAATTACATGGAAGGCATGCATTATTGATATGTATTGGTGGGTATGAAGGTTTGGAAAAAAAAGTCCCCAAAGGAAGTGGCATTATTAGGAGGTGTGGCCTTGTTGAAGTAGGTGTGGTCTTGTTGAAGGAAGTGTGTCACTGTGGAGGTGGGCTTTGAGGGCTCATATATGCTCAAGTCACGTCCAGTGAGCCAGACCACTTCCTGTTGCTGATGAGTCAAGATGTAGGACTCTCGGCTACTTCCCAGCACCATGTCTGCCTACAGGCCACCGTGTTATGCCATGATGAATGATGATAATGGACTAAATCTCTGAAAATGCAAGCCACCCCAATGGAATGTTTTTCCTTTATGAAAGTTGCTATGATTATGGTGTTTCTTCAGAGCAAAAAAAAAAGATAGTGGGGAAGCTAATAAAAGACAATATATATATGATTAAAAACAACTAATTTTGAGCTGGGTGGTGGTGGTGCACACCTTTAATCCCAGCACTCGGAAGGCAGAGGCAGGCAGATCTCTGTGAGTTCGAGGCCAGCCTGGTCTACAAGAGCTAGTTCCAGGACAGGCTCCAAAGCTACAGAGAAATCCTGTCTTGAAACCCCCCCCCCAAAAAAAAACCCAAAACTAATTTCAGCTGGACTTGGGGATGTGTATCTGTAGTCCCAGCATTTGGGAGGTAGAAACAGGAAGATAAGGACTTAAAGTCCAGTAGCTGTAATATACTGGGTCTGAGACAATGCCTGAACTTTGCAAGACCCTGTCTCAAAAACCCCCAAACTGATCAACTAATCAAATTAGTTTCTATAGCATAAGTACCAGCCACAATGTCAAATACTTTTGCCATTATCTCATTTAGCCCCAGATAAAACTAATATACATATTATCATATATATATATATATATATATATTTTTTTTTTTTCCCCAATTTTAGAGCTTTAGCTGGTAGATTCTGAGTTCTTTGCCCAGGGTCTACGTAGTCAGCAGTGCCAGGGCAGTAAATATTAATTGAGGTGTCTGCTTGCTTTTACTCCACAATCATCGTCTTGACTTCCCCAGAAGCTCTGCCCAGTTTATACTAAATGGTTCTGTACAAAGGTGATTTAAGGTTTCAGAATCAAGACAGTACTTTGCATACAGCAAGGCAGATTGAAAACCACGTGAAATCCCTCAGCCCGAATCTGCCCATCTGTGAGCGTCGATCTGTTTCTTCAGTAGTTGCCAAGCATCCTGTTGCTAAGGTTACCTTAAGGCAGCCCTCTGGGATAGGATACAGAGCAGCGCTGTATCTCAGCACCCCCTCTTGTTGGAATGGGAAGCCCTGGGCACAGTGATATTGATTCTTTGAATTTCTTGAAGGACTATCAGAGTTCATCTTAAGGGAAACAGCTGAGGTGTTAGAAGAAGGTTCCCAGTTCCCAAATCAAAAAGAAAAAGTTTCTCTCCTGGGTCATTTTTTTGACTAATGCTATTTTTCTTTCATTCTTTCTTTTTTCTCTTTTTGTTTTTTCAAGACAGGGTTTCTCTGTAGCTTTGGAGCCTGTCCTGGAACTAGCTCTTGTAGACCAGGCTTGTCTTGAACTCACAGAGATCCGCCTGCCTCTGCCTCCCGAGTGCTGGGATTAAAGGTGTGAGCCACCACTGCCTGGCTTTAATGCTTTTTTTTTTTTTAAAAGATTTTATTTTTTATATGTATAGTGTTCTGCCTGCATGTACCCTTGCAGGCCTGAAGAGGGCGCCAGATCTCATTACAGGTTTAAAAAAAAAAGATTTATTTATTTTATGTGTGAGAGCCCTATCTGCATGTGCAGCTTTATGCCAGAAGAGGGCATCAGATCTCACTATAGGTGGTTGTGAGCCACCATGTGGTTGCTGGGAATTGAACCCAGGACCTCTGGAAGAGCAGCCAGTACTCTTAACCATTGAGCCACCTCTCCAGTCCCCCCCAATTTTAAGGCTTTTTTAAAACACAGAACAGAGAGAGAGAGAGAGAGAGAGAGAGAGAGAGAGAGAGAGAGAACCATATCCATCAGAGTCATTTTGTGTTCTCAGCTGTGAATGTACTGAGAAGCTCTTATTTTTACCGAGGGTTGTCTGCTAGGACTCTTGTCATCTAAGAACAGTGCATAAGCCTTGAAACTGTACCCCGGAAATAACAAGCATGCTTTTTCTTCCCCAGAGAGTTAGAAAATCTGGGGTTGAGTTTTTCATTTGTTTGTTTTCAAATTTTAATTTGTTTTTTCAATTTTTTTATTTTTTTTAAAAGATTTATTTATTGAGTATGTATTATGTTCTGCCTGCATGTGTCCCTGCAGTCCAGAAGAGGGCACCAGATCTCATTCTAGATGGTTGTGAGCCACCATGTATTTGCTGGGAATTGAACTCAGGACCTCTGGAAGAAGTAGTCAGTGTTCTTAACCTCTGAGCCATCTCATTTTTTTTGAGATAGAGTTTCTCTTTTTAGCCCTGGCTGTCCTGGAACTCGCTCTGTACACCAGGCTGGCCTTAAACTCACAGAGATTCATCTGCCTCTGTCTCCCTAGTGCTGGGATTAAAAGCATGCAGCAACACCTCCTGGCAAATTGTTATTACATTTTGCTTGTTTATTTTGTGTGCACTGTGTGGGAACATGTGCCACTTAACATGGGTGGAGGTCAGAGGACAACTTATGGAAGTTGGTTCTCTGCTTTCACCATCTAGGTCCAGAGACAGAACTCGGGTCATCAAGCTTGGCAGCAGGCCCCTTTTCCCCTGAGCTATGTTGTTGGCCCATGCCTAATCCTCCCCTCCCGTCCGCTCCCCTTCCTCCTCCCTCCCTTCCTCCCTCCCTCCCTTCTTTCCTTCCTTCTTCCCTTCCTTCCTTCCTTCCTTCCTTCCTTTCTTTCTTTCTTTCTTTCTTTCTTTCTTTCTTTCTTTCTTTCTTTCTTTCTTTCTTTCTTTCTTTCTTTCTTTCTTTCTTTCTTTCTTTCTTTCTTTTTGAGGCAGGGTCCCTCTATGTAGTCCTAGCTGTTCTGGAGCTCACTGTGTAGACCAGGCTGGCCTCAAACTCACAGAGATCTACCATCCTCTGCCTCTCAAGAACTGAGATTAAAGGCCTAGCCTGTGTTTGGTTTCGTAACATTAAGTCTCACTGTGTTGCTAAACCTGTCCCATAATTTGAGATTTTCCTGCTTCTACCCCAGAGTGCTGGAATTACAGGTATGCATTGCCATACCTGGCTCTATAATGTTCTCCCCCCGCCCCCAAGATGGGGTTTATGTGTAACCCTGGCTGTCCTGAAACTTGCTTTGTAGACCAGGGTGGCCTCAAACTCACAGAGATCCACTTGCCTCTGCCACCCGAGTGCTGGGATTAAATGCACGTACCACCACCACCTGGCTAGAATGTTCTTAAAAAAGTAAAATAAACAAATAAATGAAAATACAGGCTAAGATAAACATGCAGTTGAATTCTGGATCCCCTGCTCCTACATAAGTAAAACATTAAGATGTTTTCTTTTTCTTTTTTTTTTTTTAAAGATTTATTTATTTATTATGTACACAGTGTTCAGCCTCCATGCAGGTGCCAGAAGAGGACACCAGATCTCATTATAGATGGTTGTGAGCCACCATGTGGTTGCTGGGAATTGAACTCAGGACCTCCAGAAGAGCAGTCCGTGCTCTTAACCTCTGAGCCATCTCTCCAGCCCTAAGATGTTTTCAATACGGAAAAAAAAAACCCTCTTTCTAATGGATGGTAACCATTCTTCTCTGACTTTTGTTCTCCCTCTACTAAAAGAGGGTTAAATGTTTTCCTTCTATAATGTAAAAATCTGCTCATTTGGATTTTTTTAAATGACACTTTTATTTATTGGGATTTTTTTTTTTTTTGAATTTTGGAGACAGGGTTTCTCTGTAGCTTTTTTTGGTTCCTGTCCTGGAACTAGCTCTTGTAGACCAGGCTGGCCTCGAACTCACAGAGATCCGCCTGCCTCTGCCTCACGAGTGCTGGGATTAAAGGTGTGTGCCACCACTGTCTGGCTATTGGGATTTTTTTCATTTTTTAAAAAAATATTTATTTATTTATTTATTTATTTATTTATACAGTGTATAGTCTGTGTGTATGTCTGCAGGCCAGAAAAGGGCACCAGACCTTATTACATGTGGTTGCCGGGAATTGAACTCAGGACCTTTGGAAGAGCAGGCAATGCTCTTAACCACTGAGCCATCTCTCCAGCCCAGCTATTGGGATTTTTATATTATGCTTATTTATATTATTGGCTCTCTCTATCCACCATGTTGGTCTCAGGGATGGAAGACAAGTTGTCAGCCTGGATGCTAAGTCTCATTACCTACCAAGCTGTCTCTCTGGCCCTTTACTGGAACAAGTTAAAAAAAAAAAAAATGACTGGTTTTAGTTAGACAGGAGTCGATGGTAATTATCCACACTGTAGATGCGGTATGCTAATGTGCCCTGGGGCAGAACCTCACACATAGTGGTTGCTCCTCAGAGGGAATGTAATTCTCAAGCACTTTTTGAAAGTACATTCTCCCATCCCAAACCTCTGTCCGTCTATGTAACCATTGGCAACAGCCTGCTGGGTTATCCTTCTATAGTGTGGTCCTTTGTCATGCTGTGTGCGCCTGAATTTAGTGAGGTTTTAATACTCTGAATTATTTGAACAAGGGATGCTTAGACATTCAAATGGGCCAAAGCTGGAGAGCTGGAGGCACCTGGCTGGGCAGCGTCTCTCTCACCACTGCAGCTCTGGGCTTGTGTTTATTTCTCATGTGTCCTGCCATGATTTGAGTATGCAGAAGAAGCAATTAGGATATAGGCCCTTGTTTTCTCTCTACTCAAAGGCACTATTGGTGTCTGGCTTTTCTCCCCGCACAGTATAGTCTCTGGGAGAATGTTCCATATTATGTATATTGAGCTGGCTCTCTCCCTGGGTTGCTGATAATGTTTTGTTATTAAGAACACAGCTGCAAACAGAATCCGTGCGTTCCTGTCATCCGCCATGTGTGTGCAGACTTCTCAGCAGCACAGACGTTCCCAGGAGGAGCCTTGCTGGGTCCCTGCTCTGCTCTGTTTAGCTCTTGTTACCTAATCGCCTTTCCAAACCTTGGACCGTCCCCCAAGTCCTGGAAGAGCTGAGGTTTCCGAATCTTGTTATGATTGTCTGACCAGTGTCTCGGTAACTCAGCATGGTTTGTAACTTTGTATCTCTCTCCCATGTGAGTTGATGCCTCTTCATCCATTCCTGGGTCTGGACCTTTCTTTGTGGCTTCCTGCTTCTGTCTCCAACAGCTTTCCTGGAAAGTTTCATTTCATTTTTCATTCGTTCTGCTTTTTTTTTTTTTTTTTAGACAGGGTTTCTCTGTAGCTTTGGAGCCTATCCTGGACCTAGCTCTTGTAGACCATGCTGACCTTGAACCCACAGAGATCTGCCTGCCTCTGCCTTCCGAGTGCTGGGATTAAAGGCATGTTGCCACCACTATCTGGAGTTTTCATCCATTTTTAGGAGCTCTTTATTGTGGAAAAATACTGTTGATAGAGCTTTGATATTTTCTTCCCATTCTCACTAGGTAGTCCTGGCTGACCTGGAACTCTAAGTAGACCAGGCTAGCCTAGAGGGTTGGAGATATTTCTGCCTCCACTTTGTAGCCCTGGCTAGCCTGGAACTAGCTCTGTAGATCAGGCTAGTCTTGAACTCTGTGACTCTGCCTGCCAAGCGCTGGGATAAAAGGTATGAGCTACTACATCTAGCTTGATTTTTGCATTCTAAAATATAGCCCAATTTATCAATTTTTACTTTTTTTAACAAATTAAAGTATGATTTATTTATTTTATGAGTGTTTGCATGTATGTGTGAGTATCATATTAGCACAGTGCCCTCAGAGGCCAGAAGAGGGAATTGTGTTTGTGTAGCTTAGCAGCCCCCATAATTAAATGTCTTTTTGTAGTTAGCTCATTAGCAGTTAAAAAAATTAAAGAAAACACAGTAATATGCATAATTTAGACTCTGTATGTTTTATCTTTACGTGGCTTATTTTTTCTACTTTATTTTTTTAAATTTTATTTTTCAAATTTTTGGTTTTTTGAGACAGGGTTTCTCTCCAGTATGTATTTTTTTTAAATGCATTTGAAGATTACTTTGACATTTAAAGATTTTACCACACTGATTACATTCATAGGATTTCTCTCCAGTGTGAGTTCTTTTATGCCTTTGAAGACTACTTTGACATGCAAAGGCCTTTTTTTTTTATTTAGATAAAAAGGAAAAATGATGTGAGACTCCCCTCTGTATGCTGTGAATATGTTTTATTACCATTAGTTAATAAAAAAGCTACTTTGGCCTATAACAGGGCAGAATATAGCAAGGAGGGAATTCCAAGTAGAGATAGAGGAATAAAGAAGATGCCATGTAGCTGCCAAAGAAAAAAAGACACCAGAGCTTTACCAGTAAGTCACAGCCTCATGGTGATACATAGATTAATAGAAATGGGTTAATTTAAGATGTAAGAGTTAGTTAATAAAAAATCTGAGCTAATAAACCAAAGAGTATGTAATTAATATTAAGCCTCAGAGTGGTTATTTCATAAGTGGTTATTTCACAGTGAGTGGGACCAGGTGGGTGGAGAGAATATTTGTAGTTACAGAACTGATTTTTCTTGAAACTGAGATATTAGGTGTTTATGAGCAGCCATGTGTGTGCTGGAAACTGAACTCAGGTCCTCTACAGGAGCAGTGGCACTTTTAACCATGGAGCTGTCTCTTTAGCTCCTGAATTTATCAATTAAAAAATGGTTTCTGGATTTTGAGCCAGAAGTCGTAGGGTAATTTTCTCCTCACGGTGATAATGACATTTGTCGACTCACTTGGCAATTGCAGGTTTTACGACTTCTGTTTTCTGTCATTGAGACTGAGCCCCACGCAAGTATTGGCGACGTTGTTTTGTGTGATTTTATTCCCTTGTTATGCATAAATCATCACACAGTCACTGAAGATGCTCCATATTCTGAGATGCCCCCTTGCCTCTTGTCTTAATTATATTTTTCTGTTGCTGCAGTTAACACCCTGAAAAACAACCTAAGAGTTTATTCTGGCTCACGGTTTGAGAGTGCACAGTCCATCAGAGCAGAAGGCATAGCAGCGGACATGAGGCAGCTGGTCATGTAGCGTCCACAGTCAGGAAGCAGAGAGAGATGGATGCTGGTGCTCAGCTCACTTTCTCCCTTTTACTCAGTCCAGGATTCCAGCCTAGGGAACGGTGTTGCCCACTTACAGGGTCTGTCTCCCCCCGACTCAATGAACCTAATCAAGGCAATCCCTCATAGCTGCACCTGGGAGCCTGTCTCCTAGGTGACTCTGTTGAGTTTTCAGTTGATGTTACAGCTGAACATCTGGGCTCAGTCTGTACTTGTTCTGTACCACAATGGCCACTTATGTACCAGTGCCATGAGGATTTAATGGTTGTGCCTTTAGAACTCCTCTCTCTGACTCTGTCTATATTTCCCCGTCTGTGTAAATCTTCTTTTATGGCTTCCAATAAGATACCATTAAACTTTGTTGTATACTTTTATTTAAATACCATTTGGCTCACTTTTGACAAATGGGATAGTTTCTTTACTTTTTATTAGCTATTTAGGGCTAATACACAGAAAATAACTTAGAAGTTTTTATCATCAATCTGTCTTTATACACTGTTTTATTTACTAGTACCATTAATTTATTTTACTGGTCTTTATTTTTGGAGGGTATGCAGTCATATTCAGAAAAAGAAGTCACACTATCCCATGCCAGACGTTTATACTGATGCTTGTGTTTATAAATCTGCAGAGACTGCTAATCCACACTGAGCAATAATGCTACTATGGATGCCAATGTCTCCTCCCTGGTTTTAATAGAAAAAGCATTTGTTGCCTTGAGGATCTTTATTCTTCCTGTCTGTTAAATGATTTTAAATTCCATTTATTTAGAGGGATAGGATTAGAATGGTCACCAATGTTTTCAATTATCTCTTCAGTATATTTATGTAATCATTAGTTTAGTTCTTTTAGCTGATTGACACACACATACACACATATACAACCAGGTTTCACTATGTATCCCTGGCTGTTCTGGAACTGACAGAAATCTGTCTGCCTCTGTCTCCAGAGTGCTGGCATTTAAGATATGCACCAGCCACCATTTCTGGCTTGAGATGCTTTTTAAAAACATCAGATGTTCTAGATCTTTTTCAGTGAATCCTGCTTGGGTTAATTCCTGTTGCGGTTCTTGTATGATCTGTTCCTGGACCTTCTGTGTTAGTTTTTGTGCCTATGTTTCAGTGAATGTCGTGGACAGCTGTCTGGTTTCAGATGCCCACCCCACCCCCCCTCCGGCTTTGTGTCAAGAACAGACAGGGCAGCACTAACCAGAGCCCAGACAGGAGCCACTTTTGGGAGGACCCATCCCCTACTCTCCAAAGGCCTTGCTCCTATTGATGGTGTCTCCTTTCTTTCTTCCTCTTCCCTGTCTGTAGAATGAGGCTGTGGTCAGAGGTGCTTCCCCAGCATAGGGAGACTCAAAGAATTGCAGTTCTCACACAGCAGAACAGAGCTTTAAAGGGAAGGGAGAGGGGCCTGGAGCGATGGCCCAGTGGTTAGGAACGCTGACTGCTCTTGCCGAGAACCTGAGTTCGATTCCTAGCATCCACATGGGTGCTCACAATCATCTGCAATTCTAGTTCATGAAGATCTGCTTCCCTCCTCTAGCTTCCTCCAGTGCCAGGCATGGACACCGTTCACGTATATACATGCAGGCAAAGTACACAAACAAAAAAAATCTTAAAAACATGAAAGGAGAGGAGGGTGTTTCTTTCCTCTTCTCCTGTTAGCCTCTCCTTTCCCCTTCTCCTCACCCCTTCCTGAGATCACTGGACACCAGCCCTCCTCCATGCTGTGCGCATGCTCTCTCCCTCAGCCCACTCTACATTTTACGTCTGGAGTTATGGACCATTTTATGTCCTGACTTCAATCTGGACCCAAGCGCTTGCTCTGAGTGATCTTGAAATCCTGGGGGACACCAAAGTGGGAAGCAAAGATCTGAACCGAAAGTGTTTTTAGAGAAGGAGACGGGCTGGCTGCCTTGTGACCTTTGCAAAGAGGCTCGGAAAGCCCCCTGGCTCTGAAGTTCAGACGCCACACTGTGTCTTCCAGAGAGCAGCGACAGAAAGAGCATGTGGCTCCCCGCGCTCCTGAACGCTGCGTCTCTTTCCCCTCTGGAGGAGCTCTGAGTCTTGAGATACACTGAATGCGCTCTGGGCTTCTCAGGGTTTGAAGCGCCAAGTTGGACTTTTCCTTAGCAGGCCTTTAAGTGACAATAGACGCCAGATACGTAAGTGTGGTTTTTCCCTTTTCAAACTCTGAGGGCTCTCCAATGGAGGAGTAGGCTTGTGCTTCTATAGCGAAGACTCATAGGGCGGCAGCCTCAACAGAAAGGTCACGTGTAATTGGGGGCCTGCAAGCAGAGAGTGAAGTTTCCTGAGTGACTATGAAGAGCTGGCCAAGCAGGTGACAGCGCTAGACTTTCTAGCAGGCCGAGCCACCTGACTGATCACTCCTCACGGCCGCCGCGGCCTCCCGGGACCCTATTGAATATCTTAGCACCACATTTCCAGGTATTATCTTGTGCGACTCTGAACTCCTCCAGCCTTTCCCTCTCTGCTGAGTGCTTGGATGGTCCACACTCACAGCCTTCATGGGAGGAAAGGGTGCCATTTCCTCCAGGTTTTGGTAACTTCTAGATCTTTTGCCAACATGCCCTCTTCAGCCTCGCCACCACCTCCTCCCCAAGAGTTCTTCTGCCTGGCAATGGCTTTTCCCCAATGGGGAGGGAACACATAACTCACAGGATAGTCAAGTCTGTATCAGTCAGTCTCCCATGGCCAGGGAGCTTCTGGGATAGGGCAGCCAGCTCACTGTAAAACGCCGAGAACAGGGGCTGAAGGCATGGCTCAGTGGTGAAGTATACACTGCTGTTACATACTGTTCTTACAGAGGATTGGGGTGGGTTCCCAGCACCCACACCGGACAACTCATAACTGCCTGAAACTACAGTGTCAAGGAATCTGACCCCCAATCCTGGGCTCTGCTGGTATCTGCATTTATGTGCGTGAACACAGACACATGTATCTAATTAAAAACACTTTTAGAAATGCCTGGAACAGTATGTCATCAAAGTCATCTGTAATTTTCAGTATTGGGATGTGCCGCCCCATAAAGTGGCATTTCTTAGTCCTTTTGGGCTTGCAAAACAAATTTCCATGACCTGGGCAGTGTATTAATGGAAAAGATGTATTTTCCAAGCTCTAGAGGTTGAAAAGTCCATGATCAAGAACCCAATAGAGCCGATGTCCGGGGAAGGCCTCCTCCAGGTTCTTCAATGGCAGGACTCGGTGAGCACTCCAAAGTCCCTGTCAGAAGGCCTAGGACCAGCCACAGAGGTGTCATCACGATTAGTGTCCTCCCAAAGACCTCACTTTCTGATCCCACCCCACCAGGGATTGCTATTTCCTTGTGAGAGGGGTCGGGTACAGACCTTCAGGTCACAGCATGGAGGTTTCTTATGGTTTGATAAATGCTCATGGCTTGTTGGTTTTGGTATTGACCACGATGCCAGTTCTCTTCATACTGATCTACAAATGCAACGAACCCAGAAAAAAGTCCCAACAGATTGTGAAGAAATGAACAAGATATTATAAAAACAATTAATCTAGAAACACAAAAGACCTAGAAGAGACAAGTTTGAGGAAGATCACCAGAGACGAGGAAGGCCATGAACAGATGACTACAGATTTAAACCCTAGGGATCCAGTCTGGACCAGCATAAGCCTGTCCTGTAGCATTTGAGGAAGGGTCCCCATGGTGTCTCTCTGCCTTGACTGTCTTGCTGTCATTTACACAGCAATCTCTAGGGCTGGGAGAGGCTGGTGTCTGATGGGCAAGATCATGACCATGGAGGTGCCTGGAATGTTTGGAGCATGTTGAATGTTTTTCACACAGGCCCCAAACTTCAGATGAATCAGCAGGTTTCCTAGAGGCCCGCCCCCTCTCTCCCCAAATCAGATACTGTTGTCCCTTTAATGGTCAAGGACCATAACCATAAAATTCCCATCCTCATTACGTGCAGCATGAAATTAGGTGGGATTAGAACATTCACCATGTAGGGTAACCATCATCATCATTATCATCATCATCACCATCTACTTCCTCAACCTCATCGCTCTGTGCTGGCTGCTCATTACTGGAACGAACTCCAGAGGGAGGAAGCTTAACAAGAGGAAAAGTTTACTTTGGCTTATGATTTTAGTTCACGGTCGCTTAGTTCTCTTTTTCAGGCCTGTGGCCAGCAGAGTATCTTAGAGGGAGTGGGTGGTAAAGGCAGTGTCCGTGCACATGAGAGCAGAGGCCACAAGAGGCCAGAAGAGGGCACTGTATTCCCTGGCACCATCACTGGATGGTGATGATGATGATAATGATGATGATGGTTACCCTACATGGTGAATGTTCTAATCCCACCTAATTCCAGGCGGTTGTGAGTCTCCTTGTGGCATCCGGGAAACAGAGAGATAGGAAGCAGCAGTATCTCTGTCAAGGGCACACTTCCGATGGCCTGGCTTCTTCCTACCACACTTCACTCCAGAGTTTCCACTCTCTCCCTGTAGCACCCCAGGTGCTGCGGGGCCTTTAACACACGCAACCGTCAGTGGAGTCTTTGTCCCCCTGGTAGCAACTTCTCCCACTCTGCCTTCCCAGCTGCGCCAACTTGGCACTAACCTCGCCACCTGGAAAGAAGAAACCTCAACAAGAGAATTGCCTTCATCAGATTGATCTGTGGGCATGTCCATGGGGCATCTTCTTGATATGCTCAGCCCACTGTGGGCAGCACCATCCCTAGGTGAATCTGGGTTGTATAAGAGAGCCTGCAGAATAAGCCAGAGAGAACAAACCAGTAAGCATCCCCCCCCCACCCCCAACAGTTTCTTCCTTGGCTCCTGCTTAAGTTCCTGCCCTGACTTCCTTTCACATGTGAGCTGGATGCATAAGTCAAATACACCCCTTCCTCCACCAGTTGTTTTTAGGCATGCTGCTTATCCTAGAAACTGAAAAGCAAGCCAGAACGCCAGCCTCCGCAACCATGGATCTGTTTTCTATTTGCCTGGATTCTCCTCTTCTGGAGAATCCTTTAAATGTGGGCTTCTGCCTAACTTCCCACTCGGATCATGTTTTAAGACCGACCCACCTTGTAGCATGGGGCAGAACCTCGTTTCTCTCTGTGGCTGAGCTCTGGAGCTGCGTGCATGGACCGCATTTGCATAGCCACTTATTGCTGGCAAGTGTTTGGTATCTCCTCTCTGGCTATTGTCTGCAGCCTTTGTCTGTGGTGTACTTAGAACACCTGTTTTTCCTTCCTTTCTATACACAGCCAGGAGTGTGGGTTTACGGGTCAAGTGGTGGCTCTGGATCGCCGTGGTCCCCCACAGCAGCTGGGCTATTCATGGTCAGCTCCAGTCTCTATTTTCCTTCACACGCTGGCTTTGTTCTGAAAAAAAAGCTACTGTTATTGAGTCTTAAGTCTTCTTCTCGGCCTTTCTAACCAGGGTAGAGCTGGATACCTGGGGCCGCTGTCTGATCTAAATCGCCAGAACACGGAGACTCATGGGCCCTGCCTAAGGGGTCCCTCTCTACGGGGTTCCTCAGGGATGTGTCAGGGCGTCTGTTCTGTGCTGTCATAGAACAGTCTACTGTGAATCCAGGTGTGAAACCCACAGATGTGTGTCTTTCCCCTCTTAATGTGGCAACATGGCGGCAGCAGGCACCATCCCCAGAGGACTCACTACCGGTGCCATGCGGAGCGTGGCTTCCTCATCCTCTTTCCTCATCACCAATGCTGCCAGGCATAGAAAATACAGCTTGGCAGAGGATTGTTGGTGGAGGTTTCCGTCCTTCCTGGTCCCAACAGCCTGCAGAGGGGAATGCCACATCAGAGGACCATTTAAGAGCCCTAGCTATCCCTAAAAGGTCACCACTTAAAGATCTCTGAGGATGGTACCCACCCCCCATAGCCAAAAAAGCTAGACATCCCTGTGGGCCTCCCTGCCCTGCCCTGCCCTGCTCTGGGCGGGGGGGGGGGTGTGTGTGCGCCAGCACCCCTGAGTTCATGTACTTCCTCCCCCTATCTCATCCCTTCTTCCCCAATTACTCCTTATCTCCTCTATTTCCTATGACTTAAATTTATTCCCTTATAGTTCTAGAAGCCAGAATGGAAAAGTCAGGGTGTTTTCAGGGCTGCCTTCCAGAGGCTTCTGGGAGAATTCTCCTTGTCTTTCTCTCAGCTGTGGGAGGCACCATGATCCTGCCTAAGGTGAGGCTGTCCTGCATTAGTCTGTCCCCCTCTCTGTGCCTCCCCCACTTCCCTGCCCCAAACCTTAGGTGCCTTGTTCTATGTCTGCCGATGCCAACACCTCCCTAGTAATCAGGGGTCCTCCCATTTCAGGCTCCTTAGCCATACCACCTGCAGAATCCCTCACCCCCTGTGCAGTGACTCATTGGGCTGTTTCTCAACTGTCACGGCCTGGCATTCCACAGGCTCGCTTTGTGTGGCCAGCACTGATGACAGAGCACCTCTGGCTGGTGAGAGCCCCCACTCCCATCTTTGGGCTTGGCTGTTGTTCACCATTCCTTGATTCAGGCATCCTCTGAGAGATACAGAGGCAGACAGAGCGATAGAGACAGAGATGGAGAGAAACAGCAAAGGAGACAGATTGGATGGAGGAGGAGACAGAGTGATTCTCTGCATGCTCTCAGAAATCTTTCAGACGGTTTCGAGTCCTCATCATCAGTTTGCTATTGTTCGTCTATCCGCCTGACCCATCACTCAGGTGCCTGCCAGGCTCTTAGTGCTGACCAGCTAACAGACAGAGGCCTGCCTGGACCCGGAATGCGTGAGTGAGCTATGTTCTCTGCTAACTGCAGACACGCCCCACCCTGCTAGAATGCATGCTCCCCAGTGAAGGGGCCTCTTTGTCATTTTCATCTCACCTAGAAGTCCTTAGTGTCTTCTGGACTGCTGGACTCGGGACGCCAACACCCCTGAACATTTCCCCTTTTAGCCACTTGGGGGCGCTCATGCTCCATACTGCGGCAACAAGCCTACAAGGGGATTTGTTCAAAAGGCCCATATGTGTTGCCTACATTCATTTCATATATATTATACAGTTATATATTTTATACATAATACAAATACATGTGTATAAAATTTGGTGAACCCTTGACCCTCAAGGCTGGAAGGCATCTGCAGTGACAGTCCCTTACAACACACAGGTTTGTTAGGAGTCGTGAAGGAAAGCCACTCCATAGGACTTGGCTTGGACAGAGCCTTATGAAGGGCTGGAGACACGTTCCTTCCATTCCAGGTCTTATGGTTACTTCCTTTGAGACCCTCACATTTTTGGAGCATTTTTACCTTGAGAGAAGGGACCTGAGGTGTCTCTGGGTACCCGTGACAGGATGGAAAACTCGGGACATATTTCCCAAAAGATAGGTATCCAAAGCCCTAGATATGTAGGTCCCAACTATTGAGGAAGAACCTAAAATGACATCATGGGGCCTGGGCAGGGGTGGGTCACATTTTCCTGTTAGAATAGACCAAGCCGCTCAGTTACCATCCATGTTGTTAAGAACAACAGTGTATCTGTTCAAAACTCTGTCCTGAAATGATATTCTTTTTTTTAATATTTATTTGTTTATTTACTTATTATGTATACAATATTCTGTCTACATGCATGCCTGCAGGCCAGAAGAGGGCACCAGACCTCATTACAGATGGTTGTGAGCCACCATGTGGTTGCTGGGAATTGAACTCAGGACCTTTGGAAGAACAGGCAATGCTCTTAACCTCTGAGCCATCTCTCCAGCCTGAAATGATATTCTAAGCTTCAGGGAATGAATTCTGCAGAGGCTCCATTAGGAGATGTGCAAAATGAAGTTCAAATGAAAGCGGTAGGCCTTTCAGTGGTACCCAAGTCCTACATCCTCTGCAGCATCTTGGTTGATGCCGAGCAGCAGACATATCGGGCAAGCTGGGATATCGTCTAGGGTCAAAGGTGGCTTCTGAAGTCAGGGTCTGGCTAAATGAGGCTGCTGAGGTGGGTCCTAAGATCCTAGGGATGCTTGTCAGGTCTTTGGGTGGGGGGCTAGAGAGTGGCACAGAACCAGGGCACAGCTGTGGATGCTGCTTGCTTGGTTTACTCAGGGTATTCACGGGGGAACTGCAGCTGCCTCCAAATGCTGATGCGTGTGCATTCGAGTCCCCAAGATCTTGTCACAGTTTAGATGTGACTTGGTGGATCTGTTGAGCCTGAGTGTATTACCAGCACACAGCTGATACTGGTGCCTTAAACACTCAGTGTAATATGCGTCCCAAACGGAGGCCTCTGAGGGGGCAGTAAACCCTGTCCTCCCCTTGGGTTTTTCTCTCCTTCATTGGTTCAGGAAATCAAGCGCCCACAGTATGGTAGCCTGCCTGCATTTTCCTCTAAGCCTTGCACGAAGTCACCCGCGAAGCGACCTTTGCTATTGACGGAGCGTGAGTGATGAAGAAAATAGCTCAACCCCGTGTTGTCACAGTCTGTCGCTGTAGTTTGCGAGCTAATCACACAGTCTCCTAGTGTGATGCTAAATGCCGAGTGGACACGAATACGGGCCTAGGACTGGGTGCCAGTTGGCTCTGGAAGGTAGGATTGAAATCGTGCACGGAGGAGTCTTGCAGATGTATGGGGTCAGCCCGTGGGAAGGAAATTTCAAAGACGGGGATCTTTGGCAGAGAAGTACTGAGGATCTGGGTCACTAAGGAGGATGAAAAATAAGGAGCTAAGTCGGGGGTGGTGGTGAAGTGATGGTTACCGCTAAAGGGTTGACCCCTTCATTGGGCTGTTAAGAAGAGTGGGGCTAAGGCTCTTTTCCTTGAGTGTGACGCTACAGAGATCGTCCACCAGGGGGCAGCAGAGCAGAGGGAGCAGAGGTTTCGCCATAGAATTTTAGAACTGAGGGGTCCTGCGGATTTTATTCTAGACACCCAGACAGAGGTCGGGGACCTAGCAGGCAGTCCACACTCTCCTGTTTACCTCAGACATCCTCTGATACTCCTTTAGGATGGCAAGTTCCCAGGATACTGTGGTCCTGAGAGAGATGCTCACTTCTTACTCATCCTTGGGACTTCTGCATAGCAGTTCCAGGGAGTCATTCCCCTTATGCGCTGTTGCAAGGCCACAGCAGACGCACGAGGAGGTTTTCCAGATGGCAGAAGTGATTAAACCCTGAATTAGCTGTGAGGAGGGGTGGTGGAGTGGTCTGGAGGACAGATGGACAAATGTATTCAGTGTGCTCTGGTGGGGGGGGTGTCCTACCTCGTGGGCGTTACCTCATGGGTATTATCAGTGTGCAGGTTCTGTGGATCTCCCGCCCTCTTGGCATTCAAAGAAGAAGGCTTATGGCAGAGAGGGCAGGAGGCCATTCTCAGGTGTGGGGAGACCACACCAGCGGTCGGGTTTGCAATCACGGACTGTGAATTAGGACACAGCAA
Organism: Microtus ochrogaster; assembly: GCF_000317375.1. Classification (NCBI taxonomy): domain Eukaryota; kingdom Metazoa; phylum Chordata; class Mammalia; order Rodentia; family Cricetidae; genus Microtus; species Microtus ochrogaster. The sequence goes on from NC_022010.1 coordinate 19,160,003, forward strand.
CAGCTCTTTCCTTCCTTCATCCACCCGCGCCCCTGTTCGCTTAGATGGAAAGATGGGAGGAAAAAGGAGCCGAAACCCCAGCATCCTGTAAATGCACTGAGGACCCGCCGAGGTCCACAGAAGTCCCGGGACTCCGCATGCACACTGTCACACTAAGATCTCTGCTCCATAAGATCTTGGCCCCTGAAAACAAATCTTATCTGCCCCTGTGTAGCAACTGCGGTGACCAATGGAGGTCATACTTCCCTCTCCTGTCACGGACTTGAGCTCCCAGGAGCAGCCCAGGAACCGCCAGAAATGCCAGCCTATCAGATTGCTGAACCCTTTCAACAGGCGCATGATTGATATTCTTGCTGGAGAGGCTGTTTGTGGGTGTCTGTGCCCTCCTGGCTCCGTGGCCCATGTGTGAGACTCTTGGTGGCTGACAGACAGCAGTTTTGTTCTGATTTTCTTTTCATTTTGAGCACAGGCGTAACCACGTTGCCCGTGATCCAGTGTCCCAGTGGTGTGATGCCGTGAATGGGAGGTGACTAGAAGAGGTATTGGGTGCTGGGCGGTGGTGGCACACGCCTTTAATCCCAGCGCTCGGCAGGCAGAGACAGGAGGATCTCTGTGAGTTTGAGCCCAGCCCGATCTACAGAGCGAGTTCCAAAACAGGTTCCAAAGCTGGAGAAACCCTCTCTTGAAAAACCAAAAAGGAGGAGGAGGAGGAGATGGAGGAGGAGGAGAAAGAGGAGGAGGAGGAGGA
>NC_022010.1:19160870-19162998 GCF_000317375.1 Microtus ochrogaster
GAGGAGAAGGAAGAGGAGGAAGAGGAGGAGGAGAAGGAAGAGGAGGAGGAGGAGGAAGAGGAAGAGGAGGAAGAAGAAGAGGAGGAGGAAGAGGAGGAGGAAGAGGAGGAGGAGGAGGAAGAGGAGGAGGAGGAAGAGGAGGAGGAGGAAGAGGAGGAGGAGGAGTGGTGTAGTATTGGGGACATATGTTCTGACCTGTAAATACTTCCCTCACATGTCTGGTTACCCACTCTCGCCGTGTGTGTGTGTGTGTGTGTGTGTGTGTGTGTTTGTGTGTATGTAGGCCAGAGGTCAAGGCTGGGTATCTTCCTTTATTGATTACCACATCATCATCATCATCATTATATTTATTATTAATACTATTATTTTTTAAGGAATTTAACCTTTTATTATTTTTAATTATGGGTATGCATGCGGTCTATGTACTTAAATGTGTGCAGGTGCCTGCAGAGTCCAGAGGGGTAGAGAGTCCCTGTATCTGGAGCTACAGGCAGTTGTGTGGTTGCTAACATGGTTGCTGGGACTCAACCTCAGGACCTCTGGCAGAGCAGTGTGTGTTCTTAACCACGGGGCCATCTCTCCAGTCCACCCACTTTACTTCTTGAGATAGGTTCTCTGGCTGAACCTAGAACTTGCAGGTTGGTAGGACCTGCTGATCAGGAATCTTCATGGGTTTCTGCTACCTCTACCTCCCCAGCGCTGGAATGACAGGCGTGTGTTGCCATGCTCAGCCTTGTACATGGGGGCTGGGGATCCGAACTCAGGTCCTCAGGCTTGTGCAGCAAGTCCTCTACCAACCGAACCATCTTCACCATGCTTTCTCCTTTCTCCTGGCTTGGTACAGGGTATCGAGGCGATATGGTAAGACTTAGCTGGAGGAACTTGTTCTGAAGGCATGCGTGAGGAGTGTGGTGGCTACTTGGGGACACTTGAGTCCCTGCGTATGACAGATGAGCATTGATTTCCCCTCATGGGTCAGGTTTCACAGCAGGTGGCCCTGACCTCCCTGCATCACACAGCTAGATTCCCTGGAATCCATAGACACAGCAGCCTAAGGATGGAAGGTATCCCAAACGCTGTGTATTTTATTTTGGCATTGGTGGCATCACACCAGAGCTGAGCAGTAACAGAACCTTTAGTCTTTGCTGAAAGCCACCCACCCAGATTCTGGGAAGAGTCAGTTTTTTATCACATAGCTTGGGGACCTGAGATGGTTCTTGGAGTCTGGTTCAACCCTCAGGATCTAGAGGATGGACAGGGACTGGTGGTTTTAGCATTGTAAGTTCATGAGACGTGTCCTTGGAGCTGGAGCCAAGGGTGTGGCTGCCTGGCCGTTGCAACAGATCTGGCTGGGGAGGTGGGGGTGGCCGGCTTGGCTGAGAATACCCAAGCATGTGTAAACATTTTTTTGCCCTGATATCAGCTGTATTACTCAGGGTTCTAAGCTGCAAATGCAAGACAGAGCCTGGCTGGCTCAGGCCAAAAGGGAGTCTCCGGAGAGATGCTGGGGTCTGTAGGATTGTGAGGGCCAGAGGGTCATGTGTGGGTAACAGAGCCAACTGAGGAGCCGGGACAGGCCAGACCATGGAGGCTCTGCTCTGATTCTGTGCGAAGACAGACTGTCTGCTGCTCATTTGGGACCCAGTCCCAGGCAAGAGGGCAGAAGCTAAAGAGGCTGTGTCAAGGGTTCATCCTTGACATTCTGGGTGGGAAGCCTCATTTGACTTCGAATGATCTATTGTCTCTCACCACATCTGACACAATGACAAGGCCTTAAGAAGCCAGGGGTGATGGGGAACTATGCTCATTGTACAACTTTATGCCCCTTAAACTAAGGTGGTCCCCGAGAGTGGATAATCTATGTCTGATCATTTGGGGACTCAGAATGGCGTAACCATTGACTCTGAGTCCTGTGCCTTTAGGCGGGGGGGGGGGGGGGAGAAGGAACGAAATGACCTCAAGGGCTGTAAAATTCCTGGCCCCAACTACTTTGGGTGGGTGGGGTGGGTGATCCACATCACGTTTGTTCACATTCCCAGAAACACCATGTCACCATGAGGGATGCAGGGAGGTACGAAAAAGGGGGGGACTGGTGAGTGCCGGGCGCTTTGGCTATAGGAGGCTCATG
>NC_022010.1:19163098-19180293 GCF_000317375.1 Microtus ochrogaster
GGGAGGGAGGGAGGGAGGGAGGGAGGGAGGGAGAAAGCATATTTGATGACAATGATATGGTGAGAATGGCCTGCCATGGGGCAGGTAAAAATTCTTCAGTATCTACTCTGAGGGCTGACGTGGAGGGGTGGGAACCAGAAAGTGTGGTCCTCTCCTAAGTGTGGAGGAGAGGAGGACAGCAGATGTCCCGTGTCAGCCCCTTTACAAAAGCATCTCAAGGGAATCACAACACCGCCCTGATTAGTAAGTGCGCTCTTTCCATTCCCTCTGATGGCCAAGCTCACTCAACCGCCTTCTGAAGCCTGTCTCTCTCTCCGCTCCGCTCCCTCTCTTTACCTTTCCCCTCCCTTCCCCTTCCTTTCCTTACAGGGCCAGGTTGGAGCCCAGGGCCTCCTCACACACCCTAGAAAGCTTTCCTACTGAGCCCTGCCCTGGTCCATCAATCTTGTCTGTCCCAAAGCACATTCCACACCCCATTTACCACCCAGGATAAGGACCGGTGGGTTCTGGCCTGGAATGGAAAGAGACTGGTGTGCCTGGGCCAGGGGTGGGTGGAGTAAAAGCTATACCATTTGGTGGCAGTGACCCACGGGCTCTGGGAGTGAGCCACATGTTTTCTGTGGAGAGCAGATTGGGGGTAAAAAGCTGGATGAGTGGGAGGAGCTGGGAGGGAGGAAGGAGGGAAAGGGAGTTTATCTGACTCAAGTGAGGGATGTTATTATCATCAAATATTTTCTCTAATTGCAAAAAAATTAAGGGGCTGAGGGATGCCAAGAAAATAAAGTACATATGCACTAGGCGTTGGCTTTTTTGGCAAAGGAAATTTGTCTGTAATCACTTTTACAAAGATATAAAAGGAATTGCATCCCCAAATGTGATCACTTCGGCCCGGCTTTTTATCTGTTTCTTCAGAAACATCACATTTCGAAGGGAGTTGTATTAGCTTGAAGATGGTGAATTTGTCTGGTAATTGCTTCCTATTATAAATCTAAGCAACATTTAACATTACCCAGGAATGCAAAATTATCAGGAACACTAAATGGAGCAAGGTTCTTTTGCTAACTTTTGTTTTCCTTGTTGAAAACAAGTGGTTTGTGCGTGTATGTGTGTGTGTGTGTGTGTGTGTGTGTGTGTGTGTGTGTGTGTGTATGTGTGTGGAGGGGGGGTCTAGAACACTATTTTGTATCACCAAACAAGATTATGGGATGTGGACGACACAGTCCCCAGGTCCCTATGGGGTGGTGGGTCTTGCTTTAGCCACCAGGGATATCCAGTTGCATTCACTGTAGACAAGAATATCTACCAGGGAGAGAAAGGGGTGAGGCTGCCCTGTTTCCAGCTCTTTGCTGTATGTATTTAAACACTGGTGCGGATCTTTGCTGTGGTCTGAATGTACTTTCCCTTAGTTTAGGTTGAAATCCTTGCTCCTGGGTCAATACTATCAGGTGTTTAGGTCACGAGGGTAGAGCCCTTGTGACTGGGATTACAAAGAGCAGCCTGCCTCCCCCACAGAAGGACCATCGAGAGCCCATCTAGGAACTGGTGTGTTAGTGACTTCCCTCACTGGCAAAATCCCTGACAGAAGCCACTCAAGGGGGGCACTGCTTATGCACAGTTTTGTGAGTTCAGTCCATTACGGTGGAGCAAGCATGGCGGTCGGAGCTTGTGGCCAAGCTTGCTCAGATCTCTGTAGATTGGGAAGCAGGGCTGGGTTCGAACCCTCCAGGGCACTCAGTAGTCAGCCAAGGAGGCCCCAAGTCCCAAACTTTCCACAGCCCTGTAAAGCAATGTCTTCAGTGGGGGAGACAAGCACGCAAACCCATGAGCACATGAGGGATAGTTCTCAAGCAAATCATAACAGTTGGGAAAAAAAATGCCAGGTTGCCAGAGCTTTGCTCTTGAACTTTTGGCCCCAGGATCATGAGCAGCGACTGACTAGAGTTCAAAATCTAGCCAGGGCATGCTGGTGTGTTATCAGATCCCAAATGGACTAAGGCAATTTTTAACCAAACCCACTTGTTATTGTGTTTTCAAATCCTTTGATACCAACATATTTACAGGAATTAGAAACTGGACCCTGGGGCCTTATTTTTTTTCCTGCTTACATATTTGCTGCACATTTGAATTTGCAATGTTGTAAAAACCAAACTTTTTACACAAGATCAGAATCTCATAGCATCTGCACAAAACTCAGAAATCTTGTGAAATAGACTCCCCCATTCTCCTGGGCAGAAGGCTGGATGAGAGAGATAGGAAGTGAGGGAAAAGGGAGGGAGGGAAAGCCAGAGACAGAGAGAGGGAGGGAGGGTCAGAGACAGAGAGAGAGGGAGGGAAGGCCAGAGGCAGAGAGGGAGGGAGATTCAGAGACACAGAGAGAGGGAGGATCAGAGACAGAGAAAGAGGGCGGGAAGGCCAAAGACAGAGAGAGAGGGCTGGAGGGTCAGAGACAGAAGCAGAGAGAGAGGGAGAGAGAGAAAGGGAAGAGGAGGGAGGCAGGAAAAGAAAGGGGAAGGAGAGAGGAACAGAGAATACATATGACATTCCCACAGGAATGTCCAGTGTTCCACACAAGAGTTCAGTGTCCCCTCTGCCATTGTTTGGTTCTTCTGCCTGTAGCTGACTGACTTACAGAGCTGGGCTGAGCACAGGCCCCTGCTGGGGTCCCAGGCTGTGGCTCACATGCCCCTTTGTGAGCCACTTCCTATCCATCATTTCATATTTCTTGAAAGGCTATGAAGTCTCTGGGCATAAGGTCGTTATGTCCCTTGCGATATCACACAGAACATCATCTGATTCTCCTTGATGATCAGTGGCTGATTCTAATTTGCGTGACCTATGGGGCTCTCTTCTTTCCTTCCTTTCTTCCTTCCTTCCTTCCTTCCTTCCTTTCTCCCTCCCTCCCTCCCTCCCTCCTTCCCTTCCTTCTTTCCTCCCTTCCTCCCCTCCTCCCTTCCTCCCTTCCTTATGAATTTATTTATTTTTATGTGCATAATTACTTTGCTTGCATGTATGTCTTGTCATGCATGCAGTACCCATGGAAGCCAGAAGGGGACATTTGACCCTGTGGAACTGGAGTTATAGATGGTTGTGAATCTCCATGCGGGTCCTAAGAATCAAATCCAGGTCCTCTGGAATACTAGTCTGTGTTCTTAACCATTGAGCCATCTCTCCAGCCCCACTAATTTCTTCTTCAGTGGGGTGGTAGATGCTTCTGGAGGGCTGTTTTCCTCCCAGCTGGGAGACAGTGACAGATGCCAGAGAAGACCTCAGATCAAACACGGGAGAGCAGAGCTCCACTGGGGAGAGCTCAGGGCTCCCTAACTGCTGTCTTCCCATCTCTAAACTAGTCAGGGAGAACCTTATTTTCTATTCTGTCTGTGTCTAAGAGCTATTGGCGTGTGTGGAGCCACAGAATGGGTAGACAGCACCCCTGTCCTCGACACACATACACTCACATGCACACACACATACACGTGTACACACACACACACACAGCTGTTGCTCAGATTCTGAAGTATTAGGTTTGAAAACCAAATGATGGGTGGAGATCATCCAGTAAAGACAAACAAACAAACAAGCATCCTGGAAGCCGCAAGTCTTCATGTGTGCCTCAGAGCTGTGCAAGAGACCTTTGCAACTCAAGCATTGCGGACACCTGTAGGTCACAGCTACACACGGGGCTGGAGGGCACAGATGCCATCCCTCTCTCAGTTCTCTAGAGCAATGTTTCCTTGGTATTCATCTGCTTGTATCTCCTCTGTACCCTCCACACAGGTAAAACACACAGAGAAGAGAGTGTGCGTGCTTTGCCTAAACAGCTCTCCACAGTGGTGGTGGCTCTCTTTCTCAGGCTCTTGCCTATGAGATCTTTCCACTAGTACCTACAGTACCTTGAGTTTCTTTGGCCCCCTAAAGTCCCCATGGTCCTGAAACCTGCTTCCTGCCCCTCTGTGACAAGCCAAGGCTCCCTTCCAGGAAAATGATGATCTCTGCCCTGCATGGCTGGCTCTTCTGCATATTCATTTGCCTGAACCCATCGATCTATCCCATTCCTCTATAAGAAAAGTGAAAAAGATCTCAATTTTTCTGGAGTGTTATCAGAAGACTGTCCTAATAACATCATCAAGTCAGAGAAGAAGGCGGGACCTGGGGCTTCAGACACCTTGGTCCTCAACAAGGCTGAGCTGAGCAGCAGAATAGCGGTCAAGTCCCTGAATCCAGTCAAAGCTACAGTGGGTTATTAGTGGTCTTTCCTCCCAGGGACCTATCCATCTCCCTCTCCCCTTACATCAGAGGTTCTCAACCTTCCTAATGCTGCGACCCTTTAGTACAGTTCCTCATGCTGTGGTGACTCCCAACCATAACATTATTTCATTGCTACTTCATAATTGTCATTTTAATACTGTTATGAATCGTAATGTGAATATCTGATCTGCAGGATGGTCTTAGGTGACACCTGTGAAAGGGTCAAGGGTCGTTCAACCCTGAAAGAGGTCACGACCCACAGGTGGAGAGCCGCTGTCCTACAAGGTCACAGCCACAGGGCGTCAGTGTCAGCTGCTGCCATCTTTCTTTCCTGCTTCAGCATCTTCTCTTTTTGCCTCACGACCCAACTCTTCTCCACTATTTATGCCAGCCTTGCAAAGTGCCCAGACCAGTCACGCTCCACCCGCGGTTTAAACCGTTAGGTGTTTACAACATGCTCACTTACCTGCACACATGCACCAGTCCGCATCTGGCTTTGTCACATGCAGGACAACATCCCCCCTCTTTTCTGTGTAGCCCTGGCGTAACCTACTTGGCCACATACTCCACAGCCATTTTAGCTCCAATGTACTGGAAAAGTGACATACGGGAGATGTTTGGCCGCCTCCTCCATGCATCTATGTTTCCTGGTCTGCGTTCATCGCCCTTGAATTCCCGCCAAGGAGCTCGCGGCTTGCTGCCCTACCCTCATCATATTCTCCCCTCAGAGAGAGAAGCGGCCAAGCATCCTGCAAACCCCTCAGCTGCCCACCGCGCATTGATCCTGCTGCTTCATTCCTTCCAGACGGTCGTTTTGAAATTCTTTGTAAAGCATCTCAGAATTTTATCAGTAGGAAACGGGAGCCTCGTTCTTTCTCAATTAATGAGCACACCGCTGGGTGCATTGACCACAGATTTCCATGCCTGGCGCTCACGGCCAGGGAGCAGGGATATTGTAGAGGGGGCCTAGGCAGGGAGGAATATGAGGGTTTCTTTTGTCGGGTTAAATAACCAATCCTTCTCTTGAGAGGAGGATGCTATGAGCCTGGGAAGGTTTCCAAGGTCTTTGAATTGTTGCACATGAAAACACGTCACAAAACCTCAGAAAAATAATCTGTGAGAATGTAGGTGAAGTGTGTCTCTCTGAGACATATCTGTGGGAACAGAGGAGAAGGAGGGCCCAGGCTGCATGTAGCTTTGTGTATTTGGAGGGGTACCAGTGTCTTCCTCCTCGGTGCAGACTCCGCTCGACTGTGCAGGGTTTATCTACTCACGACTCCACAGTTGAACCATCCCAGAGATGCCTGAAGGCAGGCTCGCCATTCAGACGCCCAAAAGGTCCACAGTTTTGAGTCTACGGCCTTATTTTTCAGAATGAGCTAGAACATCATCACTCCCATGCCTCCTGCTGGCACGCAGCTTGGCAGTCACATGACTTTAAGGCTATTTTCCCAATGAAGGAAAAACAAGATTGGTTATGGGCACAGTAATAATTTTGGAGTAAGGGCCAAAAGCAAGGCAATTTCTTTCATTTATCCATTGGCTGTTTCTGCAGGTCTGAATGAGATGTGTGTCCCTCAGTACAGTACCTGCCAATTTACTTTGCTGGCTTGTAATCAATAGTTCATCGCTCTCATCTCAGTCTCTCTCCTCCCTCCTCTGCATGTACACACACACACACACACACACAGAGGCCACATCCCACATACAGACATGCACATCCCCCAGGCACAGACAACATGCACACATGTACATAGACATAGGTGCTATGTACACACACCACACACCACATGTACATAGATATAAATACACCCTTCTGTGCACAATCACACACCCACACACTGCATCACAAGCACACAGACACACCCCGATAAACAGACAGTCACACTCACGATCACACAACACACACATGAACCCACCGACACAGACACACACACACACACACACACACACACACACAAACACACCATCCATCCCAATGCTATCTCCTCCTCTGAATCATTGTTATTCTGTTCTCACAGATGACTTAGAAAGATCTGGAATTGTCAGAACATAGATCCAAATCCCACATCCGTACATGGTCTGCCCCACTCCGTACATGAGATACAATTTAGAGCAGAAACCAAACACTCTCTGAAGGCTATGCTGTTCCACAGTTTAATACACAAACCGAAATCGACTGTAGACTCCTGATTTCTACATTGATAATTTTCACTTGGCACTCTCCTAGCCCAACAATAATCTCTGAGCATGTGTACAAGGAAAATAAAGGATCTTTGCTACATGGCAGGACTAATCCGGCAGAGGGATGCCCAGATGACGCCTATTAACGTGATTGACAGCGATTAACTAGCTTGTTCTGGGTTCTAAGCTCAGGAAGTATGGTCTCCATCACTGCAAAAATAATATCTTTTTCTTGGGAGACGTGGATCCCTCTGGAATTACCACTCAGGCCCGAGGATAAGTTCATGGTACACAGCATCTTAAATGTTTCCAACGAAGTGTGGCTCCAAGTTATCCAAATGTCAGGGTCAGAGCAACACATAGCATGGACCACCCACGCAATCTTCTGGGAAGATACTGAAAACCCCATCCTCATTGTCCCTCCCTCCGTATGCTCCTTGTTCCTCTGCTTCCCTCCAGACACCGGGCCGGGTTTCCAAAGCGGCAATGAGCATTGCTCTTGCTTCCAGGTGCCACGACATCTCCTCCTCCCCCAAATATACAGGTACTCTATGTGGGATGCTGATCCTCAAACCACACCCTGAGACAAACCCTAGTAGGGTGTTTCTAAATGACTCCAGACCTGTTAAGTGGGCCGTGCCTCTGCCGCTCTATCCCAGACAAGCCTAGTATGAGGGGGCTTGGAGTTTTAGGGGACTGGCTCCCCTGGGGTTTTAGTGGGATGTCAGGCTTTACAAGGGGCAGAGCCACCTGGCAAGGACACTTAGAGGCTGGCAGGTTTATAATGCTCTCTTCCCGAGTGATTAGAGCATAAGGCAGGGGATCTCTTGACAGCATTATTAGTCAGACTTCCAGGAAAATCAGCTCTTTTCCTTTTGCAAAGAATGTCCCGGTGGTCATCTTTGGAGCAAGCGAGCTATTGAGAGCACAGTCTGACGACGTGCCCATCTCCAGGACGGGAGGACTTCTGGGATTTCAGTTTCTTTCCTTCCTTGTCTCTTCCACTAGAAAAATAGCACCCCACTGGTTGGTGGCAGATAACCTTGCTAAGGACTGGGAGGGTAACAGTGGCTTGGAGGATTCAAAGGTAAGAAGGTGCCTTGTATCTGGACATACCACTGAGCAGTGACTATAGAGAAAGGAGGGACATTGGAAAGGAGCTCCTTGCCGGGTGATGGGGGCGCATGCCTTTAATCCCAGCACTCGGGAGGCAGAGGCAGGCGGATCTCTGTGAGTTCGAGACCAGCCTGGTCTACAGAGCTAAGAAAAGGAGCTCCTTTTTTTTTTTTTTTTTTTTTAAAAAGTGTGCATGTGTGTGTGCGTGCGTGCGTGTGTGTGTGTGTGTTTGAATAAGGTCTTCCTAGGCAGCCCAGGCTGGCTTTGAACTTGTCACTTTCCTCATTCAGCTTACTTAGTTCTGGGACTGTAGTTGTGTACCACCACACCCTTCTAGTTTGCTCAAAGTGACTCTTCAGAGACTGACCAGCCATGAGCCACCTCCAGCCCACCTCTTGTCCAGCTCCATTGACAGAAGGGGACACTTAGGAAATACCACCCCTGAAACTAAATAGAGGGCCTCCAAGTGACGATAGATTCTCGGGGGGACAGACAGGAGAGAGTGAAAGTTCTGGGGTACGCACTGGCTCTTTGCTGTGGGCCAGAGCAGGCGGGCAGGTGAAGAGTGTTCACACTCCAGACAGTAGGATGCGCAGGCATCCTACACCTTATGTGTTACAAGGCTTCAGGAAGATGTTGTTTTTCCTCTGTAGAGGTTTCTGAAGGGGCTTTGCTGAGCCACCTGCACATTCTCAGGAGCCATGGGACAGACAGGGAGACACAAAATGGACTGGACTGTAAGTGACATCAGTGCCTACCTTAGAACCATCAGAGTAAAGCAATGCCCGAGAGACACGGTGTGTTGGTGTTAGGTACCAGCATGTGGGTAGAAAGGAGGCATTCCAGCCTAAGGTTGGCTATAGTCTGACTTGAACAGGAAGCTGAGCCAGGCATGGTGGCATCTGCCTGTCACCTGAGCACTGGGGAGGCAGAAGCAGGAAGATCAGCTGTCCAAGGCCAGCCTCTAATTCATAGTGACTTCCAGGCCACCCTGAGCTAGGAGATAGTATTTCAACCCATCCCTCCCATTCGAAAAGAGGAAGCTGATTAGGAAACCCCCAACTAGAACCTCGTGAACATGGTGCTCACATGTGAGGGGCAGGTGTGTGCGTGGTGGGTGGAGGCTGGGGCAACTCCCGTTTGGATGGGAAATATGAAGGTGGTGATATTTGGAAGTGATTGGCCCGTAACAGGAAAAATCAATAACCATCTTATCTGTGAGCGATTACCTGTCTCTGGAGATCTCTAAGCATGGAAACTGTAGCGAGGTACTAATTTATGCAGCACCTCTGGCCTGAGATATAGCTACGTAATAAGCATATTCTTTTTTTTCTTTCTAGTTTTTCATAGAAGTCTAGGTGACTGATTTAGGAGGTCTCTTCTTTCCTGGCAAAAGCATTCAATGCTATATATTTTCCTCCGCTCACGGCCTTGGCTTCTCTCCACACAGTATGATGCAATAGATCACCATTTTTACTCAGTTCAGAATATTTTCTGGCTGGGCGGTGGTGGTGGTGCACACCTTTAATCCCAGCACTTGGGATGCAGAGGCAGGTGGATCACTGTGAGTTTGAGGCCAGCCTGATCTACAGAGTGAGTTCCAGGATAGCTGGGTCTACACAGAGAAACTTTCTCTTGAAAACAGCAACAACAACAACAACAAAAATCTGATTTCTCTCTGGGGTTACTTCTGAGCTCACAGGTCACGTAAGAATATGTGTTTTTTTTTTTTTATTGTCCAGGGATTGGGGACTTACCTGTTATTTTTCCTGTTTTGATTTATGGCTCAAGTTCAGTGTCCAGAGGGCATATTTGATATGGTTTCACTTCTTTAATATCGATTAGATTTTATTTTATGGTGTGAGATAACATTCTGTCTTGGTGGCTGTCTCCTCCGCATTTGAGAAGAACATGGATCATGATGTTGTTGGGTGGGGCGCTCCATAAATGTCAATTAGATCCAGATGGCTGCTTGCGTTGCTGCGTTCTGCTAAGTCCCTGGTTAATTTTCTGACTCCTGGTCCTATATGAGGCTCTATTAGTCAGCATTCTGCAGAGAACAGAGCTAGTGGAATACCCACCTCCTATTGATCAACTGTTGTTTGCTTTCTCCCTTCCTTCGGAGAATGACATAAGAAGAGGCTCGCTGGACTGAGCCTGAGTTGTCATCTGCTGGGCTGACCTCACTCCCTACTGGGGACCTGGGATTGCAGTTGAGGGTCAACCCCAGAGTGATGGCCAAGAGCCAACAGCTCTGATGTTCAAGGGCAGAAAAAGACGGGGAATCTCAGTGCAGGGAAAGGGGGCAGGAAACAGGGAGAAAGGGAAGGAGAAGGAGAGAAAGGGGTAGGGAGGAGGGAAGAAGAAAGGGGAAGGGAAAAAGGTGGCAGGAGGGATAGGGAGAGAGGGATAAAGAATGGAAGGAAGGTGGGGAAGGAAGGAAGAAGGGAGCAAGAAGAGGGTACGGAAGTAGAGGGAGAGGGAAGGGAGGGAATAAAGAGAGAAACAACAGATAACAACAGAGAAATTGCTGAATATGATGGCTCATGCCTTTAGTCCCAGTACTCGGGAGACAGCGGCAGGCGAATCTCTAATTTCGAGGACAGCCTGGTCTACAGAGTGAGTTCCAGGACAGCCAGGGTTACAGAGAAACCCTGCCTCAAAAAACAAAACAAAACACAACAAAAGACGGAAGAAATAAAGCCCGTCCCTGCCTTCCTTGACTGGTTGGCTGACGGGCTTGCCCAGGAGGGCAGATCTTGGCTGAGTCCACAGATTCAAATACTGATTACCTCTCGCACGTGTAAACGTGACAGCCATCTTTTCTTCAAGGATGTTGTTTTGTGCATCACTTTCCCCTGTTCCTGGACAGTGATGACGTCATCCTTACACTCTCGCCCCTCAGGTCTGAGAAACTCTTCCCCTGTTTCAGTTAGTTCTCTCTGCTGTTCAGATTGCTCCACCCCTGCCCGCGTCTCCTCAGACTCAACAGACAATCTCCAGAGTTTCACTCGAGCCGGTTTCAGTTCTGACTACTTCTCCATTAGACGCTCGGCTCTTTTTCTTGTCATCTTCCCATGCAGACTGTGAGAAATGTTTGTACAGTTTCGGGGGATTCTGCCGTGGACACATAGGGGACCAAGCAGACTGGACCCTAATCCCAGAGGCCTTTGCTTTTTCCTGTGCTCTCAGAGATCCTTCTGTGTCCTCCACATTTGTCCTTAGCCCTCTGGGAGACCCTTGTTGCTCACCTGAGCACCCTCATTGTGGCTGCTCTGAGGGCAGCCAGTTCATCAGTACTGTCTTCTGTTTTGTTAACTCTGGCTGTCCTGGAACTTGCTTTGTAGACCAGGCTGGCCTCAAACTCAGAGATCCGCCTGCCTCTGCCTCCCGAGTGCTGGGATTAAAGGAGTGTGCCACCACCACCTGGCTGGTTTTCTGTTCTTAATGAGTGTTCTCAGCCGGGGACTGTTCCATCTGCGGAAGCAGCGCTGGGACCAGAGCCCAGAGGAGAGGGATAGTGGAGCGGAGCACAGGGTCTTTGGAGCCAGACAAGTGGCTCTGTCAGGCTGGGCTGCTGTGATCTGAACGCTCAGACAGTAGACATTGTTTCTCACAGTTCCAGGGGCCCAGGAGCCTGAGGTTGCGGTACTGATGGCTGCTGCCAGGGAAGGGGTTGTCACTTGTCCTGGTGGACAGATGATAGTTGCCACGTCTCAGTGCTTCCTATAATAAGAGAGGAGTCATCTACCTCCTGCTTCTTCTCAAGAGGACACGAGCGCCCTTTACAAGGGTTTCATTCTTAAGACAGCCCTGTTCACAAAGGTCACCACGCTAAGGACTAGGACTCGCCTAGGAATCAGCAGGGTGGGCCAGGCAAACGTTAAGTCCATAGCCTTGAATTGGAGGTAGGAAGATGAGGACTGGCTGGGTCATAGGAAGGGGACAGACAGCTCTGAAAACTTGACAAAAACCATGCTATCAAAGGAAAAGTGACGAGATATGACTTCAATTCTGGCTGGTGTCAGGAGGGTGGGCATTGGGGGCTGGAGAATGGGCTGAGGGGCTGTCCAGTGGAAGTGCTGAGCAGTTTGCTCGTGGGTGTTGGCATGTGGACGTTGGTGGCGATGGAAACAGGCAATTATTAATGCGAAAGGTCTAATTTGTAGTTATATTTACACATTCTGCCCGGAGCACCGCTATATAAGGCAAGCTTCGGTGGACAGTGCTTTTCTCTGCAGAGGGGAGCAGGCTGAGCCTTCAGAGGTAGAGCACTGGAAGCTACTCTGGCGAGGGCAGAGACCTCTCCTTAAGGTCTCAGCATGGGGGATGACAGAGAGCCCAGGGTTGGAAGGGTGAACCCTGGCTGCAGGGAGAATGTGAATGGTGTGTGGAGGAAAGCTGGGCCATTGTGTGTTCGGAGGAGGGACTGAGAGCAAAAGCAAGGAGGTATAGGGCCTGCTAGTCCTGGTTCATTCAAAGCGTCTTCCTTGAAGGTCGAATAACTAATTCCAAAGCAATTCATTTCAAATGGACTTGGACAGAAAAAAGAAACTTATTGATTGGTGTAGAAATTTCGGTGTGACTGGACCCAGGGATGTGAGCAGGGTCATCAGGAATCATCTTGTTCTCTCAATGCTGTTTTTCTCAGGTTTGGTTTAGAATCAGGTTCTTCTCATCAGAGGCTCAGGGGACAACAACCATGTGAGTATCGCAGCCTTCCAGGTTAGCGAGATGAGCAGGACAAGAGACTATCCCCTTCTCTTCCCCTTCCCTGAGACAGGGTTTCTCTGTAGCTTTGGAGCCTGTCCTGGAACTCACTCTGTAAACCAGGCTGGTCTCGAACTCACACAGATCTGCCTGTCTCTGCCACCCGAGTGCTGCGATTAAAGGTGCGAGCCATCACCACCCGCCCAGTGAGACTATCCCCTCTTAGTGCAAGGTGTCTGAGGAAGATGCCAGCACTCCCCCTGGGTCCTCATGTACCATGTGACTTGAGGAGACTAAGAGGCAGGCCTCATCTGGGTCTGTGACATGCTTTGGCGTGGCTTCATCTGGGCCTATGACATGCTTTTCGAGTGCCAGCTCTCTCCCTTTCTCCAGTGCATGCTACCTTTTGCTTCTTGTGCAGCACTGCTTGGTTTCCATGGTCAATGATGCATTACTTGTTGACTTGTTTAATTTCCTTGTTAACTCTTAATAATTATGAACTCAAGTTTCTCAAGACAGAAGTCATTTTCTAGTTATAGACATGGACAGGTGAGACAGAGGTCGTTGTCTGCTACATGGGAGGCACTCAATAAGGATTTTTTTGAGAGGCTAAGAATGATAGAGGGCTAGGAATCCTTTAAAATGAGGCTCTATTTACAGTAGGAAGGAAAATGAATATTTAGCAGGCCTCGGGTTCATTAGCATCCCAAACTCCATCATGACTATTATCACCCTCAGTGTCATCACCATACTCAGTATCTCTGTCATCAACATCACTAATGTCATCGTTGCCATCATCATCACTGTCATTATCATTAACAGCAGCATCATTGTCATCATCACCACCACCATCGCTGTCATCATTATAGCATCAGCATCATTATCATCATCACCATCACTGTCATTATTATTAGCATCACCATCATCACTGTGATCTTCCCCATCATCACCGTCATCATTAGCATCAGCATCACTGCCATCATCATCATCATCATCATCATTGTATTGTCATCATTATCATTGTCACCACCATCACAACTGTCATATCATCATCATCTTCATCCCCATTATCATTGCCATCATTATTGCCATTGATTTCATCGCTATCATGATAATCACCACCATCATCATCATCACTAACTTTTTAAAAATTCTTTTTATTTTATGTCTATGAATGTTTTACTTGTAAGTATGTTTAAGCATCATGCGAGTGCCTAGTATCCAAGGAACCTAGAAGAGGGCATTGGATCCCCTAGGACTGGACTTATATATGGTTATTAGCTATCATGTGGGTGCTGAGAATTGAATCTGGGTCCTCTGGAAAAGCATCCAGTGTTCTTAATCTCTGAGCCATCTCTTCAGTGCCCACATTATCATCTACCATCATCACTGCTATCATGGTCTTTAGCACCATCATTATCACCACTATCATCATGATGATTGCTACTGAAGTCATCGAGCACTTACTGTGAGCTAGGCATGATTGATATAGACTTGACACAGTATTAACATTTATTCCAGCTGTATGAAATAGGTACAACTATCACCCTTGTGTTGTGGGTGGATACACTGAGTCCTGGGGAGTTAAGCTCTTACCAAAGGCCTGAAGCAGCTATAGATGTAGAATAAGATCGTAAGTCCTACTTTTTTGTCTGCAGAAACAGCATGTAGAAGGGGTAGCATGATGGTGTCTGCACCGTGGAGGATGTGAGTGGGAGGAAAGGGACAGGGAAGGATGAAAAAGGGCTTGGCCCTGCTGGAGGTTCTCTGGGGGAGGGTCAGTCTGTATAAATGATTCCAGTGTCTCGAGCCCAGAGGCCAGAAGAACAGATGTGTGGCCAGCTAGGCTGAGACACACAGGCCAACATCTCAGAATGGAGCCTGGCTGGTCCCTATATCCTGTGAGTCCAGGCTTTTGATTTCTGTCCTAATTTATAAGCCGACTTAGACAGCCCAGCCCCTACTCTTAGTGGTTATTACATGTCATCATCTTTGCTTTGGTTCTCGTTTCGATCATTACTCAGTGTTCAGAAGAGTCTGGCTCCTTGTAGCCACTCTGATGAAGGTGTAACCATCTCAGTTCTTCATGGACAGAGGTGGTAAAAAGTGACATGGGGGTTTGTAGACTGAATCTTCAATATGTTCCTCTGCGTGGAAGTAACCACTCGCGTTTCACTAGCCAAAGCCAGGCGCTCGGTGCTGCAAATTCCAGAAGCGTGAGACACAAGAGCCTAACTAGAAACATTGGGATATCACCAGTGATAGCCCTAGCTTCTTTCGACCCCTAAAGGCTACCTGTGGCTCTAGCCTAGGACCCAGGTCTTGACTACAGAGTCCCATTCAGTACTTGTATCAATTAGCTCACCACACCCTCCAACCAGAGGTTGGTGCAGAGATGGACACGATCCAGTGAGAGGCGGCGGACACTTGCTGCTGATGTAAGGACATAGAAAGGCGCTTCTGCAGCCATCTTATGACAGCGAGGCACCAACTCCATAGAGAATGGAGCAACAGGTAGAAAGGAGATAAAGAAAGAGGTAGAAAAGAAATTCCCGACACCACTGACTGAGCCCTGAGTGGGATCATTTTGTCCTTGGGACTTTGTAGTACTGGAATAAACATATATTTTGGCCCCCTTTTGAAGAAACTGATGGCTTCAGAGCTCTTTCCAATCTTCAGTTGTTTTAAAAATTACATTTACTTATTTAATGTGTGTGTGTGTGTGTGTGTGTGTACTGTGATGCCCATGCTGACGTCAGAGGACAACTCGTGTGCATGGTCACTTCGCCTCATCTCGAGTGTGGGTCTTATACATCAATTGCTGGCCGTCAAGGTTGGCCTCAGGCAGCCTTAACTGCTGAGCCATCTCCCAGGCTCCTGGCTGCCACTCTTGAAGGAGGAGGGGGTGGAAGAAAACTGTAAAAAGATTCTTTTGTTGTCACCGTTTTAAGTGATGACAGCTCATGCATCACAGAATCGTGAGATTGATTTTCAAAGTTGATATCTTTTTTTCATTTCAGGCCGCGGGCTTCATGAGGTTCCGTGTTAGAGCTCATGCTGGTGTAAGCTCTGTTGAGTAAACCCCCCCGATGTGCCATTCTGTCTTTGACGGTTTGCACCTAGCCCGGCCTTGTCAGTCAAAGATGCCTCTGAGGTGTTAATTAATCATTGCTCTCTGTTCAGCCATGGTTTTTCCAAAGGCTCGAGATAATTGATTATCATTCCCCTTCCTCCAAATGCCATGCACGCGGCGGCTCCTGACGGATGTGCGACTCAGGTGCTGAGTCCTTAGTACTGCAGGGTCCCTCCTTTAGCATCTAGAGATTTTAGTTCTCAATCACAAGCAGGTGAGAATGAAGACGGAGCCACAGGGAGAAGCCTCAGCACAGTGTAAACTATGACTCAGAAGCCCCATTTCTACGGAGAGAGAAGCAGGTGAGATGAAGATGCATGATCCAGGAAAGGCTGGCTCAAATTCTCCTGCCCAGCTGGAGATAATTTCCATCTAACAGAGCCATGCTGTAGGCTTTGCCACACAGAGGGACAGACAGACAGTCCAGGATCACCCAGCACCCACACCCCCTTCACCTTTGGCTGTGCTAGTCTTAGCTTATGGGGTTTTTGTTTTACATGGGTTTATTTAGGAATAATAATAATAAAAAAAAATCACCCTTGCGGGTTGGAGAGATGGCTCAGTGGTTAAGAGCACTGCCTGCTCTTCCAAAGGTCCTGAGTTCAATTCCCAGCAACTATGTGGTGGCTCACAACCATCTATAATGAGGTCTGGCCTGCAGGCATACATTCAGACAGAATACTGAGAATATTGAATACATAATAAATAAATAAATAAAATCTTTAAAAAAATCACCCTTGCTCATGGGTAACAGTACACACCTGTCTGTGATCCCAGCTCCTCAGGAGGTGATAGGAAAGAATTTCAAGAGCAAACCTAGCCTGGGTTATATAATGAGTTTGAGGTTAATCTAGGCTATGTAATAAGACCCTGCTTCAATAAGACAAAACAAAAACAAAAGCAATAATAAACAAACAAATAAATAAATGTCCTTCTTCCCCAGAAGGCACCTATGAGACTTTCCTTCGGTGTCACCAATATAACAGGATACAAAATAGACTCAACATCCCCAAAATATTCCTGAATAGGGGCTGGAGAGATGGCTCAGTGATTAAGAGCACTGCTGCTGTTGCAGAGGACTGGGCTTCCATTCCCAGCACCCACGTGGTGGCCCACAACTATCTGTAACTCCAGTTCCAGGAGATCTGATGCCTTCTTCTGGCCTCCATGGGCACCAGGTATGATACACACACACACACACACACACACACACACACACACACACACACACACGTAAAACACTCATGCATATAAAATAAAATAAGTATTTATATTTCTTTGCTTCTCTTGTAAATGGTATTTTAAAAATATTTGTATTGGAGGGTTAGCTCAGCTACTAGAGTGCTTGCCTAGCAAGGGAAAGGCCCTGGGTTCCAGCCTCAGCATCACAGAAACCGAGCATGATGGCACATGCCTGCCAGTGTGGTGCTTAGGAGGTGAAAACAGGAGAATCAAAAGTTCAAGATCATCCTTGGCAACCTAGTGATTCTAAACCAGCCCAAGTTACATGAGACCTTGTCTCAATAAATGAATAAGTTTTAATCCTGATCCTGAATTTTGAGCATATTAAAACAGATTTGGCTTTTCCTGTTGACCTTTTTCTTGTGACCTTGGGGAGCTCACCTGTCCATTCTACAACTTATATATTGTCATCACTGTGTGTTTATTGTTACCGTTCTGTGACCTCCACGCCTATTTACCTACCTACTACCTACCTACCTACCTACCTACCTACCTACCTACCTACCTACCTCTATATGTCTGTCTATCTATCTATCTATCTATCTATCTATCTATCTATCTATCT
>NC_022010.1:19180393-19201053 GCF_000317375.1 Microtus ochrogaster
CCATCCATCCATCCATCCATCCATCCATCCATCCATCCATCTATCTATCTATCTATCTATCTATCTATCTATCTATCTATGATGGGACTGAGGGGTAGTTACAGGCAACTCTCTGCATATGTACTGGCTGTTTTTGTGTGTCAACCTGACACAAGCTAGAGACATCAGAGAGGAAGGAGCCTCAGTTGAGGAATTTTTCTCAAGTAGTAATTTTCTCAAGTAGTGGTCAATGGTCCTGTGAAATGTGTTTTCCATCCAATTTTTGTTATTGTCATTGAATCTGATGTCTCTCTTTATCCAAGGACAAATTCATGCTAAAAGTTACTCCTGGTTTTATTGTCGGCTTTGGAAACAAAGGGCTGTACTCAGCAATGTGTTTAATTCTTAGGTTCCGATGGGGCTGAGGCCCCTCCCTCCACTCTCCCTCTGGGGGAGGCCCTAGAAGACCCTGAAAGTTTCCTGTTTGAGTTCCTGTCCTGACTTCCTTTGGCGATGAACAACAGTGTGGAAGGTAGGCAGAATAAATCCTTCCCTTCCCAACTTTCTTTTCGTTTAGAAACCTGAACTAATACAACAGATCTCCTGATATGGGTGCCGGGAATCAAAGTCTGGTCCTCTACTGGTGCGGTGCGTGTTCTATTGTTTTGCTTTGTTCTTTTACGACAGGGTTTCTCTGCATAACCCTGGCTGTCTTGGAACTTGCTCTGTAGATCAGGCTGGCCTCAAACTCATAGATCTGCCTGCCTCTCTCTTGTAAATGCTGGGGGTTAAAGGCGTGTGCCACCACCGTCCAGGAGCAGTAGGGGTTCTTAAACTCTTGAGCCTTCTCTCTGGGGAACTCAGAACAGCAGAACACACACACACACACACACACACACACACACACACACACACACACACACACACACACTGCCGCCCAGTTTCTTCTGTTTCGTGTTTGTGTCACCCTCTTCCTGTAACCTCCCTCTGTGTTTACACTTACACGCTTCTCACGTGCCGGCAGTCAGCGCTTGCATTCTTCGTCTGTCCTTTATTCTCACTCCTGGGAGAAAAACCTGCCCTTCGCCAGTTATCTTCCGCCCCGTCTGTCTGTTCTCTCCTCCCTCAGCCTTTTCTCCATCTGCTCCTGGATCAATTCAGAATTTGTGACTTGCTGTTATTGACTTATCTCTAACTTTATGTCTCTCCAGTGGCTGTCCTCAGCTCTGTCGCGGGCTTCTCTCAGCAGTGGCCACCGAAGGCATGTTTTAATTGCTCCCAGGTCACTTTCCAAAGGCAGGACATAGAGATGAACCCCTCAGTACTGTCTTACATTAGACTGTGTTTCCTGCCTCTTACTTGGTGCACAAAGCCCACAGCAATCTACCTCTACCACCTCTTCTTCACATAGTCACCTTCTTTCTGTATCAACCAAACAAGGGAGCATAGCTCAGTTGGGAGAGCGCTTGCCTAGAATGCGCAGAGCCCTGAGTTCAACCCCTAGCATGGGATAACCTGGGAGTGGTGGCACAGGCTTGTAATCCCAGCACTCAGAGGGTGGAGGCAGGAGGATGAGAACGTCAAGGTCATTCTTGGCTAGTAGAGAGTTGTCAGCCTCAGTCTGGGCTTCGTGAGACTCCATCTGAAGAAAATCAATAGAAAACAGCAGCAACAACATCAAAAATTCCACTTAAATATTAAAAAAAAGGTGGGGGGCTTTCCCACTTAACTTGAGTTAAACTCTTTTCTTTCTTGGCATGGGTGGAGTTTCTGTCGGGAATGCAGGGGTTCCGATAGAGAACGGGTTATTTCTTCCTGTCCTGGTCTCCTGCTACTGAATTCTTTCCATTTCTGTTTGAGGTGTTTATTTCTCTCTCTGCTTTATGGAGGCATAATTCACATACAATAAAACCCACTATTTTAAGGGGTAAAACCCAGTGCTTGCAGGCTAGCCGCAGTATTAAGCTGCCACCGGCATCCTCCTCTGTCTTCAGAACAATTAATCATCCAAAGAAATCCGGCCCATGTCTTGGGCTCACCTTCTCCCCCACCCCTGGCCCCATTCTGAAAGGCATCTCACGCTCTTCCTTTCGAAACGCACATCTGTTTTCCTTCCTGTCCCTTTCCCTTCCCCTTTTCTCTTCCTTTTTTCCCTCCCCCTTCCTCTCCTCCCCCCTCCTCTTCTTTTCATTTTCTTTGATCTGGGACCGGAATCTAAGGATCTGGACATCCTAGGCAAGGGCTCTCCCGTTGTGCTGTGCTCTCAGCCCTCAGTATCTAGTTATTCCCCCACATCGTCCTTGGCTGGTATAATTGTAATTTTTGGTAACGTTTCTCTGAGTCCTTCCTTAGTGTACTATGTGTGCTTTCCTTCTTGCTCCTCCTTGATCTCCCCCCTTTCTCTCTCATTTACCTTGTCTGTATTTTCAGAGCCTGACTGACTGTCTTTCATTTGCCTCCTTTAGTCTCTCTCCTCCTGTCTCCCAGCTTCCTTTGGTCTCTTTTTCTCAGTCCTAGAATTCCAATTCCGCCCCCGTCGGAGAAGATTTGACTGCGCTTCTGTTCTTTCATGCTGTTTTAAGAGGTACTCTTTCATTTTGTGCTCCGGTTTGACTGATTTGAACGGACCTCTGTCAAGGTCGCGGCCCTTCCTTTGCCTTATGAGCTCTGTGTGTCATATGAGCTCTGTGTGTCATCCAATTTGGGGGCCAGCACTCCACGTGACTCTTGGCATCACCTCCATGTCTGCAGAAGTCCTGCTAGGTGGCGAATGTTGTCAGTGTTTAGCGAATCCATTCCCTTCCCTCGGCATTTTCCATCTCTTGGTTTTGACCGTCTTGTTTCTTGACAGCAGGCATTTTTTCTTTTCATTTTTTTTTCTTGCCTTTGTGGATGTCATCATATTAGAATGGGCAGTTTGGGAAGACTTCGGAGACTGATAAGCTGTATTTGTCCCAGATGTAGCCTGAGTTCCTACTGAGCCATTAGAGTGTGCATATGTGTGTCTGTGTGTGTCCAGGCATACACTCTTACGTGCATTAAGTCCATCTAGACAAATGGGTGTTGCCCTGAGTCTGGCTCCATTACTATGGAGACCCCTAAGGCTGCAGGCCCTACACTCCTCTTGCTCCGTACTCCTCTGGCCTAGGGTACGGCCTCTCGCTGTCTCCCTGCACTTCCAATGTCCAGACCTCCTATGCACCTCCCCAAATTCTTCTTGCTCTAGCCCCAAAATGCTGCCTCCCATGGGCCTGGTGTTGGGGCAGTGTGAGATCTGCCTCGGTGGCCCTGTGCCCCTGTGTCATTGCTGGGTTTTCTCAAGTACCTATCTTGGGCAGAACGAGGGCCCAAATACTCTGAGCCCCATATCCTGTCATTCTTGATCTCCTACAGGTTTCTCCTCTCACATGGTGTAGGGTGGCTGTCCAACTCCCAGGAAGGTAAGAGCTTTGGTCCAAGGAAGGATGGTCTGGGCAGGACTGGCAGGCTCTTTTCCACGGTGATGCTGACCTTCTGGGTATGTGCTGTGACTTGTTCTGTCACCTGCCCACTGTCAGTCTTCCTTGTGGGCACCTGCTGGAGTCCTTGGAGAAGAGTGGAAGTGGGGGCAAACGGTTCATGTATAGCTTTTGAGGGCAACCTGTATTCCTTGTGTAACTCTCGGGAGTCTCTGCTGGGTTCTCTGTTCATCCCGTGCCACTGCTCAAGCCCCACCCCTCCTGTGGTCTGACTGAGTGACTTTTGATGACAGGTTTGATGTTTCCTTCCCCCATCCCCTTTAGTGGGTCAAGGGGAGCCAAGAGGACTTTGGACATGGACCAAGCTTCTCTTGACAGCATCTTCACGGTTTCCTCCATCTTAGAAGAGGGAGCTTTCGCCATCATCAAACCAGCAGAACACGGTTCTTCATCCACTGCTCCCGGCCTCCACCTTTGAGCCAGGAAAGAGCCTGTCCAGAGGCTCTGAAGGAGTTAGGAAGGTGTATACCATTGGTGTCCTTTCCTCAGAGACTTCTGTCCGTGTCTTATTGTCCACAGGCCAGGGGCCACGACTCGCTACAAGGAGAGTGTATTAATCACCGCTGTGATAAAATGCTTGACACAAGCAGCTTAAGGAACGAAAGGTCTGTTTGGGCTCAGAGCATGAGGGGAAGAGTTCAGCACGGCCGTGAAGGCATGGGGTCAAGCTGTGACAGCAGGGATGTGAAGCAGCCGACCACACCGCAGCTGTAGTCTAGTACAATGACTGTTAGTACCCAGCTGGCTCCTTCAGTCCGGAACCCCAACCCATGGGACAGGGCTGCCCACATATGGAACCCCAACCCACGGAATAGGGCTGAGTCTTCGCAGCTACACCTATCGGAATGGCCCCATAGTCACACCCCAAAGTGCATCTCCTAGGTGACCCCAAATCCAATCAAGTTGACAGTGAAGGCTAATCATTACAGTCAGTGACTTTTATTCTCTTTCGGGAAGTTGTTGGGGATGAAGCCAAGGGTTCCTCACATATAAGAGAAGCGCTCCACCCAGCCCCGGCAGCAGCCCTGTGTGTCTCTGTGTGCATGCACACACAAGTTTGTGTCTCAGGAATGTCTGTCTGTCTGTCTTGAGTTTCATATTTTCCATAGGTTGTTTTGTTTATTCACTTGTTTGTTTTTCATAGACTATTCTTCCCTCCATCAACCACCCAGAGCTAACTCTTCCACGTCATTCCCTTACGACTCTACCCCCCAGTCTGTCTAGGTCTGCCTGTTCTGTTTCTGCCTGTGCATGGCATGTACGCTTTGTGTGGCAGAAGCCGCTGTTCTGTCTGCCCATCTGTAGGGAGTGTGTGTACTGAATCACACAAGCCAGCTGCCCCACACGGCTGAGATGGCTGGTGGAAGGCCCGTGACAGGGCATGGGAGGTGCACTTGAGGGTATAAAACTCACCAAAGAAACTCATCCACTGAATTCCTCGGCCGTTCCAGACTGACCCCTGCAGGACCTCTGTCCTGCCCAGGCTGGCCCTTGTGTAATTCGCTCAGGCCCTGTCATCAACGAGCTCCCCCCCTCCACAACTTGCAGCAACCCCATAAACATTTATTGAGTAGAGCCTCATCAAAGCTTAAGGCTCATCTTTTTTTAATATTTAATTAGCATCCACTCAATAAAATCTGATGGAGTTTTACCGAACCACAACATTTTCCCACATGGATTCGTTTAAGTTAAGTGGGCATGCATCCATTTAAAAGGTACTGTTGGAATATCGGATGCCACACATTGCCCTGTCTCAGAGCACGTACGGGACTCTGCTGCATGCCCATTTCAGCAGGAAGAGCATGGCAGCGGCAGCGACTGTAACGGATGCTGGAGATACAATGTGTGTCAGGTGGTGATTTATGTCCATGAAAGAAAAACAATGGGGAAGGGCTGAGAGCCACCTGTCGGGGTGATGCTTGGGTGCCACCCGAGGGAGTGATGGAACAGGGCTCACAAAAGGACTTGGTTATTGGATGGCAAGCCCACACGCCACCCCAGATCCGTGTCCAAAATTCTGCTAAGAGTATAAAGGAACTCACAGACAAACATGGTGTGATTGCTTGGATATGGAGTCTCAGGAAGTCGATTTCATAGGAACGACACAGCCAGTGGAGGCTAGAAGCGGCGAGTCAGAGAAGGGACGTGTTGTGGTCCTGGGTACAAGGACTCAGGAGGCTGGAGGAGGATGCTTTAGTTAGCTATGCACTGACCATTGTAAATAACACGCTGGACGGCAAGATGGCTTAGTGGGTGAAGGTGCTTTGCCACCCAGCCTGACAGCCAGAGTTACCTCTCTGGGAGCCACATGGTAGAAGGAGAGAACGGATTCTTACAAGCTGACCTCTGACCTCCACATCAGGCAACACCACACCCTTTGTTTGCCGAGTTAGCTTTGAGAATTTCTCTGCAGTTGAGATTTCAAAGTCAGTTTTGAGAAAACATGGCACACAAGGGAGGTGTAGGGGAGTCTGTACCCCAGCCTGAGAGCATGCGGAAGTCTAGGGACAGGTGAGTACCCTGCGGGTTGGAGCCTGGCAGCTAGGCTCTGGCAACTGGCAGATGGTCCTGCGGAAAGTGTTTTCCTTCCGATTTTTGATATTGTCATTGAATCAGGTGTCTCCCTTTATCCAAGGACAAATTCACGCTAAAAGTTACTCCTGGTTTTATTGTCGGCTTTGGAAACAAAGGGCTGTACTCAGCAATGTGTTCAATTCTTAGGTTCAGATGGGGCTGAGGCCCCTCCCTCCACTCTCCCCCTGGAGGAGGAGCTAGAAGACCAAAATGAGAAGTAATTTATAAATCCCCTTTTTCCTACACCACAGGCACCTAGGCACCAAGCTAAAGTTCATTATTACAAACAGCCTGGAGGTCAGAGTCCAGTTTCTCTGGCTCTGGGAGGAGGGCTATCTGCAGAGCCATCTGGAACCTTCCCTAGTGAGGTGACCCGATAGTAAGGGAGGTTGTCAGCGCAGGCGGGAGTTAGTGCAATCACCTTGCTTTTTGACATCCCTTCTCCCTGCCCCCAGGGGCTGGAAACCCTCTTTCTGTCCTCTTTAGGAAGCTTGTTGGACTCAGGACTCTTAATTCCCATTTAAAGTCAGGGCAATTGAGATGATAATGATAGCCCGCTTTTATTGGGTGTTATGTTCCACTTTATCGTAGTAATCGGAACATTTATTGAGTGTGTTACCTCTCTCCCAAGCTCTGTGGTAAGGGCTTAAGGGCCTTATATGTTAGTCTCTGTCTCCTGGACACTCAGTGCTGTCTCCAGTCTGCAGGGGAGGAATTCAGGAGGGAGACAGCTCTGCCCAACAGCACACAAGTGGGGAGAGCTGGGAGGAGGCAGCTGTGTGCCTTGTGGCTGTGCTACTGGTCAGACTCTGCAGGGATGGCTATTGTGTGTGTATGTGAGAAACGTGTATGCGTGTGTGTGAGTATGTCTGCACATTTGGAGCAAGGTGAGCCAAGTCTTGGCCTTGGCTAAACTGGAGCACGGTTAACAGAAGTCTGACGCTGATGCAGTTGGGTGCTGAGGTGTGCTAAGGTAGGATTGTATGGTAAAGGAAGGTGTCACACATCAGGGGTGTCCTGAATTCCATAAAGGTGAGCTGAAGGGAAAGCTTGGCTGGCTCTGGATGGGGCATGGGTAGACGTTACCTTTCTTGTGTGGCATAATCACTGTTTTCCCATGCTTGAGCAAGACCCGGATCGTAGTGGCGTTCCCAGTTCGAGCCACACCCGTACTTACTAATACTGATAGAGATTTTTGAGGGTGCCAATGAGAATGAGCCTGCAATGTACGCATATTCACTGTGGTACCGAGACACACCCAGTCACACACACCCATCCACAGCTACACATTTTTATCTTTATTTTTTTTAAATATATTTTTGGTTTTTCGAGACAAGGTTTCTCTGTGTAACCATCCTAGCTCTCCTGGAACCAGATTTTGTAGACCTGGCAGGCTTCGAACTCAAAAAGATCCTCCTGCCTCTGCTTCCCGAGTGCTGGGATTAAAGGCGTGCGCCACCACTGCCCGGCTTACACTTGTGCTAATACCTTGTCTCTTAAAGGTTTATAATTTTTATTTCTGTGTCTGTGTGTGAGGCTACATGAGTTTATGGGTATCTTTTGGGTATAGTAGGCCAGAGAGGATGTTAGATCTCCTAGAACTGGAGTTACAGACAGTTGTGAGTCACCTGATGTCCTCTGCGATAGCAGTAAGTGCTTTTCAATCACGGAGACGACTCTCTGGCTCCATATTCTTCTCAATGCTAGCGAGGCTTTGAGGGTGCGGCTGAGAATATGCCCTGATGATGCACACCCTCACACCAGCGCACACATACTGAGTTACACTCACACGCACATACACTCCCTCACATCCGTCCACACCCACACCCACGCCTGCCTGGCATGCCCACACGGTCACGCTCATACACCTCTGCAGAATACACACACATTACATGCATACATTCTCACCCCTCCCGCATCTCCACACTCACAGACACACACACACATGCACACGCACGTGCACGCGCACACACATGCACAAGCACACACACACACACACACACACTCACACACACACACACACACGCATACCAGGCATGCCCACACGGTCACGCTCATACACCTCCGCAGAATACACACACATCACATGCATACATTCTCACCCCTCCCACATCTCCACACTCACACACACACACACTCATACACACACACAAACACACACACACGCACACACACACATACACACACGCATACCTGGCATGCCCACACGGTCACGCTCATACACCTCCGCAGAATACACACACATCACATGCATACATTCTCACCCCTCCCGCATCTCCACACACACACACACACACACACACACACACGCGCGCGCGCGCACGCACGCACGCACACACACACACAAACACACACACATGCACACACACGCACACGCACGCACACGCACGCACACGCACGCACACACTTGTACACATCCACACTTGAAAGCACACGGTGACTAGGAAAGTCTTTAGCCATTGGTATCTTAACACGCATAGGCTTGCACTCACCTATCCCCCACACATATTCCTGCCACCCGTATCTCCCTACGTTCACACCCACACACACTTGCTCGCACCTACCTACGCGCAGTCACACTCCTCCACTTTTACCCCTCTCTTCCTTCTTCACTTACGCCTCTTCTTACTTCCCCTACCCATATACACTAGCCCTCAATACCCACTTTCTTGCACCCCCAATACTCTGACATACGCTTACACGCATATGCCTACACACACACTTTCTCACCCCGAATACTTACACTCTCAACACTACCCTCACACGCGTTCTCACTCTCACAAGCTCCATTCACAGTCTCATCCCCCCCCCCCCCATACACACGTACAGCCCAGGCTTGCCTGGCCACCTTCCGATGGGAAAGTCCCGGGAAGGGCTTAGCAGTTCCTAGCAGACTGGTGTTAGGACCCAGGAAAAGCCAGAGTGGGACGGATATAAATAGAGGAGAACAAAGTTTGAGGCCCACTGACATCACTCTGGCTCTCCACCCAAAGCCACGGGCTGGACTCTGGGCCAACGAGGTGTGGCGGAGCTCAGCTGCAGAGAAAGGCAGCGCAGACATCGCTGAGCTCCAAGCTGCAAGCTGAGCTCTGAGCTCTGGGTTGAGACAGGAGGCAAGTGCCGGCCAGTCTCCGGCCCAGGACACAGACTCCTGAGCCCTGGCCTGTCTAGCAACAGCAGCAGCAGCAGCAGCAGCAGCAGCAGCAGCAGCAGCAGCAGCAGCAGCAGCAGCAGCAGCAGCAGCAGCAGCAGCCAGGACCTTGGGGATGTTGGTAGAACCAAGGAGGAGTGCTCACTCAACCCGGAGCTACATCCAGACTCTGAGTCCCTGAAGACTCCAGTTTGGAGAGGAGAATTTCCCCAACTGAGCTCAGGCACAAACTTTAGGGGACAGACTTTGTGGCTAGAGACCTGTGATGAAGATGCCCTTGTCCTCAGGAAGTTGGAGGTAGAGAGGTTCCCAGCAGGCTGTGGGAGATCCCACTGCCTGGTTCCCACCATGAGGGATCTGCCAGCACTGTCTTGCCGCTGGGCCTGGCTACTCTGGTCCTTCAGCAGCTTTCAGGTAATGCCTCCGCTGCCCAGGCAGCTGGGATAGCCCCTGGGCTGCCCAGGCAGCTGGGATGCATCTGCGGAGGCTGTTCCCGCACTTACCCTATGACCTTTCCTTACAGATGTGCGGAACTCAGCCCAGTTCCCAGGAGCACCCAGGTAAGGTCCCTTCCTGCTCTGATGACTGTAAGCTTTGCTCCTTGCCTTTGGGGTACGCCACAAACCATTAGTCGAAGCCCCAGAAAATACATTCTGCCCTTTGAGACAACTCTGGTGTGACCAGCGCCTTCAGGCTGCTGGTGAGGAAGCTGGCCTCTGTCCCAGCTGCGTCTTGATCCAGGTTAGGTGTTGTCTTCTAATTAAGGAGACATATTAGGCAGACTCTTAATTAAAAGAGCCTTTTGCTCTTTCTTGTGCCTACGTAGATCACTACCATGGGAAATCTCCCTGTTGCCTCCAACCTCATGGTGCTGTGGACTGTCCCTTCCAAGGGTCCTGGCCACCACGATGTGGTGCCTTCCACTTGTGCTGGACACGCACAGCGAGGGTGTGTGTGTGGGGATCAGAACACTTGCCTTCGGCTGTTGTAACTCCCCCTTTTAGACGTACAAGGTGACACTTGTTTGGAAGTCCAAATCACAGCCCTGTTACAGATAGGAGGCTTGCCACATCTGCAGTGGGGGCAAATAGGAAGAGGCTTCCAGCCTGCTTGTGGCAGGTCCTCTGGGACTGGGGTTCTCGTTGAAGGTTAGAGCCAAAGAACAAGCATGTCTGACCCATTGCTGGGAAAGCCTGGTGGGTCACGGCGAAGAAGCCTGTGACTCAGCTCAGAGACACTGGGGTTCCCAGCAGAACTAATCAACCGAATCAGCCTGCCTCTTAACAGGGGCCCTGCCCAGCCAGTGCTCACAAGCCAACACGGTAGCCATGGTGAAGGGCAGCAGAGAGGATGAGGCTCTGGAGAACATACTGAAACTGTTTTAGGGAAAGATCTCCTACCCTTCTTATATGGGGGTGCTGCTCGTACCAAAAGGCATCTTCAGTCAGTCAGACCCAGAACTGTGCGGATTGCTGGTCTGATCTGAGGAGAGAAAACATCAAGGGCCGTTTGCGGAATTTGTCCTTTGACTGAGTTTCTGCATACATGTCTGTACACACGCGTACATGTCTGTACACATGCGTACATGTCTGTACATACTTACATGTCCACTCCATACATGAACTAGCATCCTGGATCCTGAACTTCGGTGGTGCCAATTCAGCTTTGTTCTGTGTAGATGCTAGGTGCCTCGCACCTGACCTGATGTTGGGGAGAACAAAGTCTCTCCTGGTAGAGCACCCTCAATAATGGCCCGAGGGTTCCCGGAGCCTCGGCCAGGGATCCTAGGTGCCTCTCAAAGTTCCAGACTAGGCTGAGAGGGATTCCTTCTGGTTTCCACTCCCATCCCTAGTAGCTCCTTTGTCCTTCTTCCTTCTGCTTCCACTGACCACAGGGCACAGCCAAGAGACGGTCTTCCCCCTCTCCCCTCCTTCCTTTCTGCCTCCCCGCTCATCTTTTCTCTTTTCCAGTTTTCCTCCTTCCTTTCCTCTCCTCTGTTTCTGTTCCTTGTTTCTTTCATCCTCCCCACTCTACTTCCTCATCCCACCCCCAACTTATTTTTGTCTTTTCTTACATTTTGGACTTAGTCTATGATTTTTTTTTTTAAATAATATCCAGCCTTCTCTGCAAGACCTCTTTGGACTTCCCCCTCCTATCTCCAAAGCCCAAGAAGCCCCAAAGGAGACTTTAGGAAAACCTGACCCCTGACAGGCTCCCCGACCATGAGAGCCCCAGATGGGCACAGGGTTGACGCATAAGCCAAGGGACTGCCCAGACACAGAGTGAGAGTCAGGGTTGGATGTCACTTGCCAAGGAAGGGAGTGTCCTTGGGATTGCCCAAAGCAGCTTAAGAAGGACACAGAGCTGGTTCCCACCTGTACACACACACCTGCACAGCTGCCAGTCAATGGCAAGCCTGTAGCAGGAATGGTTAGTTCAAGCTCACAGGAACGAGACGACGCCATCTGGAGGGAGTTAGGGGAACTGACACCTAGTGGGGAGTCACCTAGGAGTGACACAGAAAACTCGTGATAAGCTGTTATCCTTCATTGCTTCCTTCCGGCCCCATCCCTGTCCATATGCACAAGGCAGGACTCAGAAAACAGCCACCAACCATCTTCCGTGCCTTGTCTGTGTAAAGACAGTGCTGACATCCTGTAAACAGAGTCCCAGCTGAGGCCACCTGCATTTTCAGCTCCCCGTGTTTAGGTGTCTACCCTGACCCAGGTCACCAGGTATCTACCATGTGAGTGATCGCTTAGTTTTAGAAATCTCAAAGATGGTACGAGATCCTTTGGGGTGCCACCACCTTCCGAGTCTCCCTGTGACTGTGACCGTGAGCTGTCATTGACGCCGAATTCTAAGAGCTGTAGTTAGAGCCCATTTAGCTCCAAGTTCCCACTTGAGAGGAAAGCCAGGAGAGGAAGGGGGACTCCAGAGAGGGGACTCACCCCCACACTCATCTGAGACACTCTCGCATACACCCCAGGTCCTGGTTCATAGCCCTCTGTTCCCCAGGGTGACCTAGGAAGCGCTGAGGTTGGTGGATCCAAACCCATAAATGGCATTCGTCAAGATTGCTGGCCACTTTGTAAAAGTTTATAAACATGTCCTTTTATAGATGGTGTTTGCAACGAGGGACTGGAAACTTGAGAAAAATAGCAAGCTGCGTCGTTACCTAGTTTCCTTCCAGGCCGTGGGGACTGCCGATTCCAGGACAGCCCCAGACTTCACAGCTCTGCTTGGCATACAAAACAGACAACGACAGCTATTATTTATGAAGTAGCTTACGAAGGACTTCTGTAACCACCGGGTCACAGCAGAAATATCATTCTCCGTCTTTGCGGGGCCATCCAAAAAATAATATATAAGCCAGGTGGTGGTGGTGCACGTCTTTCATCCCAGCACTCAGGGAGGCAGAGGCAGGTGGATCTCAATGTGAGTTCGAGGCCAGACTGGTCTACAGAGTGAGTTCCAGGACAGGGAGCAACACACAGAGAAAACGCTGTCTTGAAACAAAACAAAAATACATAAATGAGAATATGTATTCACAATGGAGTTGTTAAAAGAAAATTTTATGTGCATGCATGCTTTACCTACATGTATGTCTGTGCACCATATGGATGCCCTATGCAGGTGAAAATTAGAAAAGGACATCAGCTCCCCTGAGACTGGAGTTATACATGGTTGTGAACTGCCATGTGGGTGTGGAGAATCAAACCCATGTCCTT
The DNA here is from genome assembly GCF_000317375.1 of Microtus ochrogaster. Lineage (NCBI taxonomy): Eukaryota > Metazoa > Chordata > Mammalia > Rodentia > Cricetidae > Microtus > Microtus ochrogaster. The sequence continues at coordinate 19,193,347 of NC_022010.1, forward strand.
TTGCAAGAACAGGCAGAGCTTTAACCACTGAGCCATCTCTCCAGCCCCCATAATAGAATTTTTAAAAACAATGTTTATTCCATATCAAAAACATGGAAACATAGCAAGTAGAGATTTTTCTAGGAGATGCTAGATTTATAAATATATTTTATGCGTATAATTATATTCTGTGGTCATTCTATGTTTATGTTTAATTATATCTGTCTAGTTGTTTTTATACTCTATCATTCATTCTACCTATATAGTTATGTTTTTAATTACTAACATTTAAAACGGGAGGCTGCAAATGCAGAAACCTGAATTTCACACACACGTGCACGTATACACACAGAAAGGCTGTAATTTGATGCAGCAGACACATGATACAGAAGAGATGGACCCCCCCTCCCTCTACCACCTTCAAAGACGATGAGGCAGACAAAAGACCATAACTAAAACATGGTCGTGGGGCATCACGCTGAGAAAACAGAGCAAGATGCGTTGGAATCAGGAAGTTTTGCAAGAGGGAATGGAGACCCAGATTAGAAAGAGGTAGCTATGAAAAACACGGGGAACAGTATTGCAGACCGTCGAGACAGCAGGCAACCTCCTTCAGTAAAAAGAGCTTTGGTGTCTAAGGCCATTTACAGAGAGAGACCAACTTTTCCACCGCAGAGAGGCTTCTTAGTGTTTTGGTAGCAGAGCCCAAAGGAGCGTTCCCAAAGGGATGTCCCAGACCCCATGGGAGCCAGCCTGGGAAGGGAAGAAATAAGACATGGAGGATTTGAGTGTTGACACTCAGTTCTCTCTCTCTCTCTCTCTCTCTCTCTCTCTCTCTCTCTCTCTCTCTCCCTCCCTCCCTCCGTCCCTCCCAACTCCTCAAAGCAAACTGATATTAGATCAGTGGAACATTAGATATGCGTGAAAAATGAATTCTGAAGAACTGGCTTACGGTTATGCTGTAGACTAAAACCTTTCTCCCACTTCTTCCTTCTTTCTGTTCTCTCACCCCCTCCTTACTCCCGTCTCCAACTTTTCTCTCGGTCATCTTCCTCCGTCTTTTGTCTTTGTTTCTCTTTTTTTCTCTTCTCCCTTCCTCCTTCCCCATCCTTCTCATTTCCCTGCCTTTTCCACGCCATTATTTTTAGCCCTCGAGGCTGTTTGCTCCCTGAGACCGGCCTGCCATCCCCATGGGAGTCTGAGGCGGCCATGTGACTAACTGTGACAGGCTTTTCACCTTCGTGGTTTGAAAACAGCCATATATTATCCTTTTCCATAAAAGATGGAGGCTGTCTTGCTCTTATGAAACTTCGAGGACTGTGTGGGTGATCTGACCCTGTTGGGAGTTCAAGGAGCCTATGGGTTGGGTCTAGCCCATCTTATTAACACCACACGATTTTAATTAAAAAAAAAACTGGCGATATTAGCATCGGCGAAAAATTTCAAAATCCAATTTAAAACATCTGTATTTTTGACATCTTTCAAAAGCAGGCACCTTGAGTCAGCACAATTAGTAAACGCCTATCATGCCAGCACTCAGAGGCAGAAAGATTCTGAGTTCACAGTCAGCCTGGTCCACAAAGGACCTTGCCTTAAAAAAATAAACAAAAATGAGCTGGGCGGCGGTGGAGCAAGTCTTTAATCCCAGTGCTCGGGAGGCAGAGGCAGGCGGATCTCTGTGAGTTCGAGGCCAGCCTGGTCTACAGAGCAAGTTCAAGGACTGTCTTTTATAACTAACTGAGAAACCCTGTCTCGAAAAACCAAAAATAAATAAATAAATAAAAATTAAAAAATAAGCAAAAATAGATGAGGTAGTTCATGGCTGGGAAGAAATAATTATCGTACTGTCAGCATTTCTTAGCTGCCTGCAGTTCACCATTTAGGGTTGGGGCCCTGTGATAGCCCCCTTTCACACTGTCATAACTATTGTTGGCTCTGTTCGGGTCTTGTTTATGCAGCCATATTGTTGAAGAATCATGGTGAAGGCTGCCTCGTTATTTTTGGGGCATATAATCTCACAGCAGATTTCCTGGTCCTTTGGCCCTTGGAAACCCCTACCCTTGCCTTCTGAGATGCTCCCTGATGTTCCTTGCCAGAGTTGTATCGTAGATACACCAAGTGGGCCTGGGTACCCGTGATTGCTTGCTCTATGTTCTATGGATTTTGACTAATTGGGGGTGATCTGTAATGGTCTCAAAGGGAAGTTTCTTTAAAGAGTGCTGAGATTTACACTTTATCGAATACAAAGTGGGAGACCTGGTAATCCCAGGTGAACCTTCCCACAGTGTGACACCGGTCCAGTCTAGGACCTGAGAGGCTGGTTGCCCTCCCCTGCTTTTGCTTTCCTGCTCCGAGGCGGGCCACGGCTCCGTGTAGGCTGGTCTGGCCTCTGCTCTAGCTCCTGTGTCCAGTCATCTTGCTCTTTAACCACCTAGAATACCGTCCTTCTGGGGCTCACCTGGCCCCACCCTCCTTCCTCTTAAGCAGCCTTGTCCCCTGACTTTGTATGTGTTGACGGATTCATGCTGTAGTCAGAGGACAAGGGGAGCGGCATGGGTGCTTTGTCCTGCCTTGGGGTTCATGCCGACGCTATGGTGACAAACATGCTCAGCTCAAATCTCCCATCCCATCTCCTTTGCATGGGCTTGTTTTGGGGTGACTCCACACCTTCACTGGTCAGTCTTTCTGCCCAGAACCGGCTGTAGCCTTGTTCACTAGTGATGGCAGGAAGGACACTTGTGTCTGCGTGGCAGAGGTGGATTCTGAAGACCCAAAAGTTGGTCTTCGCCAATAGATGTTCTTTCTGTTTCTGATTTTTTTTTTCCCACATGAATTGAATAACAAGCCCTGGAGGGTTTTAAAAACCGAATATCTTTGGCTTCTGGAATTAAAAAAAAAATCGACGTTGAAAACGAAAGCTTTGGATTTTTGCCTTTCCGAGTCCGGCCTTTCCCAGCTGGAGGCTGCCCGGCACTGCTTCCTGGCTGCATGCAGGATTAGGCCTTGATTAATTTCCTAAGGCCCCAGTGGAGGACTTTTTCTGTTTTTGGCTTGCATTTGGGAGTTGTGTGGGAACACAAAAGGGACAGGGGAAAACCGTGAAGGTTAATGTTTCCAATTCAACAGTATTCAGAACCATCCAGGAGGCAAATCTCTGGGCATGCGTGTGGAGAATTCTCTAGATTGAATTGATTGAGGTAGGAAAACTCACTGTTGTAGTTTGATTGCCCTGGCTGTGATGAAACACTTTCACCGAAAGCAACAGTGAGGGGAGAAGGGGTTTATCTGGCGTAACCAGATAAACTGTGACTCTAATTATATATTCATCTATAGAAGATTATAAACACAGATAAAATCATTTAACTGTGACTCCCAGGTAGCAGTCCCTCACTGAGGGAAGTCAGGGCAGGGACTGAAGGAGAAATCGTGGAGGACCCTGGTTTGTTCTTTGCCTAAGGCTCAATTATCTTTCTTAGACTACCTAGCGAATGCTGCTACCCACAGTGAGCTGGGCCCTCCTATATAAATTAGCCATTAAGATATGTCCCCACCCCCCAGACATGCCCAATCTGATCTAAACAATTCATCCGTTGAGGTTTTTCTCTCAGAGGACTCCAGGCTGTGTCAAGTTGATAGAGCTAACTGGAACTCTACCTATAAATGTAGACAGTGCCATCCTATGGCTAGGGATCCTACAGGAGATCCCTATAGGAGAAAGCGAGCCGAGAACCAGTGTCTGTTCACTTCTCGCGGCTTTCTGACTGTGGCCAAGCTGCTCATGCTCTGCCATGATGAACTGTGAGCCTGCAGAAAATCCTTCCTGGAGTTGCTTCCCGCCGGACATTTTATCACAGCAGCGTGTAAAGTAGTGAAGACCCAAACTGGCACACGGAGCCAGCAATGTGAGGTTCAAGAGATGAGGTGTGAAATGTACTTTAGCTGTCATCTAGGATTATCGTGTCAACGCTGCCCCAAGACGACGCCCACCCCCACCCCCCACCCCCGATTTTGAAGGTGGGACTAAGCAGTGTTTTGCCAAGGAAAGCAGGTCAGAGGCTTGGAAAGCAGGACGTACTAGCAATGTGGCTCTTCCTTCTCTTTTTTCTTCTTTCTTTCTTTGTTTCTTTCTTTCTCTCTCTCTCTCTTTCTTTCTTTCTCTCTTTCTCTCTCTGTTTCTCTTTCTTTCTTTCTTTCTTTCTTTCTTTCTTTCTTTCTTTCTTTCTTTCTTTCTTTTTCTCTTTCTTTTTTGTGTGTGTGGGACAACGTCTCTCTACATAGCCCCGTCTGTCCTGGAACTCACTATATAGACCAAGCTGGCCTCAAACTCACAGAGATCCACCTACCTCTGTCTCTTGAGTGCTGGAATTGAAGATTGTGTGCCACAATGCTTGGTTATCACTTTGATTTATATATATATATTTAAATTATTTATTTATTATGTATACAATATTCTGTCTGTATGCCTGAAGGCCAGAAGAGGGCGCCAGACCTCTTTACAGATGGTTGTGAGTCACCATGTGGTTGCTGGGAATTGAACTCAGGACCTTTGGAAGAGCAGGCAATGCTCTTAACCACTGAGCCATCTCTCCAGCCCCTTGATATATATGTTTTAAATTTATTCATTTTAGTTTTTTTGAGACATATTCTTACTCCGTAGACTAGGCTGACCTTGAACTTAATTGTCTCCCCAACTCACCTTCCCTAGCGCCGGAATTGAAGATTTGAAGATCTGTATTACTGTATTTGGTTAAATTATTTTTATTACTTATTATTTTAATCAGCTTTTCTTTTACACTTATCTATTATTTGTGTGTGTATGTGTGTGTGCACATGTCACAGTGTGTGTGTGTGTGCATGTCACAGTGTGTGATTGTGTGTGTGTGTGTGTGTGTGTGCACGTCACAGTGTGTGTGTGAGGTCAGAGGACAACTTGAAGCAGTTGGTTCTCTCCTTCCACCTTGTGGATCCAGCAGGCGAACTCAGGGTGGCAGACTTGGTGGCACACTTTCTGAGTCAACTCACTGACCCGCCTTATTTTGAACTGGTTCCTAAGAACACAGAACCTGTGTTAAAGGTACACACGTCTTCTCTTGGTGTGGGCACGCACTGGGAGATCGGAGTAGACTTCCATCTCCACGGACATTTATCACCCTTCATGGTAAAGACGTTCAAACTCCCTTCTTTCAGCTTTTTTTTTTTTAATTTGTGCTGTTTTTCTGAGACAAGGTTTCAGTGCAGCCCATGCTGGCCTCAAACCTGTGAATCTCCTGCCTCAGCTTCCTGAGAATTAGATTGACTTCTGCTAGCCTTTGAGATTCATGGGACATGGCTGCTCTCAGTAGTCAATCTCCCCTGTGCAACAGAGTATCAGAGCTTCCTACCCCTGTCTAGCTACAATGTGTAAGAAATTGTTAAGAGTGTGCATGTGTGTGTGTGTGTGTGTGCGTGCGTGCGTGCGTGCGTGTGTGTGTCTGTGTGTGTGTGTGTTGGAGGAGTCAATTTTCTCCTTTCACCATGGGATCGGGAATTGAGCTTGGATTAACTGGCTTGCCTAGAAAACACTTTTACCCACTTTTACAACCTGGAGGGTTTTTTTGTTTGTCTGGTTTGGTTTAGTTTTTGTTGTTGTTTTTGCTTCTCTCTAACAATACCAATTAAAGAACTATGGTCTCACACATAGATAATTCTAGTACTTGGGAGGTAGAGGCAGGAGGATGTCAGGTTTGAGGCCAGCTTGGGCTAACAAGTGAGCCCACCCATTGTCAACAAACAAGCAAAACCACAAAACATTACAGGAACCAAGTGTGTGTGTGTGTGTGTGTGTGTGTGTGTGTGTGTGTGTGTGTGTGTGTGTGTGTGTGTGTTTTGCTGGGTCTAGAGCCCAAGGGTTTTCACATGCTGGACAAGAGAGCACACCCATTGTCAACAAACAAACAAAACCACAAAACATTACAGGAACCAAGTGTGTGTGTGTGTGTGTGTGTGTGTATTTTGCTGGGTCTAGAGCCCAAGGGTTTTCGCACGCTAGACAAGCATTCTACCAGCAAGCTATAGAGCCAGCTCTTCTGAGCACCACTCTGATGTCAACCCATGTATGCCATTCTTCACTGCACATATGCTCTGATTATTTAGTCAGCTCTCCGCGGTTGAGCATCCAGGCTGCACTCTGGTTTTCGACCCTGTGGGAACATTCCACAGAGAATACTTTGTGTACAGGTCTTTGATGGTACATTTGAGAGCCTCCGGAGTTAAATTCCTGGGAGTAGAGTTACACCAGAGAAAAAGTGCCCTTAACCTCTGCATCAACTTAGCCAGACTGTCCTGCGGAAAGGCCAACCTGACACTGACTCCCTCTGAATCTCTGTCAGAACCGATTGGCTTCACACATCTGGCTTCTTGGTTGCCATTCCAACAGAAGAAGTCCGGCTGGGAGAGTGAGCTGCTTTATAATGTTTTCCTTTCTTCTTCCTCCAACTGTCTTACTGCTTCTAAGCTTTCTGTTGAGTTCCTCTTCATTGATAGATTTTCTTTCTCTTTCTCCTTCCTTCCTTCCTTCCTCCCTCCCTCCCTCCCTCCCTCCCTCCCTCCCTTCCTTCCTCCCTCCCTCCTTTCCTTCCTCCCTCCCTCCTTTCCTTCCCCCTCCCTCTTCCTCCCTTCTTCCCTCCTTCTTTCTTTTCTGTCTGAGGATTGAATCCAGGCCTTCACACATATTAGTTGAACATTCTATCACTGAACCATATTCCTAGCCCACAGGAATTTTATTAATATGTTAAATTGAATACATCTAAAAAAAGAAATTGAGTTTCTGTCATATATACTTCATGAATGTTGCCTCACGGTTTGATTCGGTTTATTTCCTGCATAGAAATTTTCAAAATCAGCTAAATGTAAAACCTCAGAAAATTTCTATTTATTTATGTATTTATTTGAGTCAGGGTCTCATGCAGCAGGTTGACCTAGAACTCACTGTATCATGGAGGTTGGCTCTGAACTTCTAATCCTTCCACCTCACAAGAGGGAGGGACAGATACATTGGAGTTGGGATCATGGAGCTGAGGGAGCATTGGTGGGCTGATGGAGCTGAGGGAGCACTGGTGGGGTGTTGGAGATGAGGGAGCACTAGTGGGGTGATGGAGATGAGGGAGCACTGGTGGGGTGATGGGGATGAGGGAGCCCTTGTGGGATGATGGAGATGAGGGAGCAATGGTGGGATGATGGAAAGAGGGAGCACTGGTGGGATGATGGAGATGAGGGAGCCCTTGTGGGATGATGGAGATCAGGGAGCACTGGTGGGATGATGGATATGAGGGAGCACTGGTGGGATGATGGGGATGAGGGAGCACTTGTGGGGTGTTGGAGATTAGGGAGCACTGGTGGGGTGGGTGATGGAGATGAGGGAGCACTTGTGGGGTGATGGAGATGAGGGAGCACTGGTGGGGTGATGGGGATGAGGGAGCACTTGTGGGGTGATGGAGATGAGGGAGCACTGATGGGGTGAGGGGGATGAGGGAGCACTTGTGGGGTGATGGGGATGAGGGAGCACTGGTGGGGTGATGGAGATTAGGGAGCACTTGTGGGGTGATGGGGATGAGGGAGCACTGGTGGGATTATGGAGATGAGGGAGCACTTCTGGGGTGATGGAATGAGAGAGCACTGGTGGGGTGATGGGGATGAGGGAACACTGCTGGGGTGATGGAGATGAGGGAGCACTGCTGCGGTGATGGAATG
>NC_022010.1:19201153-19202863 GCF_000317375.1 Microtus ochrogaster
GGGGATGAGGGAACACTGCTGGGGTGATGGAGATGAGGGAGCACTGCTGCGGTGATGGAATGAGAGAGCACTGGTGGGGTGATGGGGATGAGGGAGCACTGGTGGGGTGATGGAGATAAAGGAGCACTGGGTAGTTCACTAATGACTACTTCAATATGTTATTTTTGACGAGCAGAGCGAGTTCCCTAAAACTTAATTGCATATGGGCACAAGGCACAGGTCACTGTGCCTGGCTCACCTGTTTCTTTTTAGACAGGGTCTCACTATGTAGCCCAGGCTGGCCTTGAACACAGAGGTCCCCTTACCTCTACCTCCCAAACTGAGATTAAAGCCACACCCCACCCCACCCAGCCTCCAGCTCAGCTTTTGTGTTACACTCCCACTTGGAACCATCTGAAGTATGAGCTGAGATCTTATGTTTTTCCCAGATGCCTAACTGACTTCAGTACCTGTGGTGAACAAATCATTGATGCTACTTTTATCACTAGCCAACTGTCTATATGTAGTGGAGCTGCCTGTGGCCTCTCCTCCCACTGAACATCTGCCTACACATGTGGTACCCAATGTCCCCTTATTGCAACCTCCAGGCTTGTCCCCAGCTCTGCTCACGACCTCTGCTGTCCCCAGCATCCTCCAGTACTCACCCCACTCATACCAGGTCTCTTATTTATTCTTGGCTATAGCTATTCTTGTTTACTTTTTTTTTTAAATTTTTATGTTTTGGTGTGAGTGTGTATGTGTGCACGCTCATGTGCACGCAGGCATGCAGGGTCTCAAAGCCTCTCATTGAGCCTGAAGCTCATGTTTTTGCTAACCTGGCAGGTCTATGAGCTCCCAGGATCCCCTAGACTCTTCCTCACCAGCACTGGGATCATAAGCATTTACTACCACACCTGGTTTCACGTGAGTCTGGGGACAGAACGCAGGTACTCATGCCTGTGTGGTAAGCAGCTTGTCCTGGAGCTGTCTCCCTGGTCCTCCAGCAGGAATTCTGCTTCTCTTTACAAACAGGGGAAGAATGTGCTATCTTGCAGGTTACTGCTAAAAAACACAGGGGAGTGTTTGTTAAGGGTGATGCCTGACACGACATTGGGGTTATCATCTTCCCCCTGCAAAGTCATTTTAAACCTTGTTTCAGTCTGTGGTCCAATTATTTCAGACGTTGCCTCTAAAGCCACTCCAGGTAATAGTACGATAATGGGCATTTCTACCTTTCCCGACACTAATGGGCAGCTCCTAGCCCTGGACCCACACACGGACGGGGCTTTGTTTTCTTGAGTTAGGAGGTGTTGTCCCTCCCTATTTGTCCTGCTCTGTCCAATTAGGAAACTAGCCATCGATTTCTAATTTGAAGTGGTGGTTTTTGTTTAACCAGGAGTGTGTATTGAATTTCTCTTAATGCCTTTCCAGCTAGATCTGGGGCCATCATGACAATTTCACTCTTTCTCAATCTCAGAGAGCTTGGGTCACACACAGCTCTTATCTTTAGTTCCTTCCTCCCGAATTGTGATTTAAACTTTTTGGTCCTTTCTCTGCAGGGTTTGCGGTCTTGGCTTCTGCTTCTCATTACTGGCCTTTGGAAAATGTGGATGGGATCCTTGAGCTTCAGGACACAACTGGAGGTAGACAAGGGTGGTGAGAATGCCTGCAGTGTGGGGATAGCGCCCCCAGGGGTGTAGGGAGGTGAGGATGCCTGCAGTGTGGGGATAG
>NC_022010.1:19202963-19205520 GCF_000317375.1 Microtus ochrogaster
ATAGTGCCCCCAGGGGTGTAGGGAGGTGAAAATGCCTGCAGTGTGGGGATAGCTCCCCCAGGGGTGTAGGGAGGTGAGGATGCCTGCAGTGTGGGATAGTGCCTCCCAGGGACATAGGGAGGTGAGAATGCCTGAAGTGTGGGATAGCGCCTCCCAGGGACATAGGGAGGTGAGAATGCCTACAGTGTGGGAATAGCACCTCCCATTGGCATAGGGAGGAAAGAAATGCCAGAGTGTGGTGATAGCGCCCCCCCAGGGGCGTAGGGAGGTGAGGATGCCTGCAGTGTGGGGATAGTGCCTCCCAGGAGCTAGAACATCTGGAGAGAGAGAAAGAGTCTCTAGATGCCCCAGGACACATTGGAGCTGTAGGGATGGAGATGAGCAAGCAACTCACGGGCACTGCAAAGTGTTTAATGAGAACATTTATACATTATGATGATAGTAGCGCAGGGCTTCCCAAACCTTCTGCTGTGGAGTGATTCTGGGTACATGCTTATGGGAGGACAGAGCTGACTTGCCACAGCAAGCCCACATAGGGATCTTGATGAACAGTCACAGACTCCCTTGTTTTAAGGTCACCGTTTCACAAAGCAAGGTGTCCCCTGTCTACCAAGCAGCTGTCCATACACTGGCCAACATCCCCTAAGATGCTCTTCCTGGTGCTGACTCCGCAGGAGGTGTCAGGGTCTCTGTCTCACTGAGCTCGGACAATGATATTGGAGGAACCCAGGACAGTTGTGAGCATGTCCATTCCAACAAGAACCCCCTTCTTGGAAAGCACTGATTCAGAATAAGTTCTGGAGGTCTTTTACTTTATGTTTATAAACCCATTGCTCCAAGGATGTCAAGTGCGGACACACACACACACACACACACACACACACACACACACACGCTGTTGTTCTGGATAGACACAGGTTCTCGTGCAGTGCATCCAGAGCACTGTTGGTGGGCATGTTGTCCACCTCAGATCCCTGGCCTCTTCCCCATCGATGTGATGCCAATACAGTGGGAAGCTGTCACAGAAGGTTTTAAAATGTCTCCCTAAAATGCTGGAGTCCAGGGGTGGGCTGAGATAGTTTAGTGAATAAAGACACTTGCTGCCAAGCCTCGCGACTTGAGTTTGATTCTCGGGACCTACGTGGTAGAAGAATTGAATCCTGAAGATTATCCTCTGATCTCTACTTATGCCTTCTGGCATACATAAGCCCCATTTTCTTAAGTAAAAAAAAAAAAGTTGACAACATGGGTTAGTGGATACAGGTGCTTACTCTCAAGACTCAGCCTGAGTTCAGTCTCCAGGACCCATATGATGGAGGGGAGAATACACTCTCCTCAAGTTGTCTTCTGACATCTACATATATACTGTGTCATATAAGCAGGTGTATGTGCATGTGCACATACAACAGATCAATGTATATTTTAAAAACCAAAATAAAATAAATGATGTTTAAAATTAAAAGTACACATGCATATAGAAAAGGTAAATGTGTATTTTGAAAACCAAAATAAAATAAATAATATTTTGTTTTAAATTAAAAGTAAACGAAAACAAAAAATCTTCCAAGTCTAGAAGCACCAGGTGGGGTCTTAGAGCTGGTGGCGGGTGTGGCCTCTGCAAAGGACTCGGTCTGACCACGCTGCTCCTCCATCCTTCGTGGGCCCTCCCAGGTGGTAGGGTGCTGGTGGCCCCTGCAGACTGTATGGCTGCCAAAAAAACTTTTCCACTCTGCCATAGTAAGGGCAACAGCCCCCTGTGCTAGCTGGTGTGTTGGATCAGGGGAAACAGACCATCGGCTTTTGACATAATCTCAATGTCTTCTCTGGAAGTCTTTATTTTGAAACCCCCAAGAGGCAATCACCTGACCAAGTGGAAGAGCATTGTTGGGGCCCCTAGGGTCCTCATCCCTGGCATTTTCACCCCATCTCCCCATCTTGGCTCACAGTCGCTGATTAAGTCGGTAGCCTATGGTTTTCTGAAGTCCCATAATCACTCAGGCACACAGCAGGAACTGAGTGTTTTGACTTCTGGTGAAATTCTCAATGCTTCCATGTCTGTCCCCACACTGTGCGATGTGGCACTGGCTGGGGCCTCATGTTGGCGTCCCCCCGGCAGTCTGTGTTGCTGAGCAGGTGTGTGTCATCCTGAGAGCAGGTCCCCAGGATGAGGAGACAAGCTGGGATCTACCAGCACCTCTCAAGGCTGGGGACAGCTGAAAGGCTCGGATACCACTTCCTGGATGTGCAACCCTTTTGCCTGCGGCCAAACCCTCTGTTGTCTTGTCTGTTGCCATCTCACGCAGATGTTTGTCTCTAATTTTTCCCCCACATCACAACCATTTCTCCTTCTGTTACCACTGCTTCACAAATGGCTGAGTTCAACTCAACATCTCTCAACGACGCATCTGTGTGGGACTGGGGGCCAGCAAATTGAGGCATTTATCTCCTTGATTGTGCCCAAGGCCAGCAGTGGCCCGACTCAGGAGCCCATTGGAACTGGTTATGGAGTCTGCTGAAGAAACCTGTGGGCAGAGGAGGAGGAGGAGGAGGAGGAGGA
>NC_022010.1:19205620-19238447 GCF_000317375.1 Microtus ochrogaster
GAGGAGGAGGAGGAGGAGAAAGAGGAGGAGGGAAGGAGGAACCCTTTCCCTGTGTGTCGGGGTGAGAGATGCGCTGTTTCCATTTGTGTCTCATGTCACTCATGTGTTGTCTTCTCTTTTGTCATCTCACCCAGCGTTGCGAACCCACAACCTCACTGTGCCTCCCTCCCACAATGCTACCTTTGTCTTTACCAATGACTCTGCCTACTCCAACTTCTCTGCGACCGTAGGTGAGCACCGGTGCTGGGTCCTGTCTAATGTGGAGCCCACTGGAGTCAAGGACCGGTTCGATCTGGTTCTGTAGGACTCATTCGGCTGGTAAAGGAATGGTGGCCAGGTGCAAGTGATGGGCAGCCAGAGAGATGCTGGGAGAAGCCACACCGGCTTCTGGCTTAGGACGCCTCCCTGATGGCTGTGTCTGGAAGGGGTGGAGGTTCGTTCACGCTGCCAGGCTCTTTTGAATCAGTCCCTTGATCTCAGAAGCAAAACTAAGCATGGCCTAGATTTTTCTTCAGCAAGGACAGCAGATTCCTGCCCCCACCCTTTTTGGAGACAAGGTATATGTAGCCCAGATTGGCCTCAACTTCTCTGTGTAGCCAAGGATGAACTTAAAACTCCTGCTTCTCCCCAGGGCTAGGATTCTAGCTGTATCCCACCATGCTTGGAAGAAACTGGAGTTTAGAATATACTGTGTTCTTTGTGGGGTGGGGCCAGGGAAGTCTCACCCTGCCCAGTTCATGGAAAATGCAAGCTGATTTTTAAAAACTCATCCAAAACCTAGTCTCGCAAACATCCCATCAGCATTTCTGCAGCTGTATTCTGAAAACTCTTTAAGAGCCATTTTTTTAGAAGACACGCCCACTTGAGTCAGCCAATTGTCAGTTAACCCAGAGCCTGTGATTCCCTTGAGCTCAGAGCTGATGGATAGCAGTGACGGTGGCGAGTGTCTGACGGACGCAGAAAGCCTGTTTGGACTGTGTACGCCTCTCTGTCTTTTCTTAGCACATATTCCGATTTCTGGCTCCATTGTGGGCTGTTTGCCATCTCTAAATGATTTTACTAAGCAAGCAGTCTGGTTCTTGGGCCCGTGAAGTCTGGCTCAGCTGTCTGGTGGGTAGTTATCCATTTAGTGAAGTAAGATATAGCCCTCCCATGGCAGCCAACACGATAAGTAGAACCAGAGTTTAAACAATGAGGCCCTTGCATGGAGGTCCACGTGACAGGGAGGGTTGCATCTAGCCAAGTGGTCTGTGTGAGCAGAGTTCCCAGATCTCGAGTGCACACTTGGCCAGTAGCCAGAAGGGTATACGCTCTCACTTTCCTGTTCGTACACAGGTTGGGCAGTCTCTGTGCATGCTCATTCTGTTGCATAGGGAGAGCCCATCACCAATGGTTTCTACAGTCTTTGCTTATCTAGTGATAAAGCACCCACCTTCCTTTTCCTGTGGGACACACCAGCCATGGCACATGCCAAAATAAGGTAGCTGAGTGAGCTGTGTCGGAGACAGGGATTTGTGGCTCTCTGGGATTGGCAGACCCTTCAGCGAACTTCCGAATAGGGCTGTGGTTTCTCCTGGGTCTGGACATGGCTCTTAAGCTGAGGGATGCCTGTACGGAGGATCGGGATGCTTCAGTGAGTACCCAGTCCGACCAGAATGCAGCTGTGGCCTCACACTTAAGTAATGAGAGTGCTCCATTCAGAAAGCTCAGCGCAAGGCAGAGTGGGAGGGACCCTGATAGCGGGAGTGTGAGTGGCATTTAGGGTTCGACTGTTGGCAAATATGCCAGTTACAATATTTCTATATTTAAGATTTAGGTTATGCTGACCTGACATTAATAGAAGGGTAGTAATTTATTCCCTAACACTGAAACCTATGAATCATTCACACTGTCTCCATCAATAATTAAATATTAGTGAATGTGATTGCTATCCGGGAATACTGGGTGACATTAGAAATGCATTATGGAGGAGGATGACACTGGGAACTCATTTGTAAGGTGCTTGTATGTCTGACAGGTGTATTTAGTCTTCTGGCGGTGATAGGGTAGCTGACGATGTCCGTTTCCTTTCTTAGATATCATGGAAGGGAAGGTCAACAAAGGTATTTACCTCAAGGAGGAGAAGGGGGTGACATTCCTCTACTACGGCAGCTATAAGTCATCCTGTATCAGCAACCCGGCCCAGTGTGGACCTGAGGGTGAGTTGGGGCTGGGATGTACGCTACCCCGCTAACAGCACATGTGAACAGTGTGTGTGTGTGTGTGTGTGTGTGTGTGCGCGCGCGCGCGTGTGTGTGCATGTGTATGCGTGCACATGTGCATGTGTCTGCATGTATGTGTGCATCTGCACTCAGTAAATATGCCCATGCTCCAAAGAAGGACACCAGGCGTCCTGTTCTATCACTCTCTGCCTTTTCCACTGAGATGGAGTCTCTCATTGACCCTGGAGCTAGGCTGATGTCCCTAACAATCCTCTTGAAATTCCCACCATAGCACTGGGATTATAGGTAAGCATTGCCATACTTGGCTTTTCTTTTTGTATGTGGGTTCTAGACATCTGAACTCGGGTCCTTATGCTTGTGCAGTGAGCATCATTCCCTCCTGAATCACACCTCCAGCCTAAGAGAACAGGCTTCTTATCAACCGCAATGTGTGCAAAATGTCAGATGCAAGGTGGAGAGAGGGCGAGGGGAAGGGATGCAGCCACTTGAATTTGGTCTCCGGTCCTGGAGACTGAAATTTAGGACGTCACCCTCCTGAGCCAGGATGTCAAAATACTGAACCTTGCAGAGGACTGGGGAACATCTTGCTTTAGAACACGGCCGCGGAGATGGATGTCACTCCGGCTGGGATGGGGCCCGGCACTTGTGGGAAGGAAATTGATGGCTCTCACAGTGTTATTTCTGGATCTGGGATGTTGATGACAGGTTAGGCCTGGCAGAGCAGGGTGTGCCTGTTAACCCCCAAACTGGGCTCGATTCTTATGTGTTCACTGAGGGTGGTTGGATGGTGGCTGGGCCTCTTCCAACCCATGACCTCTGGCTGGAACTCACGACAGGTGTGTCAAAGAGAAGGCAGGCCCCACTTGTTCCCCTTGGAGTCTGGGCCACGTTTGAATCCTTTGGGGACATCACCCTCTGCCATCCAAGACAACTTCATGTCCTTTTTCTCCTCTCCTTTTCACAACCTATTCATCCAGTTAGTGCTGCCTACAAGGGCATGGGTGTGGGGCCGTCCACCAGAGGATGGGGAACCTGCCAGTGGCCACAGTTCTGAAGAAAACCGATTCCTCCTCCAGCAGTCACCAACTGTCAATCATGCCTGGGAGTGGGACCTCATGAGCCTGTCCCCAGCTCATGTCAGAATGTTGACTGACTTGACATTGACAGTGACCACAGCTGGTGTGAGCTTGTGACAGCAACAACCACGTCGTGTCCAGAAGACAGCCTTTCACAGCACCCCTCCCCAGCCTCCAACTCTTACATTCTCTCTGTTCTGTGATGGTCCCCATGCCTTGGAAGCATTGACACAGACGTTCCGTTTAGGAATGATCACTCAGTAATCACATATTCTCAATGCTTTGAACAGTTACGAATCTCGACAGGAGCCTCTGCCCTCTGTGAAAGGAAGCTTCTCTGACCAAGGTTGACAGGTGCACTGATCCATGGGTCTAAAGAGAAATATTTAGAAGGTGGCCACATGTCCATTTATCAAAGCAGCAATAGTAGATTTCCCACGAAAGTCTATGGCCTCTTCAACTACATACTGTTGACCAAGTTTACAGTACCAGGCATGGCCTTCTTCCTGGGAACAGACCTCCAATCCCATTAGAAGGTGGTTGGTTACCTCATGACAGTCATGCCACTAGTATGACAGTGTGCACATCTCACCTGGCAGGTCGGTATTTTATCACGCAGGATCCAGCCATGCATGAAATCGAGGATGACTTTGCTTTCCCAGTGGGCTGCGTAACGCCTTCCAGCGCTGTGAAAGCTAAGCAGGAAATAAGCACGTGGGTCAGTCCTAGCTTGATTTCCCTCCGTCCTGCAACCAGAGCCTGTGGTGTCTTAGGCCATCAGGCCTTACCATCTAGTTATGGTAGGGAACCATGAACACAGGCAGGAGCCTGTATTGCTCCAGGAGTCTCTGGATATCAGGAATCTCTCTGACCAAGAAATAACTGTAGGGAGGTGTTTATGCCTGGCACTGAGATTTTCGTTTCAGAACCGGTAACTTCTGAAAGCCTCGTTGTTCACCTATGCAGGGCACTTAAGTTTGAATTCCTTTTTAAAGATAATTTCTATCTTAAGTAGCTAACAAAGTAGTGATTTTCCACAAGCGTTTTTCACATCTCTTTGGTCTTGGTTAACTCACCCCCAGTTTCATTCTCTTTCATCCCCTGCCCCCATTCCCACTTAACCCTTTAACCCCCAGGAGTTCCCACCTGTTTGTAGCCCAGCTGTTCAGTGTCCTCTCAACCTTCGGGCCTCTCCCCCTCCCCTTCTCGTGGGTCTTTCTACACTGGGGTGACCTCACTTACTATAATATTTTCCGGTTCCGCCCATTCTCATGCAAATTTCGTGATTTGATTCTTTTTTTTATCTCAACAGCTGAATAAAATTCAGTTGTGTAAAGGTACCGCCCTCTCATTATCCATCCAGAGGTTGATGGACGTCCAGGATGGTTCCATTTCCTAGCTATTGTGTACAGAGGAACCATGTCTCTATGGTAGGGTCTGGAGTCCTATGAGTAGATGCCCAGAGGTGGTATAATTAGGTCACTGGGTAGTCCTATTTTTAGCTTTATGAGAAACGGTGAAACAATTTTAAGGTCAAAGTGTCAGAGTCTTGTTGCTTGCTAACCTACAGTTGAGCTGGTCCCCTGTTCAAACATCCATTAAAATGTACAAGGCTATTTTCTCTCTCTTTCTTTTCACTTCGCTTTCTTTCAAGACAAGAATTATAGGAATGCGCTTCTCACATGGTTTTATGCAGTGCTGAAGCTCAAACTCAGGGCTTCATGTATGAGTTTGCTGGCCTTCATGCTAGGCCAGCGTTCTACTAACTGAGACACACATGGTACCCAGAGCATCAGCCTCAGGTAGCAGTCTGTCTGTGCTCCTTCAGTTCATGGAGCACCCATGTGGGGAAGCTGAGAGTTGGAAGGGCCTCTCTGCGGACCTAGGGATCTGCCTGCAGACCCGGGGCTCTGTTCCACACTGCTTTTGCTTGGCAAGAGCCTCGGCCTCAGACTTCCTGCCCCTGTGTGGCAACTCCTCCATAGGGCGTGGCGATTGATGGTGGAATACCGTCACATCTCCTTTCTGGTCTCTGGCACGGTGTGTGTGGGGGATTCCGCCTGGACCGCCACTGGTTCTCCGAGTTCAGCACAAGGCAGTAGGCATGGTGCATTTACTGAGCAGGCACAGCCGGGCTGGACGCCTCATTGGTGTTTCTGTCTAACTCGGTACATCCCTGACAAGGGGCCGTGGAGAGATTAGGATTTACTCATCCTAACCAGAGCAAACTATGGAACCAATGTACTGATGTGCTGTGCTTATTTCTTTCCCCTTCAGACTTCCTTTTCTGTGTTGATGATCCGCGCCTTTGACAGGTGCTCTTGTGGGCACATCGCGAATCTTTCCAGTCCGTGGAGACGCAGACTGATATTTCAAATGAGGGCTTCCACAGACAAGAGTCATTACTTTGCAGGTTGGCTGAGCTAAAATGAGCGGCTTCGCTGGCAGAGTTCACGACCCACTTTCCCCTTGTCCCCGTCCAACACTATGCTGAATTTTTAATTTTTATTCTTATTACCTAACACCGTATTGAATTTTTTATTTTTATTTCTCTTCCTGGGGAAGAGGCACATTTGGCAGAGGCGGCATCATTTTGTGTTTTGAGATGAGTGAAAGGAATTTTTTTTTTTAAAGCAGCAGCATTTTGGGGGTGGGTGGGGAGAAATGACTTGCACAAGTACTGCACGAGATACGTTTCACGACAGAAATTCCACAATGCGTCTTGTTCATTTCCACGTGTAACTGGATGCGGAGGTGGGTGGGGGAGGAGGAGCCTGGTGGAGGAAGGACAGGAGGGAGTCATCTAAGTCCCCTCCTCCACATCCAGGGTGGCCTGGACCTGCACCCCCAGCTTCTGCACTGCTTCTCACCAGCACCCTATCCTGGTGTTGGAGATCTCCCAGGACGACTTTCCTCAGCAGCCCAGGGATGCCCCTTAGACCTGGATTCTACCCAGAGCTCCCAGAGCCCCAGAGAGGACTGGGAACTCCCTAGTGTTTGGAGGTTCTTTTTTTTTTTTAATATTTATTTATTTATTTATTTATTTATTTATTTATTTATTTATTATATACAATATTCTGTCTGTGTGTATGCCTGCAGGCCAGAAGAGGGCACCAGACCCCATTACAGATGGTTGTGAGCCATCATGTGGTTGCTGGGAATTGAACTCAGGACCTTTGGAAGAGCAGACAATGCTCTTAACCTCTGAGCCATCTCTCCAGCCCTGGAGGTTCTTAAAAACAACAAAATATAGTTTTGAGCCAGGCATGGTGACATATACCTTTAATTCCTGTACTCGGGAGGCAGAGGCAGGTGGATTTCTGTGAGTCTATGAGCCTGAGGACAGCCTTGCCTACATAGTGAGTTCCAGGATAGCCAGGGCTACAAAAAGAAGCCAAAAATCCTTTATCTATCTATGTGTCTGTCTGCCTATCACCTATCTGTCTATGCACATATCTATATATGATATATATTATACATAGATATGAATGCACATAATTCCATGGCTGGCACATTAGGCAAGGGCTCTATTATTGATCTATACCTTCCACTCTTTTTTTGTTTTGTTTTGTTTTTTTTTTTATTGGAAGACAGGATCTCACTAAGTTGCCTAGTAGGATTGTCTTGGAACTCACTATGTAGCCCAGGCTAGCCTCGAGCTTATTTATGATCCTCCTGCCTCAGCCTTCCAAGTACCTGAGAAACAGACCTGTACCGCCATGCTTGACTGGCTTTTATTTTGTCATTTTTCATGTGTATGTGTGTATGCATGTTTACATGTATGTATGCGTGTTTACGTGTATGTGTGCGGGCATGTGGAGGCCCAAGGTTGGTGTCAGGAATCTTCTTCAATTGCTCTTCCACATTATTTACTGAGGCAAGGTCGCTTAATCAAACCCAGAGCTTGTGGATATGGTTTGTCTTGTTAGTCACCTTGCTCTGGGGACTCTGTTTCAGCCTTCTGAGGCCTCTAGGCAGGCTGCCACAGCCTTGCCTTTATGTGGGTTTATAGAGATCCGTTTTCCAGAAGTCACACTTGCCTGGCAGATGCCTTCACCGCTGAGCCATATCCCGAGTCTTGCTTTTTCATTTTTGATCCACACAGATGATTATGCATTCTGTGGGTACTGTGTGTCTCACCAACACCCATATGGTGAAGACTAACCTGAGCAGGGTGATTCAAAGTCTGTTCATCCCCAGTGTTTGTCGCTTGTTCATGTTTTTGGGGGGCATATTCAAAATCTTTAGATTACTCTTGACTTAAAAAAACAAAATGGAGAAATTCCAAGCCAGCATTATTGTCATATGTCCTTCAAAAGACTCTGACAGACCAACTCATAAGCCCTTGCAGCAAAGATGGCTGGGAATGAGACACCAAGCTACACACAAGAGATATGTGTCTTGGACACCTCTGTGTGTGACCTCAATTTGTTGATAACAGCTAAAGTGCTTTGGTGCCATCTCTATTAATAAGGCCAGGACAAAGGTCCCCACACTTCTTTCCCTCTTCCCGATTTGTACCCTGATCTATAGCGTATTATAATTAGCCCTGTGGGGAGATCAGCTAGAGTCACTGATACCTCTCACATCCCTGGCCAGGTGGGAGGAGCCAGCTGTTTTATTTCTATCACCCACACAGAGTCCAGCAGGTGGGCAGCTTAGCACCCACACGCATGTGCAAGCACATACATACAGTGTACATGTCTGGTAAGGGAAGTGGGCACAGGTTACGGGAAACAGGGAAGCTATAGCATAACCCAGGGACATCTGTAACCCATGGGGGAGGTCCCACCAGGTCTGTGCCTTGATGGGTCTGAGAGAAGGTGGGCCCAGACCTGCCTGCATGCATGCCAGACACTCTTGGCCATCCGCAGCCTGGCTGGTTAGGTACATTTTCTCTGTATCTGGAGACAAAGAGGCCACATCCACTGTGACCTGGCTCATTCACAGTGATGTTTGTAGCAAAGATCACATAATCCACGTGGGGTACCACCTTCACACTATAGTCCACATGGGGTGCCACCCTCACCCCATAGTCCATGTGGGGTACCACCTTCACACCATAGTCCATGTAGGGTGCCACCCTCACCCCGCGTGGGATCTGGGCTCCGAACTTCCTAGGATAAAGTACTCTGACAAAATACAACTTAGGAGAGAAAGTTCCTCTTCTTTTAGTTCGAAAATTCCAAGTTATAATTCATCACTGTAGGGAAGTCAAAACAGAAGCAACTTATAAAGCATCACATCCCACTCATGGTCAAGAGCAGAGAGAGAATGAATATACGCATGTGTTGTTCTCAGATAGCTTTCTCTACTCTTACACAGTCCAGGACCCAAACCTAGGGAATGGTGTTGCCCACAGTGGGCTGGATCTTCTCACACCAATTAGAGCAATCAAAATAATCCCTACCTGGCACGCCCACAGACCAACCTGATGGAGAGAGTCCTCTACTTGAGACTCTTTCTCCAGGAGATTTTAGGTTGTGTCAAAATGATGATTAAAACTAGCCATCACACATACCCACACTGGGGAGTTCCAAAACACAGTAGCTGCTCTTACCTCTGCCTGCCTCACACCTACACCCCCAGGCAGTCAGCACCCAAGGCATTGTGAACCTGGAAAACTCAGCTTCCCTTTTCACAAGAACACCCCCCCCGAACATGTTCTAAAATATATACAATTTGAGATATGTTAAAAAAATTAGCTTCAAGTTGTGTTTGGAATGTTCCTTCAAAACTTTGAAGGAAACCATATGACTCAGAAACAGGGGCTTGTTTAGGATGTGACGCCAGGCAGACATAAAAACGACAGTGTAAAAGTGTATTTAGGGATGTGGGAGGACGTTCCGGAGGCAGTAAATCTTTTAAAAGATGCCATGTGTAACCAGAATGAACGAAACAGTTTCCTTCCTCTCTAAAATCATTGTCAGGATCTGGGGAAGTAGGTGGGGTGGAGACTGGGGTGAAGGAGTTCACATTTGCGCACATTTACACACTCAGAGTCAGGCAGCACGGGCCTGTATCCGACCTCCATCAGTCACTAACCCACCTGCCTCAGTTTCCTCTTCCGTGCCCTGGGAATGGGAGCAAGGCTTCCCGGTGTTTGAAAGGGGATGACGGCTCAGGTCACACCCTTGGGAAGGTACCTGGCCTTGACCAGATATTGCTGTGACATTTGATGCTGTTATAGCACCAGCTGATGAATGCCTGCTTCTCTCTTCAGGAGTCACGTTTTCGTTTTTCTGGAAGACCCAAGGAGAGCAGCCTCGACCAGCTGCCTATGCATATGGGGGACAGGTCATCTCTGATGGCTTCAAAATCTGCTCTAGCGGAGGAAAAGGCTCTGTGGAGCTGTACACGCGTGATAATTCCATGACATGGAAGGCCACCTTCAACCCTCCAGGTGAGTGGAGCACCAACTGGAGCCTCTGTGCCCCTCAGTGATGGCGGAACACTGAAGGAGTCTTTGCAGAACGTGGGTCCTTCCTGCCAACATCTTGGGAAGGTCCCAGGAGAACAAGGAGGGCCCCCATCACAAGGTGACCTCATGCCAAGGTCAAAGCCCAGATGGTAACCTGACTGTGAGTTCTCTGTGTAATTGCTGCTGCCCAGTGCCCGTGTGAGGCTGGCTTTCTGCATAATAAAAGTGACATGGCCTGTACCCAGTCATTGGCTGGGAAAAAGCTGTGAGGTGAAGACAGACCGTGGATAAATCCTTCTGTCCCCACGCCATTCAGTGATTGTGGCCTTGAAGATGCTCACAGAAGTATAAAACGTTCTGGGGAAGACAGACTGCCAATCAGGGAGCAGCAGGCAGGAAGGCAGGAAGAGAAGCTGAGGATCTGGGTGGTCTTGTGATGTGACTTTAGAGCCAGTGGGAGGGTACTAGAGTGCCAAGGGCCTGAGTTTCAGAGTAGATGGAGAAGCTCGGATGGTCTGCGCTGCGGAGCTCATGAGCTGTGCTGGACGCTGGACACCTGAAACCAGGGCCACTGAGGATAGTGTAAGATACTGGAGGAGGAAGATGACCAGCAGTTTCATGTGGGGTGCAGGGAAAACATGGACAGAAACCAGCCAGGTCAGAGGCAGGAGGTGGGAAGGGGGTGTCGCTCCATATGAAGCCTCTAGAACAGCAGTTCTCAGTCCCTTGGGGGTTGCATGCCAAATATTGACTTTACGATTCATAACAGTAGCAAAATTACAGTTATGGAGTAGCAGTGAAAGTAATTTTATGGTTAGGGGGTCACCGTAACATGAGGAGCTGTATCAAAGGCTTGCAGCATTAGGAAGGTTGAGAAGCACTGCCTTAGAAGCAAGCGGAGCCTTTGATGTAGCTCAGCGTCCACTTCTGGCCCATTTGGACGAGGTAGCTCAGCTTAACTATTAAGCAGTCGGGCCAGGTCCTAAATCTGCCGTACAGCTTTATGGACCTGGTATCATAGTCCATCACTTGATGTTTCAGTTTCTTCATTTGTAACATTCGAAGAGCGGCAGTTATTATTTCCCAGGGAGACAGACAATTGATGGATCGGAGGAGCCTTGAACAATGGGCTGCTGAATCTTGGGAGACTTGGTTTGCCCTGTGGGTGCTGGACATGCTTAAGCTGAATTCATAACTCCTTCGTAAGGTGGGGAAAAGCAGCAGCCAGGGAAGGCATTGAATTTCTGGATGCTCTCCCACTCTCGAGGCCTGAAACACCTTTGCCTTCCTGCTTCACGAGGCTCCTTCTGAACCTCTGAGATGGCTCTCAGTGAGGACCTCTTGTGGTCAAGGTTTCCTAGGTAACAGCTCATCCCCTCTTCCCCACCCATGGGCCTTAGGCCTGTGGCACGGCATCAGGCATCTAGCAGGTTCTTTGAAACTGAACACGTGCTGTTTTCCCACCGAGAGACGCCGAGACTTGTAAACACCCTCTCGTCATCTGCTCCTCATTTCTTCACTGGAGGGCTTTGTTATTCTCACTTTCAAAGTCAAGTGCAAGAATGCTTTGGCCCTGCTTAGGATCCAAGTGTTCTTCAGAGCATCAAAATTACTAAAGTGTTACACAATCCCCAATAGGAAGCCCTGACGGAATCACTGGCCGTCCACGGTGGCCAACGGGCAGGGGCACTGTGTGTCCTTTAGCGGGGCTGCCCTGTTCCTTCTTTGTCAACCCCAGGAGGAGTCTTACAGCAAGGCTTGCAAAACAGACCAGGCCTTTTGTGAACTGGTCTTCCCATTGACGAGAGGAGGGACCAAGAGGCTTCCTAATGAGGTTGATGACAGAGCCAGGAGGCTGGCCATAGGTATTGTGTCACCACATTTTGGTTAATGTCATATATTCTACGTCAGGTCAGGCCTTTGGATGGTTTGGGGGCCCCTGCCCTGTGACTGCTTAGATTTTCAATGACGTTTTGAATGAGCTCTGACCAGCAGTTATGATTTCATGTCCGGATTCAGATCTTCCAACTTCCCCCAGAAATAAAAGACAATGGAGACTTCAATTTTTTTTTATTGACAGGAGGGAGGAGGGTTCCTCCCAGGAACCACCTCCCTATACAGACCAGTCAGCACACAGGCCTGTCCTCAGTGGAACTAGGTCTCTACTCCTGCCTCTTCCCTAGTTCTGCAGATCAGGTGTGTGGACACTCATCTGGCGTGACTGTACTATTGTTCTCAAAACAATTTCCCCGGCATTTAAAAAACTCAAACCGAAGTTGACAACGAGGAACAAAGGGCTCCCCGGGGCTCCCCACCTCTGCACATGACCACCGTCTCCCCAGTAGCACCCCATCCCAGCACTGCCCTCCAGTGATGAACCACACCAGTGTGTGCTTAGTTTTAGGGCGGTCAGGGTCCCACCCTGGCGTCATACATTCTGAATGTTGGGGAAGAATCTGTTCCGAGATCTGACCGTTTACCTCTTTAAATGGGCTATTCGCTTGCTTGCTATGAGTTTTGAGGACTCTGCGCATTTTGTCTGACAGTGTCCATCGCAGAAACTTCCGCCAGTGGTGGCTGACCTTTCTACTTGTTCTGTTGACAAATTCTTCCATGGTGCAGAAGTTTTCAGTTTAATGGAGAACAGCTTTTCAGGTTTTCTCTCCGGATTTCACTTTTGATGATAAAAAGCAGCATCAAGGGGCTGGGAGTACTTGCCGCTCTTCCAGAGGACCTGGGTTCGATTCCCAGTACCTACATGGTAGTTCAAGACTACCTCTAAATTCCATTCTAGGACCTTTGACATTCTCTCTGACTCTCATGGGCACTGCATGCATGTGGTGCATGACATACGTGCAGGCAAGGCACCTGTACTAGCTAGTTTTATGTCAACTTGATAGAATCATCAGAGAGGAGGGAACCTCCATTGAGAAAATGCTTTCATGAGATCTGGCTCTACACAAGCCTGTAGGGCATTTTCTTAATTAATGATTGATATGGGAGAGTCCAATCTATTGTGGGCGATGCCATCCCTGGGCTGGTGGCTGAGTAAGCCATGAAGAGCAAGGCTTCCATGGCCTCTGCCTCTGTGGTTCCTGCCTCCAGAATCCTGCCTTGTTTGAGTTCCTGCCTTGACTTTCTTTGATGATGAGCTGTGATGTGAAAGCATAAACCCTTTCCTCCCAAACTTGCTTTGACCGTATTGTTTTATCACGGCAACGGTACCATAAGTAAAACAATGCTCATATGCGTAAAGTAAAACAAACAAACTTTTAAAAACAAAAGTCAAAATCAAGCCTAGGGTCATTATAGATCCCCTTTGTATATTCTGGAAGCTGTGCAGATCTGTGTTTGGTATTTCCATCTACCACCCACTTTGAATTAGTTTGGGGCATAGGGATGAGGCCCTTATTCATTTACTGTTATTTTTGCATATGGCCCTCTGGTTTCCCCAGAATCCTTGGTTGCAGAGACTATATTTGTTCCACTGTGGCTTTGTCTGCTCCAGTTGGCTTTGTTCCTATCAGGTATCAGCAGATGGTGTCTGTATTGCTCTATACTTATGCTGTCTGTTTTGTCTCTCTGATCTATCCGTTTGTTTCCCTAACACCACTTGACTTCGCTTACTGATCCAAGCATGTCCGACCTCTGAGCACTGTAAAACAACATTATGACCTGCAAAGTTCATGCTTGAGACCTGTGCTATTGAATTGCAGAAGAAAGTCTCGCAATGTTTTAAGTATCTTTATTCTGTTCTTCCCAACACATGTGCCTCTTTCCCTGCTTACTGTAATATTAGGGACTGCCAGGAGTTTTGGCAAGAGCATGTCTTTGTCTTGTTTCTGACTATATTGAGATTTTCAACTATTATTATGTTCCGATTAGTTGGTGTTTAAATCTTACCTTTTAAGCGATTCTTTTATTACCCTTGATTGAAGGTGTTCAACTCTGTGACTCTGGTGTTAACATAATAAAGGGTGACCAAGCATCATATGAAAGAGGGATGTGCTTAGGAACTTAAGCTTACGTAGAACTCATCCCTTATGCTAAGGCTGCATCTTCACTCTCTTCCAGGTCCTTACTGGACTCATGTCCTGTTCACGTGGAAGCCCAAGGAGGGCCTAAAAGTTTATGTCAATGGGACTCTGAGCACCTCAGACCCGAGCGGCAAAGTGTCTCACACCTATGGGGATCCCCATGTCAACCTGGTCATAGGGTCTGAGCAGGACCAGACCAAGCGTTATGAGAACGGAGCTTTCGATGAGTTCATCATCTGGGAACGTGCACTGACTCCCGATGAGATCAACATGTACTTCACTGCTGCTGTCGGTCAGTGTGCGGGAAGGCTGGGGATAGATCTGGGGTCTGCACCTTGAGATGCTCAGCATCCTCGCCATCCTCCAGCTCTCAGGTTCTCGCCATGGCAGATGTGAGAGGTGTCTTAATGAACCTTATAAGTAGAGTCGTGTTTCTGAACACCTGTTCCCCAGGATAAACCAGCAAACAGTTCACAGGAGACACGCCGAGATTAATATTCTTGGATCCTCGCAGGCTCCGTGGGGGTATACAAAGGCTGATTACAGAGGTTTGGGTGGAAAATATTCAGGCCCTTCACACATGCTTCCCATGTGCACATCCTCTGCAGGATCCTTAAGGCTATGGGATATCTTCTCCTTGCTCATCTACAGGTGATTGCTCCAAGCAGGGGCCTGCTGGCAGGTGGACACGGTTCATTTCTTCACTTTGCCGTGGGACTTTGAAAAAGCTTTGATAAATTGCATGTGACACCTGTGTAACCATTTAAAGTGAGCAGTTTAAAAGAAAACAGGACAAGAGTGATAGCTCAGTCAGTAAAGCGCTTGCCTCTCAAGCACGAGAACCTAAATTCCAGGACCCATATTTAAAAAAGCAGGGTGTGGTGGTGTCTGCTTCTAATCCCAGCACAGGGGAGGCAGAGGTAGGAGGGTCTCTTAGACTCACTCTCCCACCAGCCTAGAAATACCAGTGAGCCCCAGATCCTAGTTTTTTTTTAAAAAAATTTATTTATTTATTTATTTATTTATTTATTATGTATACAATGTTCTGTCTGGTGTATGCCGACAGGCCAGAAAAGGGCACCAGATCTCATTACAGATGGTTGTGAGCCACCATGTGGTTGCTGGGAATTGAACTCATGACCTTTGGAAGAGCAGGCAATGCTCTTAACTGCCGAGCCATCTCTCCAGCCCCCCAGGTCCTAGTTTTAAAAAAAAAGATACAGACAGATCCTTAGGGATGATACTGAGGCTGACTTCTGCTTCTGTGTGCACACACACAAATAAAGAAGTAATGGCAACAGAGTAAAGAGTTTGGTGGTGTTTAGCAAATTCACAGGGTGCAAACACAGTCTCTATATCATCTTCAGATATTTCACTGTCCTTCAGGGACATTCATGTCTGTTAAGTTATCACTGCCCTCTGCAGCCACGGATCTATGTCATCTTTCTGAGGTTCAGCTGTTCTAGATATTCCATAAAACCTCATCACTTACAGACTCGTAGAAAGACGGAGTGTTGGCATCTGTCTTCCCAGCAAGTTTCCCAGACTCTGCTGCTCCAGTGGGGAGCAGCTCCCATGCAGAGTCAGAGAGGGTCAAGTGCAGATCGCAAGATCTCAGTGCACGCATCTGTGAAATCTCGGCATGCATCTTGCCAGATGACCGACCCCCTGGTAGGAGTCACACCGGGACTGAGCCAAACCCTGGGGATGATGGAGTCAGGCTTATCATCTCAATCTCACATGGCCACTCCCACGGTGTGCAGGGAAGCCTCCTTTTCCATCGCCGTGATCTCCTGGCTGCACACGAGTCAACAAGAGTTGACGATGGCCTGTCATGAACACATGGCATGGCTGCCCCGTCACTTCTTGGCGCCAGAGCAATGAGTGTCACTCTATCTTGGAGAACAAAGTGCTTTTGGGGTCCAGTTCTACATCATCAGCCACCTCGCCCCACCCAGTCCCAAGGGGCCCATCACTCTCAAGCCAGCCAGGGTGATGATGTCATTTCCTCAGGTCACCCAAAACAACCTCGAGACAGTTCCCGAAAATGAGGTCAAATATCAAGTGAAGTGTGTGTCCTCATCAGGAAACAATAGAGTCAGAAATAGTCAGTGAAGCATAGGCAGAAAAACACAAGTGGGGGGGGCTTCGTCTTTGACCTTGGACATCTCATCATGGGTAATGACTCGTCTGTAGACCAGGCTCCTTACCGCAAAAGTTCTGTCTCCTACACCACTTTTGGGGTGATATCTTAGCCTAACATATCAGTTTCTTTTATGTACCTGAACAAAAGTACTTACTTAAGTAGCATTGATTTGAATTAGCTCATGATGTCGGAGGGTTCAGCTGGTGGCCACTGGGCTCTGTACATTTGAGTGGGACATCGTAGCAGAGGAGGACATTGACTCACATGAGAGTGTGGCAGGAAGCAGAGAGAAAGCCACAGAAGTGGGCAGGGATAAATACTCCCTCAGAGACCTGTCCCTAGTGGCCCCCGTTTCTCCAGTTAGGCTCTGGCTCCCCAGAGTGTCAAGAGCCTTCCAAAAAGAGTGCTACCAGCTGGGTACCAAATGTTTGAGCGTGGGAGATGCTTCTGATTCAAACCGTAGCTAACCCAGTGATTAAGAACCCCGTGTTTTATCTATAATGAGTCCGGGTGCCCCTGAAGCCTATTCCTCATTCTGCCTTTGTCTGAAATTTGTGAGACCTTGCATAAAACCATCCTTTTACGTGATGGCTTGCATGAACGGTGTTCAGAAGCAATTTACAATATAAATGGAAAAATAATTTCTGCTGAGAAAATCCATATAATCTACCTTTTAGGCTGATTTATGAGCCCTTTATCTTCCCAGCAACATCCATACTCAAAACATCCCAGGCCTTTGTAGGACACCTCAAGCTGGTAAATTCTGGGTAAGGACAGGCCTCCCTGGGGATGACAAAGGATAATTTAGCCCCCACTGAAGCATTGTGTGTGTGTGTGTTTTTTTTTCTTTCAGGTAAACACGCTCTATTGTCTTCAACACCACTGGCGATGCCCACGGCACACTCTGTGGTGAGCAGGGGCCTTTTCCCTTTTCCTGTGTGGGAGTCACATTTCATAGCTGGGACAAAACGTCTGAGAAGACAACCCACGGGAGAAGGGTTTTCAGTTCGTGGTGTGCTAGGTGCACTGCTGAGGGTCAGAGACAGGGTAGAAACGGGGTAGAAAGCCAAGTGGGGGATAGGTGGCTTCCTCCATGTTCTAGTGCAGCCAGGAAGCAGGGGTGGGGTGGGAGAGGGAAGAGAGGTGGGGTGGGAAGAGAATGAGAGTCTGAGGATAATGTATATCCTCCTTTCTCCATCCAGGCCCCACCTCTACAGCCCATTCTTCAACACACAAACTCTCTCGTGGGTTTAATCCGCCGATGAAGTTAGCAACCCTGCCATGACCCAATCACCTCTTAATAGTGTCACCGACCAGAGACCAAAGCTTTAGCATAGAAGGCTCTTTGAATGGCACCTCACTTTCAAATGATAGCCCCACCCTTGTTGTTTGTTGACTTGAGCTGTGCTCGAGCAAGGCCAGAGTCGTGCCTAGAATGAAATAATAGAGGAAAGGAGGCCAGCTTCGGGGTAATGCTTGGTGCCCAGAGTGATTGGAAAAATGATCCCCTTGATTCCTGTTCCCTGGAATGCTAGGAAGAAAGGAAATTCTGGGGAGACAGTGTCCCCTGAAATGGTTGCCTGGGCAGTTGAGACCCATTTATTCTCGCCTTTTCAGATATCAGAGGAATGGGTTGATTCTTATAAAATGTGGCCACTTCAAAATAGTTTTTGTGTCTAAAGAATGCCCCTTGCGCCGGGTGATGGTGGAGCACGCCTTTAATCCCAGCACTCGGGAGGCAGAGGCAGGCGGATCTCTGTGAGTTCGAGACCATCCTGGTCTACAAGAGCTAGTTCCAGGACAGGCTCCAAAGCCACAGAGAAACCCTGTCTCGAAAAACCAAAAAAAAAAAAAAAAAAAAAAAAAAAAAAAAAAAGAATGCCCCTTGCTCAGGGACGTTGAGGACCAGGCTAGTCCACTTGGGTTCAGCTCCTTATTTACCATTCATTGACTCTGAATTCCCCTCTGTGGCTAATTTCATCTGTCAGTTTTACCTTGTTTTACAAGGTATCTGTGAGGGTGGGATACTCTCCTATGCATCTGTGTGTGGTACCAGTCTTGGTGCTGTCCTGATGGTACCAGAGCCAGAGGTCACCTTGAGCATCTATAAAACCAGTTCCTGGCAGGAAGAAGTCATGTGGCCACTGTTTTTCAGATGCCCACAGATGCCTACCACCCAATCATCACCAATCTGACGGAGGAGAGGAAATGCTTCCAGAGACCTGGATCGGTGCTGCGGTACCTTCAGAACGTGTCTCTCAGCTTGCCCAATAAATCCCTCTCGGAAGAAACCGCGCTGAACCTCACACAGGTCAGGCTCCTGGTGCCTTTGACTGGTGGGTTGGGGCTGATACATGGCTGGAACATGGATGAGAGTGTTAGAAAGATCTAGAGCCATGTTTAGATGACTCAGCAGTTAAGAACACTTGCTGGTCTTACAGAGGACTGCAATTCAGTTCCTAGCACCCATGTTGCGTGAATCCATAATTCCAGATCCAGGGAATCTAACACATGTTTCTTTCCAGGCTTTCATTGGCACTTATATGCATCTGGCATAGTTTGTGTGTGTGTGTGTGTGTATGTGTGTGTACATGCACACACACACACAGAGCGCCTTTGCCTGATAGAGTTTAGCTTTCTTGTAAACAGGCAGGTTGCTCTGGCCAGCTCTGTGCTGTTCAGTGAAGCCTCCTTGAGCTGGGAATTGGACCTTCATTCTGCTTCCCCGGCATCTTACCTCCCTGGTCCATCCACATACCCACCAAGTCTCCAGAGACAATTGGGCTTGCAGCTCACGGTCTCAAGTCAGACGTCTTCATGGCAATGAGGAAGATGGGGATGTTAGCAGATGTGGTTAGAGGCCACAGAGCATCATGTTCAGTGTGACTTCCTAAAGTCACATTCTGTGAGTGTGGTACTTAGAACATTAAAGTTAAGATGTTTCCTTTCTTCATTGCTTTTAACAGTTCCCAGGTAGAGACTCTGTTCCCATCAGGTATCTTGAGGTATCTCATGGCTTTATGGTCTTCTTGAGCCAGGTTCTTGTCTGGTATAGAGAAAGAAGTGGTGTTTGAAGTGGGCCATTCTTGAGAATACATCCCAAGACTGTAAGCAAGCAGTGTGGAGTCTGGCTGCTAGGACCACATTTGCCCTGCGGGTTACAATTGTGTGTCCTTGTTAGGGAATGAATGTTGCTGGCTTCCTCACTATTCCGAGACTTGGAGCTGATAGTCACTGTGACCATATCTCAGGGGACCAAGGGGGGGTCTCTGTATACCTTTTTGTCTGGTATAGGGTCATTTCTTCCCAAGGGTTCTAGTTTCTTGGGGGTTCTAGTACTGAAAGAAAACATGTCAGACCTGGGATATAGTGATCAGAGGCTTCCCAGAGTGGCTGGAGATATTCAGTAGCTTTCTTGATTAGGGTAGGAGAAGCAAGTAGGGCGCCTGAGATTTCATCATCTCAGAACACATAGGTTCTAGAATTCTGCATCACCCAGAACTACATGGCTCTCAAGAGGTTGAGGGACTGAGATAGAGTCAGGTTCTGGAAAGCTCTGTGGAAGGATGGGCTTGGGTAGCTTGGCTTAGGTTTCAGGCCCTGGAGTGGGACAAGGTGGAGAGGGTCCCAGCCCTGTCATCTTCACAGTTTGGTAGGTGCATAGTCCAATCCTGCAGGGCCTCACTTTCCCTGGAGGTGTAGAGGAGTCGTGCTGCCTGGGTGCTTAGCTGGTACCTGCAGAGCAATAATAAGATTTTAGCCTAGAGCAGGTGTGGACTGTGGTGTTTGAGTCCTTGGCACTGACAGTGGCTAGTGGATCTGCTGTGTGACCCTCCTTTATGCACGCTGGCCACTGATCTATTAGTGTTGAGGTCGCTGTGTTCTGGGACTAGTGTCCAATGGACCCAGTCCCTGCGTCCATACAACTACACCTAGTCCTTTGCCTTTGTATCTGGATGTGCCGGGGATGGGGTGGATGGGTCGCTCATATTTATAGGAAAGAAGCCTTCCCGTGACCCCCTGGAAGTAGCCACCCAACCTTACTGATCATATTTGGGCCCATTGACCTCACCTATACCAATCACCAGCCTAGGGGAGCAGATTTAGCATGGTAGGCTAGCCAATCATGAAAGAGATCTTCGCTGGGCAGGATTGCCTGGGTGGCACACTTCCCATTTCCACAGGAAGAGGGGGTGGATTGGATGGAAAATCCCTAAATTTGGGCAATCCTGTAGGCCCCCAGTGGGGATGGTATGCGATGCACTGGAACAGGGCTTGGCCTACAGTAAGCATGTCATCAAATCTCTCTTTTGTTCCTGTGACAGCTAGTCTCAGAGGCTGTTTATAGAGTGTAGGAATCTTTCAAAAGTCTGCGTTCCTCAGGCCCTCAGTACGCTCCGGGCCGAGCCCCATGATCCTTTATCTCCTGTTGGAATGTGCTGGGAGATGAGGGAGGGGCTGTGGAAGACGTGAGCCATTGCTTCCTTGAGTGTGCATACTGAGAGGGACTGTGACTGAGAGCCACAGAAAGAGATTCCATCATCTTTCAGGAGGGACACGGAGCTGAGCACAAAGGGACTTGGGTCAGGGGAGACAGACTGTCCTGCTAAACCCAGTGTGGAGCTATGTGATGGCTGGTGGGGATGGAGTAAGGCAGGGACATATGGCCAAGGTGGTTCCACGTTCTTCATAAGATGGTGTATTGGAAGACATACTTCATTGTAGGCCACATGGGAAATATTCCCTGAGCTTGGTGGCTTTGCTCTTTGCCTATTACTTCCGCTTTACCTCTCTGCTGAACATCACAGAGTCAGAGATTGCAAATCCAGATGTCTTTGGGGGTCAACAATCCAAGTCATAGATGCAGCGGGCAGGATCCACGGAGAGCAGCAGCCAACTGCTTAAATCCTCTTGATTTCAACCTTCAGCCCCATCCATCTCGTCTGATTTGGCAAGGGAAGCCCTAAGTCTTGAAACATGGCTGGGATTTTAAAAGGAAGTGTGTAGAGATCCAATGAGAGCCCCTTAAGACCAGCTGAGGCCAACGATCAACAGTCTGAGGCTTTTCCATGGCCCTGGGGACGAATCATACAGAATGAGTTTGTCCAGAACGTCTCAACTCCGACTCAAGAGGAAACAAAAATTTTTAGGAAGTCATTGTACAGCTTTCCATAATGTCCTGGCTCTTAACCATTGATGATGGCCCAGTACAGTGGCCAGAGGCCATTTCCTAGGCTGGGCGGCCACTCATGTGTGCTCTCAAGTGTGCTGTGGTTCGTGTACAGGAAGTAGTGACCCGTGTAGAAGATGCCTGCTGGAGTCCTCAGCCTGAACAAAAGAGCTGTAAAATATTTAACAGTTAACAGAAATATGACATCCATGTTAAGATATTATTTTTATGTGTTGAATTAAGTAAATAAAATATACTATTCAATTAATTTAACCCCACGCATAGAAGCAGCTGATTGAAAATAGAAAACTGTGTGTGGTGGCACACACCTGTAATCCCAGTACCTGGAAAACTGAGGCAGGGGCATCTTAAGTCTACATCATGAGATCGTACACACATCCCCCCAAAAAAAGAAAAGAAAAGAAAAAAGTTCAAGTTAGCTGATGTGGTTCATTTGTTTCTGTTCTCAGAACTGTTCTCTATCCCTCAGGCCGAAGGTAGTCCATGCATGGCCTATTTCCGTAGTAAAATTTTAGGGACACATGGCCACTCTCTCATGTACAGTCTAGCTTGACTTCTGCACTCTGAGGGTAGAGCCGGGCTACCTGAAACCCTGACTTTGTGACTATTTATAAAGGTCATGGGGGTTGTGGGCATGGCCCCGTTGGAAGAGTGCTCACCCCAACATTCGTGAAGTCCTGGGTTTGGTCCCCAGCACTGCACAAACCAAGTGTGGTGGTGTACCCCTGTAATCCCAGCACTCGGAAGGCAGAGGGAAGAGGACCAGACGTTTAAGGTCGTCCTTGGCCTGGGTTGTTCTTTGTATAGTGAATTTGAGGCCAGCCTGGGCTATATGAGACTTTATGCAAGAGGAAGAAGCGGAGGAGAGAAAGGTGGGGAGGAGAAGAAGGAGGAGAAGGGAGGTAAGGGGGAGGAGGGAAAGGAAGAAAAGGGAAGGAGGAGAGAGAAGAGGAGGAGGAGGAGGAGGAGAAGGGATAAGAAATAAAAGAAAATGCTTGCTGTTCCTCTGATCAAGGAGAGAAAGCAGGAGCATTTTGTGGTCATTAGTTCGGCCCCTGAACTTTCGAACATTAATAAACAGCTGTGGAATGAAGATGAATGGGAGGAGGAAGCGCTGATGATGCGTTATGCATAGACCGTGTATCTGGTGAGCTGCACAGGATTTTGCTGACCGTGAAGACTCCACAGGTTCTCAACCTGCGGGTTGTGGCCCTTCAGGCAACCCTCTGTCTCCAAGAATATTTACATTACGATCGTAACAGTAGCAAAATTACAGTTATGAAGTAGCAGTGAGAATAATTTCATGGTTGGGGGGGGGTCACCACAACATGAGAAACTGTATTAAAAGTTAGCAGCATTAGGACGGTTGAGAACCACTGGGCAAAGGAAACGGAGGCCGGTGAGTTGGCCTCCAGGTTTGAGTCTGGTGTCTGTAGCACTAGATGAGATGGAAAGACAGAGACAGGTGACTAGGGAGGGGCGGGGCCTGGGGCAAACATTGCTGAAGCAGCTACCCTGCTCATCTTCGCTCCATGGTTACTTGGGATATTGGCAGGCTAACGCCCCTTTTTTTCCCCAAAAGGAAACAAGAAGACCAGTTTTCACTTAAATCTCCGTATTTGAAAATGCTAAAATTGATTTCATTGTTTTGGAACAAGAATGAGCCAAACCAAATGTGACTGATGGGGGCGGGGCATAAGTGGTTTCTGCTTTGTAGAGGCGATTTCCAGCTGGTATAAGTGGCTTAATGTTAGGTTGTCCCTGAGGAAAGTAGGCTTCATGAGCTGTGATTAGGTATCCATCCACCCATCCACTTATCTATCCATTCACCTGCTCAGCCATTCATTCATTAATGAGACAAGCTGGGGCTTGTCACGCACCCTGGACACTTGCGATATCCACATTCTCATCACTGACTTTACAAGGTTGTCATAAGAAGCAAGAGAGGAGATAGCATCTGTAAGCTAGAACCTGAGGCTGGGGAGATGGTTGTTCAGTAGTTAAAGCATATGACCCACAACCCTGAGGACCTGAGTTCGGATTCCCAGGATCCACAGGATGCTGAGTGGACGTGGTGGGTAACCTGCCTATAATTCCAGTCTCAGAAAGCAGAGACAGGAGCTCCCCAGGGCAAGCTGACTGGTGAAGGTTAGCCATATTGACTAGCTCTGGGATTGGCTGAGAGAGTCTGCTTCAACGAATGAGGTGAACGTGCCGTGGAGGACAGACCCTGACACCAGCCTTGGGCTTCACATGCACACACATGCACTCCCAGGTGTGCCATCACGGAAGTGTGCTCCCACACAGGTAAGCACACGTATACACAGATGTTCGCACACCACAAATATAAGCCATTATTGCCTGTCACCGCGCTAAACCAATTACTTGTTGAGGAGATGTGGGAAGACTCCGGAGGAGACTGACAGACTCAGGTATCGGACTCGAAGATCTATGCTAAGCAGTGTTGTTCTGTTTCTTTCTAGACCTTCTTAAGAACTGTGGGCGAGGTGCTTCTACTGCCCAGCTGGACCCAGGCATCAGAGGTAAGAGGAAGGATGCTTTGACCTTCAGCATGTGTGTACTGGATTATGGCTGTCTTCCTATGGTGGCATCCTAGGGCCCTAACGATCTCTAAGAAAAATGAAGCCTTTCCAGGTCCTGATGTCTAAGACACTGAAGTTCATTTCTTTTGGGCATGACATGCACCTGGGTGTGGTGTCTTCTGGTCTTCTGGGGACTCTGGGACCCTCAGCCCTACGCCACCATCTCTGGCTTTGGGAAAGGGACCAGATCTCCCAGAAGGCTGACCTTTGCGTGTCATTTCACACAATGTATTTTTTTATTCTGCATTCTTGAATAGTCATAAGAGCCATCTTTGGCATTTTAAGATCAGCGGATTGAGTGAGATGGCAGAGCGCGAAAGTGCGCCTCGTGATTAAAGTAGAAAATGAAAGGCTTTTGTCCCCCTGCACTCAGAATTCAGGACGCGCAACGGAGCGCTTTTCTTTGATTTCAAACCACCGTATTGATATTACTTCTTTAAAACATGAGAACAGTCGATGAATAGTTGTGGCAATGGCAGATGATAAAAATGCTAAGATAAGAATCGTCCAGGGCCTTCAGGGAGAGCGTGGCGTTGAGCAACCTCGTATAACCCCACAGTTGGGTCCCGAGCCCACTCACGCACATTCGTTCTATAGACATCTGACTGAACCTACTTTTCCTTACTTCTACCAAGAACGTTTGCCAAGGTGGGGTTGGGCGATGGCTCACAAGCATACAGACTGGAGTTTAGATCCCAAGCACCCACACAAATGCTGCCTGGGCACGGCAGCTCCCCTTTAATTCCAACCTGGGAAGGCAGAGACAGGGGATCCCCAGAGCTAGATAACTAATCATATCGGTGAGATCTAGGCTTGATTGGAGAGACCCCGACTCAATGAATGAGGTGGAAGGGTGATGGAGACTGATTCTCAACACGAACCTCAGGCCCCATGTGCATACATACATATATGCATATATATACCCCACACATGCAAAAACATGCACATGCTTGCATACTGCATACACACACATACACAAAATGAATAAAAGGGGAGAAAGAACATTTGCCAAGGTCCTCTGAGTACCATGTTAGTCAGGTC
Organism: Microtus ochrogaster; assembly: GCF_000317375.1. Classification (NCBI taxonomy): domain Eukaryota; kingdom Metazoa; phylum Chordata; class Mammalia; order Rodentia; family Cricetidae; genus Microtus; species Microtus ochrogaster. The sequence goes on from NC_022010.1 coordinate 19,230,358, forward strand.
AGGATAAGGTGTGCTACAGTAACAACAGACCCTACCTCACAGTGACTTGGTATGTGGGCAATCACCTCTCAGGTATCCAGAGACCATGTAGTGACTTGGCATCTCAGCTTCCGTGGCACACAAGGCTTCCAGGAGTTCAGGGAGAGAGGGAGGATGAAGGCTCCCAGCTGCCCAGGAGTGCCCTGATCACACCAACATGCTGAAGCGCTCACTCTCCTGAGCCCTTCTCCTTTCAAAGCTTTAAAGGTTTTGCAAGGTTGAGAGGCAGAAACAACAGCCAATTCTCACCTCATTAATAAGATGGCACGAGGAGCTGCGTTCTGTGAGCCCTTTATTGAACAGCTTCACGTGAAATGAGATTGCATAACATTGGCAAGCAGGAAGGGAAGAGGGTCAAGAACGACACAGTCTTGTGTAGAAACACATTCTTTTTCATGAAGCGTAGACCTCCAGGGATAGGTTTCCAAGGGACTTTGTGTACAAGCTGTAGTCTGAAACCCGGGAGACTAGCCAGTGGGGACGGCCAGAAGAGGGGCAGCAGCCAGTGGAGGCTTCAGATCGGCAGATTTTTCTCCATTGATTTAAATGAACTTTCTTTGAATGTAAAATATGCAAATCTGCTGCAAAATATGAATAATTGCAAAACAATTCAGGCTTAGGCAAGCTTATGCACATTGAAGAGAAGGGCACGCATGAATCGCTGCTCCTCCTACAAGTGTGTGCCAAAGACACAGACGTTCTGATTGAAATCAGACCACGGGCCTAGGAGACAACATCTAAAATTGGCCTGTGTATCTGGTTCCGCCTCAGTAAGTCCCTCCTGGAGTGTTCTTGAGGGGGTGAGAGCAGCAGATGCTGTCTTTGGAAGGCTGGAGGGGATGTGCGAGGTAGGCAGAGGAGAGCCAGGCAGAATGGGGCAGGGGGTGGAGCCAACCGTTCTTTATTGCCATGGTGTCTGGGGTCTAAGACAGTCAGGCCAAAGTGGACATGAACCCTGACATGGGCGCTGGCAGCAGAGGTCTGTGTGACTAGAAGGGACCCTCCTTCATGTGGGTAGAATCCAGAGGTGTCCTTTCTTCCTTAGAGTAGGTTAAGAGGGCCACTGGGCGGAGGGTCAAGGAGGTCAGAGGGGATTTGGGGGCTGGTACCTCCAAAGAGTCTGCTGCTTCACTGAGAGTGGAAAAGACTTGCAGGTGTCCCCAGGACCATCATCTGTAAGACAGAGACATGGGCAGACCTAAGACTTGCCCAGGTCCTTGGAGGGTTTGTAGCAGAGCTAGAAACAGGTGTCTGAGCCCTCTGGTCACTCAGGAGCTAATGCTATGACATGGGGGCAGCTTTGACTCGTGTCCATGCTCTGTGAACTCAATCAGATGCTTGATCATCTCCCAGGCTTCCAAGTGGGGCAGTTGGGTGATTTTCTCTCTCTTATGGCCGTCATGGGGAAGAACAGCTCTGAGTCTGTTGTGTGCCCATTCCACATGATGTTGGGTGTAACTGGCCCTCAGAGCCTCATGTCTGTGCTGCTTGCAGGACAACACCGTGACATTGGGCTTGGTCAACACCATCGATACCGTCATGGGTCACATCTCATCCAACCTGCAGTCGAGAGAACCCCACGTCACCCTCACAGGCTCTTCCTCCATGGCAGGTAGTCCTTATCAGATTGGAAGGGTTGGGCAGTGGGGGTTGTGGAAGAGAGAGTGTCAGGTGCGTGACCACTGGCCTTCACATTGCCTCACCCTCACACAACAGCTGAGATAAACCACCATTTCTCTTAGGTCTAGTGTCATGTGGAAAAATCCTGTTTTGGAAACAAGTGTGTTAGAAATGGCTAGAAGTGCGGGGTCGTGGTATGTGCACAAGATTGTGTCAGCAGTCATGGCAAAGTGGAGCTCCAGGTGTCTCAACAGCTATCTGGGCTCAGAGTGCAGACTCCAACCCTTTGAACCTCTGGATCCTTAAGGATCCGGTGGGATGCTCTCTGTCTTGGATATGTGGAATGGGTGAAGAAGGCCATTGGAGGAGGAGGAGACCAGAATAGGAGGCTGGGTGAATGCCAGAATGGGACATCTCAGAGGAAGCAGCCTTGCTTTTCCAGGATGTGTTAGGTCCCCCACAGACAGGCATGGGCTCCTTGCCTTGAGCTTCTCTCTGAGGACACTTGAGTGCAAGGGAATCAAACAGCACCCCACTGTGGCTCAGGAGCTCATCTGCTTCCAGAGGCAGCTTTTGGGGCTGCCTGTCTGCCGAGGCAGCGCCAACACACACACACACACACACACACACACACACACACACACACACGTGTGCTTTAATGTTCCCTTTTCTGACAGGGAAAAACACACATGTGTTCTGGGTCACCCTTTCTTGAGGCCATTCCTCTCCCCTAGGAGTTGGCTTGGTTTAAGAAATGAAGGATAGTGACACAGTCTTCAGTCTGAGACTTGCAGCCAGTGAGCCGGCTGACTCCATTTACTGTGTCCACTTCTCCTTCAGAGTTCTCCGTGGCCAAGGTCCTTCCCCCAGCACTGAGTGCCCCCCACTACAGATTCCCAGCCCATGGGCACAGTTACATTGAGATTCCGAGAGAGGCCCTTCACGGCAAAGGTAAGTGGATGTGGTTGCTCGGGTTCTCAGGTGGTACAGTCTGGGTGATGGTCTTTCCCTGATGGTGCTACCCACAGGAGGGTGGGTTCGGGTGCTCTCAGATTGGGCTCTGATTCAAGGCACATGTTACCACCTCATCCCACAACACACTGTGGACTGAGCTGGGACTTGGAGTGGGGTTCTGCAAATCTATGTTCCAGTGAGTCTCACCCACCACACAGGACACTGTGCCCCCCCCCATCTTCTCAGCTCCTGGTTAGTTGTATGTGAGTAGATGGGACACCTCCCCTCCTTGTTCAAGGTAGCCATGAATAGGTATGTTTGTATAGGAGAACCAGAAACGATCCTAGAACAGACCCAAGTCAAGTCTCATTATGAGCAAGCAACCAAGGGGACCTATGGATAAAACCAGGCGATTCTGGCCATATCTAGATGGGGTCCTTCCCTCTCGTGTCCACTCACAGTTGAGGATTGCTGTGGATCCTCATCCCAGAGGGCCCAGACAGAGGCCCAGGCTGCCACACAGACCCTCCCCAAGCAAGGATCCACCTCTTGGTCTGGAGGACAGGTGCCCGTAATGTTCATCTTCTCAGACTCAGTGTATTCTGCTCTCAGGAGAGAGGCACCACCTAGCAGCCTTGCATAGCATCTTCTCCCATGTTCCATGGCAAGACACATTAGAAACAACACAGGTTTCCAGAAGGGCCAGAGGCCATGTTCTCAACAGTTATTGTCAACTAACCCAGATTCTGTGGTTAGAACCCCGGCTTAGCCACTACTGACTCTGTGGCCTTGGGCAAATGCTGTACCAGGACAATAACAGTATCTGTTTCATGATACTGTTTCAGACCTTACAAGGCAAAATGTGTATAAATCCCTGTGCCTGGCATGTAGTGAGTCCTGAGTTGACAGCAGGGGTAGCTCAGAGAATCAGCCAATGATGGCTGGCTGAGTGCTCTCACCCTCCTGGAATGAGGAAACGAGCTGAGTATGTGGTTCTCACTGTAATAAGGGGCAGGGGAGCCATTGCAGCCATCTGGGTGTCTGCTAGTCTGTGGACCTGCTTCTGAGGATTAGCATACTCCTCCTGCAGACTGATGGAGACGCACTCATTGCCAGGCAACTGGCAGCCCATGAAGAGTCCCCAGGCCCGGCTGCTCTAGGCGTCTCGGACAGGCTTCAGCACCTGTGTCTGGCGTGGACACAGGGGACAGAGCAGGAGGTCATTGTTCCAGTCGAGCACGGGACTATCCACAGCTTCCGTGCTGATGTAAATGTTATTGTTCCGTGGCTCTTCCTCCTCCCCACCCCCAACCCTACCCGAGTCACTGAGTCACGGCCTTCAGTCCCCGTGTGCGTGATTCTGCACACTCTCTGCTTGTAACAGGAGTGTTGACAGGTGTCTGACCTCTGCTTTGTCCTCAGCCTGGACCACCATTGTCGGCCTTCTCTACCACTCCCTGCACTATTACCTGAACAACATCCCTCCGGCCAGCACAAAGTGAGTGTTGTACAGTGGCGTGTGGGATGTTGTGTGTGTATGTGTGTGTGTGTGTGTGTGTGTGTGTGTGTGTGGTCTTGGATGACCAACCACAGCGACACGCTACACTGCCACACACATGCGTGGTTTACTTATTGTTAGAAAACTCTTGTTACCGGTGCCTGCTGCCTTGCTGTTCAAGCCAGGCTGGGTTTTTAGCCCGTTGGAAAAGACTCAGGAATTCCTTCAGTGGGATCCAGCAGGCTCTGGGGCCAGACTGGACAGCTATGCTCAGAGGCTCAGGTTAGAGACCTCAGCGTCCCCTAGGCTGACAGTGATCTGGGACCCATGAATGGAGCTCTCTGAGTCTGTTTCCACATCTATAGAACGAGAAGGCGGCAGACCTGCCTTTATGGTTGTCTCCCTCGGGAAGATTTCTTCCCTCCATCTCCCCATTTCTCTCTCTCTCTTTGTTCCTTCCTCCACAGTTGCTTTGAGGGGAGCAGTAAGCACAGGCACATGGTTAAACTCACCCCGGGATTGTTCAAAGGCCAAGCTCACCAGACCCCAAGTCAAACTTCTGCATACCAGGTGTCTCACTGCCCTGTCCCTGACTTTGGCCACGAATAGCATTTCAACCTCAGAACTCTAAGACAGGGTTAGGAGATGTCTGGGGGTTGCTGTAGATTGGAGTGAGGCAGGGAATTTTAGTATGAATGGTTCTCAGCACATGGGGACATGTTGAATAATATAAGTTGAAAGTCCCACAAGCAACTGGCTTCAGGGGCAGGGTGGCCCAGCTGTCCAGATGTTGCTACTAGATCTCATTTCTGGGCTCATCACAGGCTGGGCTCCATTCTCTGTCCCACAGTTCCCTTGCAGTTTTAAGCCTTGTCCTTCAGAACTGACATCCAGCATAGAGAAGTGAGACTCTCTCTTCTGGAAGGTTCCTGGGGTGTGACCTCATCTCCAGGCTGCCATGGGCTTGAGCAATGTGCTCTGCTGCCCAGCTCAGCTGGAGATGGCAAGGTTTGCTCCTGAGCCACGGGCTCAGTTCTGCGTACGTGGCAGAGTGGAGGAAGAGTGGCCGACTGCGTGGACGGGGGAAACTGAGGCACCTTCATGAGGAAAGGGATGGACAGGAGGCAGTGAGACAGTAGACCTCACCACATAAGCACTGGCCTCATGTGTGTGTATACAGGGAAAGTGGGGTTCAGACCCCAGCGAGTGAGAGCCTGGTCAGGCAGGCAAATGCGCTGAGATTCCAAGCCTGAGGTCAAAGGCCTGTTTTTCTTGAATTCCCTGTGTATTTTAAGGTCCTGCCCTATCTCACCTCCCAATTATGTTGTTACACTTCCAAGAGGGTAGAACTGAGGGACAGATAGAGATGTTTAGCAGTAAGGATTTGATCCAGATGCGTGATCAAATATTGGTCTCAGAACTCTTGACCTCGAGGCCACAGTCTAGCCGTTGTAACCCGTTTCCCTTTGTTTCCAAGGATTCCCGAGGCTGTGAACTGCAGAGACTGCTTGCTGTCTGTGGCCAGCCGCCTGATCTCCCTGGAGGTGTCCCCGCCTCCCACTCTGTCCCAGAACCTATCGGGCTCTCCTCTGATTACTGTCCACCTCAGGCACAAACTGGTGAGTGGCAGGCATTTGCCTTTGTGGGCCCTGGATGCAGTTTGCTGCCTGTGGCATTGCGTGAAGAACCTTTCATGGGCCTGGGGCTGGGCAAGGAGCACTTTCTGCTTCCCAGAGTTCATCTCCTTGCAATTTTATTCTTGAAATACGTGACTGAGCCTTGCCAATGACACATGGGCTGACGTTGAGTGAAGAGGCCTCTGGGGCCTGCTGTGGCTATCCAAGGCGAGTACAGCCCTTATGGGTATATGCTCCTAGCTTGTGGCATTGTTTTGCTTGGAGCAGAGGTACAGTTGTCCCAGTGTCACTTAGCAGGCAGGCTGTTAGCAAGGTGCAGAGCTGAGCCTGGTCACGTGCTGCTTCAGAGGTTGAGAGAGACACCTCTGTGCTTTGGATATGGAGGGCTGAGCTGTTTGTTTTCATGTGTTCATCCACGCTGAGGCTCTCTCATCTTAAGGGAGCTCAGCCTGTAAGTGAGAACAGCAGAGATGGAGGCTGATGTGCCGTGGTTCCTAAGATGCCCGAGTGACTGTGTGCATATATGGACAGGCATCGTCTTCCTGTGCATCTCTCAAAGGCTTGTAGCTGGCACTTCAGTCTTAAGGATGGTGCTGGGCGCACACGGTCGGGGATCACTGAGATCTTGGTGAGGCTTTGAAGCATTGGTGAGGCTTTGCGTGAGGGTCCTGGAGAGGGAACTCATGAGTGACAACCGCTATCACTAGGCCAACTGGAGGCAGGTTGGAAAACACAGTTAGGGGCGCTCTCTGGAGGCAGGCGGGTGGTACAAGAGCCTCTGAGGGCAGAAGGCAGACAAACCAGCTCAGAACCAGGGCTTCATGTTATCCATATGCCCAGGAGAGCTCACATACTTGTGTGCATGTGTTTATGTGTACACATGGGCCCGCATGCGCATGGGTTGGCTGGAGCTAAGTCATCTAAGATGTAAATGCGCATTTGTTTCCATCCTTGTGTCATGGTGTCATTTCCTCTCTCCCTTGCCAAGGGAGACACTCCTGCTCTTCCTCCTCTTCTTTGTGTTCAAAGTGTCTCCAGGCTGGTCCCAGAAAACCCAGTTTTGTCAGCTGCATGATGCTGGTGCTCCTACCCCCTAACCCAATTTACATGGCTCCCGGTATTCAACAGCCTCCTCTGAGAATTCTGGGTTTGCCGTGAATAGTACAGTAGCAGGGTCTGCTCAGTTCTCTGGAAAGTTTTTATCTACCTGCAAAGAGACTTCCTCTTTGCTAATAGGCCCCTCCATCCAGCTTTCTCCTTCTGGTACCTCCACTCCTCGCCATGCCACGGAAGCAGTTAGAGGGAGGTAGGGGGAGAGAGAGAGAGAGAAATAGAGACAGAAACAGCAACACACACACACACACACACACACACACACACACACACACACGGGGGGTATAGGAGAAGGCTCTGAGGTTATCATCCTGGTAGGGTGACAATGACAGATTGCAGCCCCCCCACTCCACCCATCTTGCTTGGGGTCATGTGTCTGTGTGTGATACTCGCTTCTGAAGATGTAGATTTACGAGCAGTCAAGGACAGACTAACGGTGAGTCCTGAAAACGGATTATCTCACTGAGGTCTTATGGAGCTTTGCAACAGCAGTAAAAACTGGAGTTCACCACCCAAATGTGCACCCTGCCCAGCAGAACTGACTGGAGTGTGGGCTCGGGAAGCAGATGTCAGCTGCTGACCCGCTCCCTGGATGTTCAGGGAAAGGCAGCAGGAGGGGTGGATGGCGGCAGGCTTGCGCAACTGGTCCTGTTGGCAAGGAGATGATGGCTTATGTGGGGACCCAGAAGACCAAGATGTCCAAGGAGCTGGTGAAGGGCTATAAACCTACCTGAGTGGGGCTGTCTGTTCTCAGAATGTGTGTGTTTCTGTTTCAAGTGCCAGCTCAACTTAAGAAGGTAGTGGTGGGGTCAGCGAGACTGCTCAGCCGATAGGGGCCCTGCCACCAGACAACCTGAATTCGATGCCTGGGACAGAACCAACTTCTACAAGTTATCTGCTAACCTAAACACACACACACACACACACACACACACACACACACACACACACACACTTTCTGGGACTCATATTGTAGAAGAACAGAACTGACTCCTGCAAATTATCCGCTCACCTAGACACACACTCACACACACAGACGCGCACACACACACACACACACACACACACACACACACACACACACCAGGACCACAACCAGGGGAACCAGCCAGCCTGAGATGAGAGGATGGCCTCCCATTGCTGTGGGACTACAGGTCCTGCCTGCTCTCCCAATGCTGTTGGTGGTGGCCTTGGGCCTTGTGGAAGACTCTACTGTTTTTTTTTTTTTT